>NC_083720.1:121426703-121732482 GCF_028564815.1 Eubalaena glacialis | reverse complement strand
AGGGTGATTGACAGATACTGTTCCTGTGCAAGTGGAAGCTATCAAAGATTTGTGGCAGCTGATAAGAAATATGGCATAAAATTCTTAAATAAATGGCAGAAGGGTAAGATTAGGGTACAGAAATATACATAGAATTGTTTATAAGTAGGTCACAAATTTGGCTCCACGGTTCCTGGCAGTCAAAGCAAAGTGAGTACCATTACTGGTTCTGACAGTACGGAGGTTCTTCTACTTAGAAACAGATTAGATTCCAAAGAGCTATCGTTAAGTCCATTTAATCCCATGTGCACAGTTTTAACTATAGAAGCAACTGCTAATACCACCTATTGGTAACTAACAGAGCTGACATACTTCTCCCCGGACCCACTGCCCCCTTACAACAGGCAGGTTTTCATATCTACCGAAGTCCTTAAGTTGAAAGTTCTTTTTTTAAAAAATAATTAATTAATTAATTAATTAATTAATTTTGGGCTGCATTGGGTCTTAGTTGCTGCACGGGGGCTTTCTCTAGTTGCGGCGAGCGGGGGCTACTCTTCATTGCGGTGCGCGGGCTTCTCACTGTGGTGGCTTCTCTCGTTGCGGAGCACAGGCTCTAGGCGTGTGGGCTTCAGTAGTTGTGGCACGCAGGCTCAGTAGTTGTGGCACGCAGGCTCAGTAGTTGTGGCACGCAGGCTCAGTAGTTGTGGCTCACGGGCTCTAGAGCACAGGCTCAGTAGTTGTGGCGCATGGGTTTAGTTGCTCCCCGGCATGTGGGATCTTCCAGACCAGGGATCAAACATGTGTGCCCTGCATTGGCAGACGGATTCTTAACCACTGCGCCACCAGGGAAGTCCCAAGTTGAAAGCTCTTAAGCAGAGGAACTTGTGTGTGTGTGTTTGTGTGTGTGTGTGTGTGTGTGTGCAAAATGAAAACCAAACTGCTTTTCCTGAATTCAGATCTGAAGGAAATCTTTACTCTGGATATGTATAAAAAGGCCACTTTGTGATATAGTAGACTACATTCTCAACAATATTCCTAACAATTACAACAGCAAATTTCATAATTTCTTAGGTGTCTCAAAGTAGGCCGATTGATTAATAGTAAAGATAAATTCTATAAAAGCAATTTTATAAAATAATGCAGCCGAAGTATAATAGTTATAATAGCTAAAGAACATGTATGTCTTCAAGCAATTCCCAATTAAAAAAATATATGAAATTCGACTCTTAGAAGATTAGTCTGAAGATCTATAAATAAGCTTTTGAGACTACTGGCATCACAGTCATTTCTTACACAAGTTTTGTGTGTAACACCTCTTTACTATAATTCCTAAAACATAGGAAAAGAAAGCTTTCAGATTAAGTTTTGAGGGTTTAGCAATTACATATAAAATGAGTATAATACTTAGTAGACAATGAAAACAGATGCAATCTTTTTTTTTTAAAGGGCTATTCATTATTCTCATGAATCTCAAAGAAAGTACAATTAGGGAATAAGTCAAAGGCCACAGTTATCACTGTATATAGTTAGTGTCAAAAGAGACACCATGTAAACAACATATAGTGATTGGCCAGATTCACTACAATTAAGTGAGAAAAAAAGCAAAAACAGGATCTCAGGTGCTTCCCTGGTGGTCCAGTGGTTAAGAATCCACCTTCCAATGCAGGGGATTTGAGTTCAATTCCTGGTAGGGGAACTAAGATCCCACATGCCACAGGTCAACTAAGCCCACACGCTGCAACTACTGAGTCCGCGCGCTCTAGAGCCTGCACGACACAACTAGAGAGCCCACGTGTCGCAACTACTGAGCCCGCACTCTGGAGCCCGTGCGCCACAACTAGAGAGAAGCCCGCACGCCACAACGAAGAGCCCTCACACCACAACGAAAGATCCCGTGTGCCACAGCTAAGACCCAATGCAGCCAAATTAATTAATTAATTAATTAATTTGGGAAAAAAACATAAAAAACAGGATCTCAAAGGATGATGTACTCTGCGTGAAAAACTTAATTTACTCTCAAGGCACTATCTACCATTAAATACTCACAGAGTACCTTTTCCTCAACTTCAGAGGAGTTTACCGAATCTGAATACTTAGGTTACCTCATACAAAACTGAAATACAGTAAGCTAAAGAATATAAGACTATTTTAACTGGGATTCTTTAAGAATTAGAGTAAAAACACTATTTAGTCTAAACATTTTACAGAGTTAGAATCTATGTACTTTCAAAGTTGCTTTCTAAATACAGATAAGTAGATACACTAATATTCTAAAATAGAATTTTAGTAATTACTGGCTATAAGTCTCTTTTATAATTATTTTATTGATTTCTATTATAAAATTAGAGATGTTTTCCTACAGAAAAATATCAGGGTACTTATTATTATGAAATCTCATTTGCTTATTTAGCAAGTATGCTATTTCAGGGAAGAAGTAGGGAAAACAGGAGTTGTCAGTTTGTTGTAATCATTATTTTATATGAGTCAATGTGCCAGTTAAACCCTAAGAAAACTGCTTACCCTCAGTGGTGGGGAGATAGAGAGTATATTACATATTTTCTTTCCTTTTTCTATAAAGACTTTATTTTTTAAAGCAGTTTTTGATTCACAGCAAAATGGAGAGGAATGTACAGAGATTTCCCATATACCCCCTGTCTCCACACATGCATAGCTTCCCCATTATCAACATACGCCACCAGAGTGGTACACTTGTTACCAAGGGTGAACCTACAGTGACACGTCATAATCATCTGAAGTCCAAAGTTTACATTAGGGTTCACTCTTGATGTTGTACATTCTATGGATTCAGACAAATGTACAATGACATGTACATCATTATATTGATAGTATCACACAGAGTATTTTCACTGCTCTAAAAATCCTCTCTGCTCCATCTATTCATTTTCCCACCACCACCAATTCCTGGCAATACCTAATCTTCTTACTGTCTCCATAGCTTTGCCTCTTCTGGAATGCCACATAGTTAAAATTATACAGTATGCAGCCTTTTAAGATTGGCTTCTTTCACTTAGGAATATGCATTTAAGGTTTCTCCATGTCTTTTCATGACTTGAGAGTTCATTTCTTTTTAATGCTGAATAACATTCTATTGTCATTGTCTAGATGTACTACAGTTTACCCATTCACCTACTGAGGAACGTCTTGGTTGCTTCCAAGTTTCAGCAATTGTGAATAAAACTGCTATAAACATCTGTGTGCAGGATTTTGTGTGGATATAAGTTTCAACTCATTTGAGTAAATATCAAAGCTCATGACTGCTGGATCATATGGTAACAGTATGTTTAGTTTTGTAAGAAACCGCCAAACCGTCTTCCAAAGTGGCTGCACTATCTTGCATTCCCACCAACAATGAATGAGAGTTCCTGTTGCTCCACATCTCCGTGAATACTGGGCACTGTAAGTGTTCTGGATTTTTGCCATTCTACCAAAATGTGTAGTGGTATCTCCTTTTAATGTGCATTTCCCCGATGACAAATTATGTGGAGCATGTTTTCATATGCTTATGTGCCACCTGTATATCTTCTTTGGTGAGGTGTCTGTTAAGATCTTTAGCCTATTTTTTTAAATCAGGTTGTTTGTTTTCTTACTGAGTTTTAAAAGTTCTTTATACATTTTGGATAACAGTCCTTTATGAGAAGTGTCTTTTGCAAGTATTTTCTCCCAGTCTGTGGCTTGTCTTCTCATTCTCTTGGTATTATATATTTCAGTCTGAGGTATCTGTAACTATGTGATAATTTTGTTCATTTGGTGGCAAAGAATGGGAACCTACAGATTATATAAAACCCAGAATAAGAATTTATAATCTTCATTATTAAAAATAGGCAATAGTAAATTTACACAGCTTCTTAGGAAACACCATATTAATTTAAAACAAGATAAAAGACTTCAGACAATTAAAATTGTTAGACAGCTAATATCTAAACAATTTCCCTACTACTGTCTCAAAGTTATGGTATCACTCAGTCTGATTCTAGATCTTCTTTTCTTATCAGAAGTACCTTGAGGGTCTCCTCTGCCTAGTCCCTCTGTCCTACTTAATTAAGCACCAGAGATCAAGACTAGCTGTAGACCATTTAATTAGCTAATTATCATTCTTAAGCTAATTCAAACTAGACAATTTGTTCTAAAAATGGCACTGAGATAGTTGGACTACTGTTTCTGTTTTCTACCATCAACTATAATTGCAAATAAAAGAGGAAAGGTCCCCCGCCGCCAAAAAAACCTACAAACCCTTGCATGATGATTTTTCTTGATTCGATTATGAAGGAAAAGGGCCACAGAAGAAAGTATCTATTGGCTTATATTCCCAGAGTTTCTACCTCAATATTCTCACTCTTTTATTCTGAAACTTGGAGATTTTTTTCTTTTTTCCTTAGAAATTTTATTCTCTAAAATACCCTGTCTAAAGCTCTTTATAAAATCATTAAGCAAAAGCCATCAGCAAAAAAAGAAAAACAAATATTTATAAACATTTATGCCGACAGCATTAGCATTGCAAGTAGCAATCAATTTTCAACAGGATAGATCAAGGGAGTAAACAATTTTTAAATACATTTCAAAAATCAATAGTTAATCTATCCTATCACTCACTAACTAGCTCATTTCCCCAGCTACACACTTCGATTTTTCTGAAAAACTTGAAGAAATGTTTTGGTAACTTGTAATCTAATGTGATTTTTTTTAAAGAGAAAAAATGAAAGGAATACGTATTGTACGTTGATTCCCAGCTAAAGCACTGCCTTGCTGTGTGACACTGGGCAGCTTGCTTCGCCTCTTGGTGTCTCATTTGTAAATAATGGCATCGTACTTGATTAGAAGTTGCTAACTGGTGGCCACATCCAGCAGTGGATATACCTTGTTTGCCTAGCATGTTTTTAAAATTGGGAAATTTCATATTCAAATCCAGATTTCTGATTTCTCTTTAAAAATTAAAAGATTGGCAACCCTGCGCCTATATTCCCTGTGGCAAGAAAGGCTGCAGTTGAATAGCAGCTGTCCCCCTTTGGATAAGGCATGGATTCTTGGTGTTGCGTTACCTGCCTGTATGCTCAGCATTTGAGATTCTGATGAACTAAATTACCTCTAAAGTTTCTTTCAGTTCTAACGTTCTCATGTTTAGAGTGAGCCACACAGCAAAAGATCCGTTTCACCTCTCTAAGCCTCAGCTTGATTTGAATATGGGGATGATAATAACATCTAATTACCACGTGAGCTTTGGAGAGACAAAATGAAATAGTGAGTGGTGACTGCTTAGCACAGTGACATATATGTAGAAAGTACTTAATAAACAGCAGAGGTAACAATAAACACAAATAATGGTGAACACAATAATTCAAAACTGATTCTATAATGGTCAATCCAATCTAAGTCAAAATCGACATGCTGATTCTTCTCTTCTGAATGCAACATTGGTCCCATCAAAAAATCACCTATTTGCCTCTAATTTTTGGAGATTACTAGTTCTTCATTTACCACATGTAAAATAAGAGGCTGAGGAAAAAAAATGAAAGTTCTTGAATAGGCTCATCTCAATTCGATGTATTTTTAAATTACGATAAATATTTTCAGCAGGCATTTTTCAGCAAGATATGCTGCAGCTCTTTCAGTTGCAACTACTGTTCTATTCAGGGTCATTTTAGTTGCCAAGAATAAAAATTCACTCAAAAGTTTCTACAGGAAGCGGGGGCTTACCGAAAAGTTTATATATCCATGGGAACCCAGGAGAAAGTAAACAACCAGGTATGAGAAAGGTCAGGAAATGAAGCATGTTGGGGCACCAGCCACTTGTTCCAGCCTATTTTTCTTTCCCCTGGTTGTCTCTGTCTTTACATCCACTCTAGTCATTCTACACCATCCTGCCTCCTCCCATACCTCATACTTTATATTCTTCTAACTTTAAAGCTTCAGTTGGCAAACGCCCTTCACCTTACCCACCCTCTCCAAAACACTATCTTTCTGCATCAAGTCTTGCTGCTAATGTGCCTGTTTCTTGTGAGTCATAGTTCTGAGGGAGGTAAAAAATTAAAAATAGAACTACCATGTGATTCTCCAATCTCACTTCTGGGTTCATACTCCAAAGAACTAAAAGCAGGGTCTCAAAGAGATATTTGCCCACCCATGCTCATAGCAGCTTTATTCACAATAGTTGAGAGGCGGAAGCAACCCGAGAGTCCATTGTCAGATGGATGGATAAACATACAATGGAATATGATTTAGCCTTAAAAAGGAAAGAAATCCTATCACATGCTATAACCTGGATGAACCTTGAAGACATTGCGCTAAGTGAAATAAGCTAGTCATAAAAAGACAAGTACTGCATGAGTTCACTTATATGAGGTATCTAAGTGTAGTCAAACTCAGAGAGAAAGCAGACTGGTGGTTATCAGGGGCTAGGGGAAGGGAAAATGAGGAGGAGTTGTTTAATGGACATAGATTTGCAGTTTTGCAAGATGAAAAAGTTCTGGGGATCTGTTATACAACAATATGAATATACTTAACGCTACTGGACTGGACTGTGTAATGCTACTACACTCAAAAATGTTAAGACAGCTAGGGAGGGGCAAGATGGCGGAAGAGTAAGACGCTGAGATCACCTTCCTCCCCACAGATACATGAGAAATACATCTACACGTGGAACTGCTCCTACAGAACACCCACTGAACGCTGGCAGAAGACGTCAGACCTCCCAAAAGGCAAGAAAATCCCCACGTACTTGGGTAGGGCAAAAGAAAAAAGAAATAACAGAGACAAAAGAATAGGGACGGGACCTGCACCAGTGGGAGGGAGCTGTGAAGGAGGAAAGGTTTCCACACACTAGGAAGCCCCTTCGTGGGCAGAGACTGCGGGTAGCAGAGGGGGGAAGCTTCGGAGCCACGGAGGAGAGCGCAGCCACATTGGTGCGGAGGGCAAAGCGGAGATTCCCGCACAGAGGAGCGGTGCCGACCAGCACTCACCAGCCCGAGAGGCTTGTCTGCTCAGCCGCCGGGGCGGGAAGGGCCTAGGAGCTGGGGCTCGGGCTTCGGTGCTAGCCGGGAGGGAGTCCGGGAAAAAGACTGCGGCTGCCAAAGAGGCAAGAGAATTTTTCTTGCCTCTTTGTTTCGCGGCGCGCAAGGAGAGGGGATTCAGAGCGCCGCCTAAACGAGCTCCAGAGACGGGCGCGAGCCGCGGCTATCAGCGCGGATCCCACAGCAACAGGGACGCAGAGGGAAAAACGGAGAGATTCCCGCACAGAGGCTCGGCGCCGAGCAGCACTCACCAGCCCGAGAGGCTTGTCTGCTCACCCGCCGGGGCGGGCGGGGGCTGGGAGCTGAGGCGCGGGCTTCGGTCGGATCCCAGGGAGAGGACTGGGGTTGGCTGCGTGAACACAGCCTGAAGGGTCTAGCGCACCACAACTAGCCGGGAGGGTGCACGAGAAAAAGTCTGCAGCTGCCGAAGAGGCAGGAGACTTTTTCTTGCCTCTTTGTTTCGCGGCATGCAAGGAGAGGGGATTCAGAGCGCCACTTAAACGAACTCCAGAGACGGGCGCGAGCCGCGGCTATCAGCGCGGACCCCAGAGACGGGCATGAGACGCTAAGGCTGCTGCTACCGCCACCAAACAGCCTGTGGGCGAGCACAGGTCACTCTCCACACCGCCCCTCCCGGGAGCCTGTGCAGCCCGCCACGGCCAGGCTCCCGTAATCCGGGGACAACTTCCCCGGGAGAGCGCACGGCGCGCCTCAGGCTGCTGCAACGTCACGCCGGCTTCTGCCGCCGCAGGCTCGCCCCGCCTCCTCCGTACCGCTCCCTCCCCCCGGCCTGACTGAGCCAGAGCCCCCGAATCAGCTGCTCCTTTAACCCCGTTCTGTCTGGGCGGGGAACAGACGCCCTCAGGGGACCTACATGCAGAGGCGGGTCCAAATCCAAAGCTGAACCCCGGGAGCTGTACGAACAAAGAAGAGAAAGGGAAATCTCTCCCAGCAGCCTCAGAAGCAGCGGATTAAAGCTCCACAAACAACTTGATGTGCCTGCATCTGTGGAATACCTGAATAGACAACGAATCATCCCAAATTTAGGAGATGGACTTTGGGAGCAGGATATATTAACTTTTCCCCTTTTCCTTTTTTTTGTGAGTGTAGATGTGTATGCTTCTGGGTGAGATTTTGTCTGTATAGCTTTGCTCTCACCGTTAGTCCTAGGGTTAGGTCCGTCCGATTTTTTTTTTGTTTTTTTTTTTTTTGGCTTAAAAATTTTTTTTTTCCCCTAATAAATGTTTTCTTAATAATTTTTTCCTTATTCTCTATTTTTAAAAAAATTTTTAATAAGTTTTTTCACATTTTTTATTTTAAAAAATTAAAAAATTTTTTTTCTTAATAAATTTTTTCTAAATAATTTTTTTCTTATTTTTAGTATAAAAAATTAATAAATCTATTTTTAAAAATTAAAAAAAATTTTTTTTCTTAATAAATTTACTCTTAATAATTTTTTTTCTTATTTTTTATTATAATTGCTTTATTTTATTTTATTTTATCCTCTTTTTTTCTTTCTTTCCATTTTTTCTCCCTTTTATTCTGAGCCGTGTGGATGAAAGGCTCTTGGTGCTCCAGCCAGGCATCAGGGCTGTGCCTCTGAGGTGGGAGAGCCAACTTCAGGACACTGGTCCACAAGAGACCTCCCAGCTCCACGTAATACTAAACGGCGAAAATCTCTCACAGATCTCCATCTCAACATCAAGACCCAGCTTCACTCAACGACCAGCAAGCTTCAGTGCTGGACACCCTATGCCAAACAACTAGCAAGACAGGAACACAGCCCCATCCATTAGCAGAGAGACTGCCTAAAATCATAATAAGGCCACAGACACCCCAAAACACACCACCACACGTGGATGAGCCCACCAGAAAGACAGCATCCAGCCTCATCCACCAGAACACAGGCACTAGTTCCCTCCACCAGGAAACCTACACAACCCACTGAACCAACCTTAGCCACTGGGGACAGATACCAAAAACAACGGGAACTACGAACCTGCAGCCTGTGAAAAGGAGACCCCAAACACAGTAAGATAAGCAAAATGAGAAGACAGAAAAACACACAGCAGATGAAGGAGCAGGGTCAAAACACACCAGACCTAACAAATGAAGAGGAAATAGGTAGTCTACCTGAAAAAGAATTCAGAATAATGATAGTAAGGATGATCCAAAGTCTTGGAAATAGAATAGACAAAATGCAAGAAACATTTAACAAGGACGTAGAAGAACTAAAGAGGAACCAAGAAACGATGACAAGCACAATAAATGAAATTAAAAATACTCTAGATGGGATCAATAGCAGAATAACTGAGGCAGAAGAACGGATAAGTGACCTGGAAGATAAAATGGTGGAAATAACTACTGCAGACCAGAATAAAGAAAAAAGAATGAAAAGAACTGAGGACAGTCTCAGAGACCTCTGGGACAACATTAAACGCACCAACATTCGAATTATAGGGGTCCCAGAAGAAGAAGAGAAAAAGAAAGGGACTGAGAAAATATTTGAAGAGATTATAGTTGAAAAATTCCCCAATATGGGAAAGGAAATAGTTAATCAAGTCCTGGAAGCACAGAGAGTCCCATACAGGATAAATCCAAGGAGAAACACACCAAGACACATATTAATCAAACTATCAAAAATTAAATATAAAGAAAACATATTAAAAGCAGCAAGGGAAAAACAACAGATAACACACAAGGGCATCCCCATAAGGTTAACAGCTGATCTTTCAGCAGAAACGCTGCAAGCCAGAAGGGAGTGGCAGGATATACTTAAAGTGATGAAGGAGAAAAACCTACAACCAAGATTACTCTACCCAGCAAGGATCTCATTCAGATTTGATGGAGAAATTAAAACCTTTACAGACAAGCAAAAGCTGAGAGAGTTCAGCACCACCAAACCAGCTTTACAACAAATGCTAAAGGAACTTCTCTAGGCAAGAAACACAAGAGAAGGAAAACACCTACAATAACAAACCCAAAACATTTAAGAAAATGGGAATAGGAACATACATATCGATAATTACCTTAAATGTAAATGGATTAAATGCTCCCACCAAAAGACACAGACTGGCTGAATGGATACAAAAACAAGACCCATATATATGCTGTCTACAAGAGACCCACTTCAGACCTAGAGACACATACAGACTGAAAGTGAGGGGATGGAAAAAGATATTCCATGCAAATGGAAATCAAAAGAAAGCTGGAGTAGCAATTCTCATATCAGACAAAATAGACTTTAAAATAAAGACAATTACAAGAGACAAAGACGGACACTATATAATGATCAAGGGATCGATCCAAGAGGAAGGTATAACAATTGTAAATATTTATGCACCCAACATAGGAGCACCTCAATACATAAGGCAAATACTAACAGCCATAAAAGGGGAAATCGACAGTAACACAATCATAGTAGGGGACTTTAACACCCCACTTTCACCAATGGACAGATCATCCAAAATGAAAATAAATAAGGAAACACAAGCTTTAAATGATACATTAAACAAGATGGACTTAATTGATATTTATAGGACATTCCACCCAAAAACAACAGAATACACATTTTTCTCAAGTGCTCATGGAACATTCTCCAGGATAGATCATATCTTGGGTCACAAATCAAGCCTTGGTAAATTTAAAAAAATTGAAATCGTATCAAGTATCTTTTCCGACCACAACGCTATGAGACTAGATATCAATTACAGGAAAAGATCTGTAAAAAATACAAACACATGGAGGCTACACAATACACTACTTAATAACGAAGTGATCACTGAAGAAATCAAAGGGGAAATCAAAAAATACCTAGAAACAAATGACAATGGAGACACGACGATCCAAAACCTATGGGATGCAGCAAAAGCAGTTCTAAGAGGGAAGTTTATAGCAATACAAGCCTACATCAAGAAACAGGAAACATCTCGAATAAACAACCTAACCTTGCACCTAAAGCAATTAGAGAAAGAAGAACAAAAAAACCCCAAAGCTAGCAGAAGGAAAGAAATCATAAAGATCAGATCAGAAATAAATGAAAAAGAAATGAAGGAAACAATAGCAAAAATCAATGAAACTAAAAGCTGGTTCTTTGAGAAGATAAACAAAATTGATAAACCATTAGCCAGACTCATCAAGAGAAAAAAGGAGAAGACTCAAATTAATAGAATTAGAAATGAAAAAGGAGAAGTAACCACTGACACTGCAGAAATACAAACGATCATAAGAGATTACTAAATGCACAACCTGCCGAGACTGAACCAGGAAGAAATAGAAAATATGAACAGACCAATCACAAGCACTGAAATTGAAACTGTGATTAAAAATCTTCCAACACACAAAAGCCCAGGACCAGACGGCTTCACAGGCGAATTCTATCAAACATTTAGAGAAGAGCTAACACCTATCCTTCTCAAACTCTTCCAAAATATTGCAGAGGGAGGAACACTCCCCAACTCATTCTACGAGGCCACTATCACCCTGATACCAAAACCAGGCAAAGATGTCACAAAGAAAGAAAACTACAGGCCAATATCACGGATGAACATAGATGCAAAAATCCTCAACAAAATACTAGCAAACAGAATCCAACAGCACATTAAAAGGATCATACACCATGATCAAGTGGGGTTTATTCCAGGAATGCAAGGATTCTTCAATATACGCAAATCAATCAACGTGATACATCATATTAACAAATTGAAGGAGAAAAACCATATGATCATCTCAATAGATGCAGAGAAAGCCTTCGACAAAATTCAACACCCATTTATGATAAAAGTCCTGCAGAAAGTAGGCATAGAGGGAACTTTCCTCAACATAATAAAGGCCGTATATGACAAACCCACAGCCAACATTGTCCTCAATGGTGAAAAACTGAAACCATTTCCACTAAGATCAGGAACAAGACAAGGTTGCCCACTCTCACCACTATTATTCAACATAGTTTTGGAAGTGTTAGCCACAGCAATCAGAGACGAAAAAGAAATAAAAGGAATCCAAATCGGAAAAGAAGAAGTAAAGCTGTCACTGTTTGCAGATGACATGATACTATACATAGAGAATCCAAAAGATGCTACCAGAAAACTACTAGAGCTAATCAATGAATTTGGTAAAGTAGCAGGATACAAAATTAATGCACAGAAATCTCTTGCATTCCTGTATACTAATGATGAAAAATCTGAAAGTGAAATTAAGAAAACACTCCCGTTTACCATTGCAACAAAAAGAATAAAATACCTAGGAATAAACCTACCTAAGGAGACAAAAGACCTGTATGCAGAAAATTATAGGACACTGATGAAAGAAATTAAAGATGATACAAATAGATGGAGAGATATACCATGTTCTTGGATTGGAAGAATAAACATTGTGAAAATGACTCTGCTACCCAAAGCAATCTACAGATTCAATGCAATCCCTATCAAACTACCACTGGCATTTTTCACAGAACTAGAACAAAAAATTTCACAATTTGTATGGAAACACAAAAGATCCCGAATAGCCAAAGCAATCTTGAGAACGAAAAATGGAGCTGGAGGAATCAGGCTCCCTGACTTCAGACTATATTACAAAGCTACAGTAATCAAGACAGTTTGGTACTGGCACAAAAACAGAAATATAGATCAATGGAACAGGATAGAAAGCCCAGAGATAAGCCCACGCACATATGGTCACCTTATCTTTGATAAAGGAGGCAAGCAGATACAGTGGAGAAAAGACAGTCTCTTCAATAAGTGGTGCTGGGAAAATTGGACAGGTACATGTAAAAGTATGAAATTAGAACACTCCCTAACACCATACACAAAAATAAACTCAAAATGGATTAAAGACCTAAGTGTAAGGCCAGACACTATCAAACTCTTAGAGGAAAACATAGGCAGAACACTGTATGTCATAAGTCACAGCAAGATCCTTTTTGACCCAGGTCCTAGAGAAATGGAAATAAAAACACAAATAAACAAATGGGACCTAATGAAACTTAAAAGCTTTTGCACAGCAAAGGAAACCATAAACAAGACCAAAAGACAACCCTCAGAATGGGAGAAAATATTTGCAAATGAAGCAACGGACAAAGGATTAATCTCCAAGATTTACAAGCAGCTCATGCAGCTCAATAACAAAAAAACAAACAACCCAATCCAAAAATGGGCAGAAGACCTAAATAGACATTTCTCCAAAGAAGAGATACAGATTGCCAACAGACACATGAAAGAATGCTCAACATCTTTAATCATTAGAGAAATGCAAATCAAAACTACAATGAGGTATCATCTCACACCGGTCAGAATGGCCATCATCAAAAAATCTAGAAACAATAAATGCTGGAGAGGGTGTGGAGAAAAGGGAACACTCTTGCACTGTTGGTGGGAATGTAAATTGATACAGCCACTATGGAGAACAGTATGGAGGTTTCTTAAAAAACTAAAAATAGAACTACCATATGACCCAGCAATCCCACTACTGGGCATATACCCTGAGAAAACCATAATTCAGAAAGAGTCATGTACCAAAATATTCATTGCAGCTCTGTTTACAATAGCCAGGACATGGAAGCAACCTAGGTGTCCATCATCGGATGAATGGATAAAGAAGATGTGGCACATATATACAATGGAATATTACTCAGCCATAAAAAGAAATGAAATGGAGGTGTTTGTAATGAGGTGGATGGAGTTAGAGTCTGTCATACAGAGTGAAGTAAGTCAGAAAGAGAAAAACAAATACAGTATGCTAACACATATATATGGAATCTAAGGGAAAAAAAAAAAAAGAGGTCATGAAGAACCTAGTGGCAAGATGGGAATAAAGACACAGACCTACTAGAGAATGGACTTGAGGATATGGGGAGGGGGAGGGGTGAGATGTGACAGGGTGAGAGAGTGTCATGGACATATATACACTACCAAATGTAAAATAGATAACTAGTGGGAAGCAGCCGCATAGCACAGGGAGATCAGCTCGGTGCTTTGTGACCACCTAGAGGGGTGGGATAGGGAGGGTGGGATAGGGAGGGTGGGAGGGAGGGAGATGCAAGAGGGAAGAGATATGGCAACATATGTATATGTGTAACTGATTCACTTTGTTGTAAAGCAGAAGCTAGCACACCATTGTAAAGCAATTATACTTCAATAAAGATGTTAAAAAAAAAATGTTAAGACAGTAAATCTTATCTTCTTTTTTTATCACAATTAAAATTAAAAAAAAAATTTTCTGAGAGAAGGAATCGATCAGATTTATTCCGATAATCCTTTTGAAGCAAACTACACAAGCAAGGGTCAGTGACAAGCCTATGGACTGACCACTGGTATATTTATTTGACAACTTTTTATTAAATGCCTACTGTTTCCAAACTGTGCTAGGTTCTCAGCCAGATGCCCAACCGTGGCCTGTTTGGCTGGTCATACTAAGTAGGCTTTCCTTATATAACAGGGGTTGATGATCCATCTCATTTTCACATTTGTAAGTAAAGTACCTATTTCTATTGTACTACATCCTGCCATAGGGTTAATAAAGGGTTTTCTAATTGTTTGTTTGTTTTCTTTGCCCTTGGCTGTTACTACTGTCACTCTGCCCAAAAAAACCCCCAAAACAACAACAACAAAAAAAAAGGTGCAGTTCTTCCATAACTGCTGTGAAAGAACACCTGAAAAGAGCAACCATACAGCGCAATGCTCTTGAAAGGAACCTCATCAATTTCATAGTTCCCTTTAAGTATGCATCAGCAGTACAAAACCTTCCAATACAAAGAATTATGAAACAAAACAAGAATACCCATCAGAATCTTCTTACTTGGCACAAATAGTATGATAGGAAAAGTTGGAATTCTTGCTATGAAAGCAAATAACTTAATTAGTCTCAAATCTATAAATTTAGAAACTATCACTCCAAAGAGTGATTAAACTACTTGCAAGAACTGTCTTAGTTCAGAACTGCATTAAATAAATTGCCTATTACAACACGTCACACAGGCTTAGGAAGGAAACTTTTCAGTCCCTATCTAACTGGATTCCTGACCATTATCAGCTTCTGTGACATCATATTCTCTTGATTTTTTTTCCTCATCTCTGGCAGTTCCTCTCAGCTTTTTTCATTGGATGATCTTTTTCTATCCTTGAATATTGGCATTTCCACAGTTCCAGCCCTGGTACTCTTCTTTCCAACTATACACACTCCCTGAATGAAATCAAAACTCACACCAGAGCTTCTACTTACACATGGATGATTCCCAAATCTACACCTCTAACCTAGACTTCTTTCCTCAGGTTCAGATCCATATACTTGACTACCCACTGTAAAGTCCCTCCATCTGAAAAGATACCAGAAGTCAGTGGCAAAAATAAATCTCATTAGCTTAAACTTTCTCTCTATCCCTACCCCCAGTGTTTCTTAACTCTGCATTCCATTTCTGATTAATCGCAACATCCAACCAGTTGCCAGACATGAGAAGAAGTCTAGATGCCCCCTCCTACCTACTTGAACCACCTGCCCGCACTCCCAGTAAACCCCAGGTAGCAATCAGTCACAAGTCCTTTTGATTCTACTCCAAACACATCCCTTCCTCTTGAACCCAACTGCCATCACCTTAGTTAAAGCCTCATAATTTGCACCTGGACACTACATACCTGGTCTTTACACTGCTCCAGCCCCATCATTCCCAAGATTTAACTTGATCAATGTTTCCTCATTTAAAGTCTAAACTCCCTAGAATCCTGATGGCAAGCACAATCTGACTTTCGCCTATATATATTCAATGGAACAATTATATATTTATTCCCTACAAGAATGTATATTCCTTATGTACAGAGGCCATATTACCATCACGGTAAATGTGTTGAATGAATAAACACTTCTCCAGTCTTTCTTGCGGCTTCCTCACACCTACCCAGCTTCCAAGCACACGACATTACTGGCAGTTCTGCCATTATGCCAGGCCCTCATGCTCCCATACCTTTATGTTCACCGTGCCCCCTTTTAGAACACCTCCACTTTATTCTCCACCTGAGTAGGCTTTACATCTATCCTTCAGATTCAGTTGAACCACCACCTCTTTTAGAAAAAAAAATTTTAACTAATATTCCTAATAGTCCATTGTGTTCCCATACCCCCTGCATGTATTTACTAGACTATATTGTAATTGTTGAGTTATTTGCCTGTCTCTTCCACCAGACTACGAAGTGCTTAAGGGCAGAAACCATGCCTATCTCTGCTGTATCCCTAGTATCTAACACAGTGCCTGGTACTTAGCAGCCCCTAAATAAATATTTACTGAACAAAGCATGAATCTGTCTTATATAGGAATGCCAGGCTTGTCAAAAAAATCTATAGTCTAAGTTGATGGTCAAACAAAAATCAAGAGATACAAGAATGTTTTTCTCTCTTAAAAATATATATGATACTCTACTGTGTAACATATTTTAGTTTCAAGAGAAAATGTACCCCAAATGCATAGATACCTCAACTCCATTTTAGAAATAAGTAATGTTTATAATTACGAATATTTTTTTAAATTGCATATGTTACTCTTAGAGAGGGATAAGAGACAATATTTCCAGCCTAAAAATTATGTGTACCTCACCAAAGCATTCTACATTCATTTCAAAGATGTCCTAAAGTTAGTTATAAAAATTAATTTTTAAAAATATTTTCTTTTAAATTGGCTAAATTCAATAAAAACTATTTTTTCCAAAGGCTCAATAAATTAAACACTCTGTCTTATCAAACCAATTTATGTTTGTAGATACTGCCTAAATCATTCTACTTTATAACAAGTTGTTTAAAATAGGCCCCTCATAAGAAAGTAAATATAAGTAGATTTTAAGATCAATGGAGAGAGTCAGAGCGTTTGTCTGCATCTCCTTACTCTACCACACACATTAATGGAACGCAAATTATAATAGTAAATGTTATTTTAACAGAAGAGCTGACTTATTAACCACTTCTGTCAAAGTACCATATATGGACTCCCATAGCCACACTACTGATTTAAGACACAAGGTAGAGAGCCAAAATGCTCACCCACATGGAAGAAAAGGAAAATATCATTACAGCTCTCTTAACATTGAAGACTTGTTTCAAGCCTCCTCTTAAAAAAAAAAGAATCACTTGGTAACAGCTTGATTATCTGAAGACAAAAACAAGGCTTAATATTCACTTCAGTGCTCAATCTTGTGCTCCATCAATATTTTATCCTTTTGTGGCTACAAATTTTAGAAGCAAAATGCTAACAATGAACCAAAGGACAACTTTCACATATGCTGAAAACATCTGCTTAACCTTAAGTTACCAAGTTGTTTTTCATAAACTGTATAGAAATAATTTTGAGAGCTGTCACTATATGTCTAATAAATGATTTTGGTTTTATATTTAAGAATAAAAATTTCTACAACAGTTTTTTAAAAGAGAAATAACTAGTTAGAAAATTAAAAAGGACTTTAAGTTTTCTCGGATTTTAGCTGGAGATGTATTCTAAAATGTTAAAATGGGCACATTTAATATATAGTATTCTTTTGGTTCCTCACTCTAGACAACAAAAAATTTCCTTCACACATATTTTCCCTTCTGAGAGCAAAGGAAAAGAACAACATCAAACCAAAACATAATGCTAAAATACAAATGATTTAAACATTTAAAAAGCAACTATGTCTTTATTCGAAAACATCTCCAAAATAACTTCCTGGACAACATGAACATTATTTCTGGCATAAAAATAACACAACTGAGATGAAATATTTTGAAAAGATAATGACACAGACTCTGAAATGCTAAATTCTCACTTCCATATAGAAATAGTCTCTTGTGCAGAAGCAATAAATTATAAACATCTTCAAAAACGTTCTTAGGTTGTTGGTTTCCAATTTGCATAGGATAGATAATTTTGAAAACAAGAAAGTAGAATGAACAGCGTAAATAAATTCAACTCTGGTGCCAAAAATGTTCTAATTGGCCAAACCCAGTGTTGGTATCTTGCATCCATTAGGCAGAAAAGTCTAAACTTCATTTCTGTTTTAGTTTTAAGTCCCTCCTCAGGTATAAAGGTTAAAATATGCATTCTAGAATAGTAAAGGAAGGGCCTGATCTTTTTGTAGAGATTTTTCAACAGAGGTAACAAAGATCTAGATATAATATCATGTTTCATAACTGAGATGAAGGGAAACATATGATAGAAAACCAATAATTTTTGAATAAATAGGGTAACCTATTAGCTTTCCTCACCCTGAACTATAATTTTTTAACAGTTGCTATTTCAAATCAATAATAAAGTTAAAGAAAGTAGGTTTTAGAGTGTTTCAAGTAAACAAATCCATAATTTCTAGTAAAAAGGGAAAACCTATTAAAACACTCCAGTACACACTACACCCTCCAGTGGGCAAGCATCCATGGAAAAATATAAAAAGATTTCGTTGGATTTTCCACTCAGTCAATCAGGCCTATAACTAATAAAATGATGGTCCTAAAAACCTCATAGAAGTTCACACTATTTTAATCTCTCGTCTTAGTATGTAAGTTAGAAAAAGCAAAGACTTTTCTAGAGTAACAATTTAGATGTTATAGGAGAATAATGTTAGAAAATAAACTCATGATCTGCTTATCTTTCCTTAAAAAACAAAGTGCTATCAGATTCTTAATTTCTTAAACTTATAAAAGAAAAATGGTACACAGAGTAAATCACATATAAAGATGTATAATTAAAGATAAAAGTATTCTTTATACCATGAGCTGCAAAGGCGGCACTAATATTTTAAAGCAAAATCCAAAAATTATGGTTCCTTAGTGAGAACTGTGGCAGAAAAGCAGTAGGTTCATTAAGTTTTTCAGGAAAACAACTTACATTATCACCTGGTAATATTTAGTATTACTGGTCTCATGAGGCTATGCGGTCACTACACACTTAGAATAAAATTAAGAGACTATTTAAAAGAGCCCTTATTCTATATGACTAATGTTTCATGACTTAAATGATATAATAGAAGCAAAGACTAGATTAAAAGTATTCTACAATGGTCCAAATATTTAAAGTTTCTCTAATTTACAAAATACAAACATATATTTAATACGTAAATTTAATACATAAATCTGATCTAAACCTAGATCAGATATGAAGATGTATAGTTCCCAAAATGAATTAAAGAATTTTTAAATATATATACTCTAGGAAAAACTAGTACAACTAAGACTACTTAAGGTCTTGAACTTATCACTAAGCTTATGAGACCAGCAATTACAGGACAATAGTGACATCTAGTGGACATTACAAATATATACCACACATATCTTGCAACAAAACCTTTTATTTCTAGTGTTTCACATATTTCAACCTGTCTGGAGAAGTATATGACACATCTTTAGTTGTAAACCAAAACAAGCTGACTCTGCTCCCTAAAAGCTTCTCAATATGAGTGACTCAATCATGTGATAAATATAAAATGTTTACCAATTAAAGTATAAGAAGTAAATATCTCAGGTCTTTAAGCACTAAGCACTAATTAAATGTATCAAATACATGACTAAAAGAAGGTCTAGCAACTGGTCCAATATGATTATGATAATAAAAAGAATTTAAAAGATTCTGAATGAAACAAGTGAAAAATGAAAAACAATTTAAAGAAAATTAAGAGCTGATCTATTTATGAATTTATTCAAGCATGGGAAGAACATATTAACCAGTATAGTCTGTCAGACAAAATAAGAAATGTTTTTAAACTAGAAGAAGATAATCTTATTTATGACAATTTTTCAAAACCAGATTAGTTCTCAAGAAAATTTATAGGATTATTCTTTAAAAGTAAAGGAAGATAACTGGAAGAAAACCAGCTAATCCTCTCAAGAAGTGATGAACTTACCTCAAAGAAGGACAAAAAAACAAACAACAAAAAGTACTTGTGGACTATGTCCTTACTCATTATATGTTCACACATAAGCAGATTTCACAAGAGAACAACACTGCACTTAATGAGAAAGCAATGAAAGTATATGTGATTTTTATTATGCATTTTATCACTAACTCAGGGAAGAAATACAAATATTTAGATCCTAGAGATAGGATCTAAATATAAACACTAAGTCAAATAAGAGTCCAGGCCACAAAGTAACTGGAAGTCTTTCAAAAATCACACATCCTTCCCAGATCTCTCAGAACCACCTAATTTAAAAGATTTTAATGATTATTTGAGCTCAATGATTTTCTGAAAAGAAAAAATGCTAAGGGCCAGAACTTTCCAAGTATACATTTCAAAATCATTGATGATATCTCTGAAATGTAAATATTTGGGGATTAATAAAATTCAGGTCACAAAAGCACTGTCTTACTGTCTTCAAAAAGTTATCAGAGGATAAATAAATTGTGATATATTCAAACAATGGATTACAACTCAGGAAGCAAAAAGAATGAAGTACTGATACACGCAACAACATAGATGAATCTCAAAAAAATTAGGCTGAGTGAAAGAAGTCTTACATAAAAGTATACCCTGTATGATTTCATTTATATGATATTCTAGAACGGGCAAAACTGCTCTATGGAATGAATGAATGAATGACTAAACAAAATCACAACAGGAGTTACCTCTAAGGCTAGGATAGAGATGGAGATTGGGAAGGAATATGAGGGAATTTTCTGGGGTAATGGAAATGTTCTAAATTTTATCAAGAGTTGGGGTTACACAGATGTATGCATTTGTCAAAACTCACCAATAATATACTTAAGATTTATGCAAAATTTATATAAATTTTACCTTAAAAAATAAACCTTAAGCAAATATTAATAACTCCAGTTATCATATACCATGCTAAAGCATTTGGAGTGATATGTATAAATATCTGCAACTTATTTTGAAATGCACATAAAAATTAGATAATGGACAGATTATAATAAAGCAAATATAGCAAAACATTAACAACTGTAGAATCTAGGATATAAGTATGTTGGGGTTCTCTACTTAATTCTTTCAGATTTTCTGTATGTCTGAAAATTTCCATAATAAGATGTTGGGAAAAAAATAAAGATGACAATCAGAATTCAAAAGAAAATTAAAAATATAAAAAATTTAAAATATGTTCTCTAAAATATTAACAATTTTCCTTTTATATAATAACATTTTAATCTGTTTAATGTCAAAAGTGACCATCTTCTAAAGAGCAAACATTACAGGACAAAATATTTTTTAAAATTTTAAAGACATACCCGAATTTCCTGAAGATTGTGAAAATTATTTCCTACTCTGACTGAGATCTTGCTTGGAGTATAGCTTTCATCAGATTTGTAGTCCGCATAAATACATAATGTCTTCACTGTTGTTTTTCTTCTAAAGCAATAAAGTAAAAACAACAAGCCTTTTATCATGTGGAAAGATTATATCCAAAACATGTTATCTTCTGATTTTAAAAGTCATATAGTTTGCTAAAATGAGTTTTGAATCAATAATTTCCATGTTCTTTAATTTTAACAATGATGAAAATGAAGAACATGTGAAAAAATAGATACACATGTTACACTTTTACAGACATCTCTTACCTAGAACATGGTCAAGAAATAGATGTAAGCAAAGAAGAAACAGTTAAGCCAAAATAGGTACCTTAGACCGCAAACAAGCATTAAGAGTTTTCAGTTCTCCTCATTTGTATTTTAGACAAAGAAATTATTCTAACAAGCTTGTTTTTCTTTACTAGTTAGTAGTTAATTACTTAATTTCCTATGTTAATACTTGAAAATAACTAGCTAAGTGAGAAATTAATTCTAGCAAAAAGAAAAATGTTTAAAAAAACAGAAACAGAAAGTATAATCTTATTACTTAATGCAAGAAATAAAATTCTACTGCTTTTAAAACATACATATCTTAGAAAAATAAGCAAAGAATACATAACAAAAATTGATCTCAGAAAACTGCAAGTGGCCAGAAAACATGAAAATATGTTCAATCTCCAATAATCAAAGAAAGAGAAATTAAAACATACATAGACATTAGTCTTTTATCATATTGGGAAATATGAAAATAACTGATAATACCCAAATTTGATTAGAAAAAGGTACTTTCATAGCCATTTAGTAGGTACAAAGCCTTTGACTCACAAATTCAACTTCTAAGAATGCATTAAAAGACAATAATAACACAACTACTCTAAAGCAGATGAAGAGAAATCTTTATTGTTCTGCAGTTAAATTACTGAAAAATTATAAACAACCTAAATATCATCTCAATACCGAATTAAACAGATTACAATATACCCAATTTAATGAAGTACTACACAACTATTTAAGATACACATAGATATGTAGTTACAGTAGGGAAAAAAAGCAGATTACAAAACAGAATATAAAAAAGGATCGCATTTTGGGAAAAACAAAAAAATTTTTAAAGTCATATAGACCTACATATGTATAGAAAAAGGCCTAGATAGTATCATACAAAAATAGTAAAAGTAACTATTTTGATGCTGTGAAACTTATTTTCTTCTTTATGATTTCTATATTTTCTGATTAATGTTTTAAAATAAGTATGTATTATTGTGGTCATTAGGGGGAAAAAATAGACAATTTAAATATCAACCAAAAAAACCAGAAAGAAGTCTACTTAAACGTGCTTTAAAAGTTAAGATCTGATATCAACTGGCACTCACTTAATAAGGAGGTCCTTGAACAGAAGTAGCCTGTGTCAAAAGTCAGTCTATAAAAACAGCAGGGGATCTACAGCTCTTAGTGAGGGGACCAAACTTCTATAGCTCAAGCTTTTCATCAGAAAGGAATGGGGAAAGTTAAGGACTTTTCCTCAAATAATAAAGACAGATCAAGATGTAAAACACTAAATACTCAGGAATTGCTGACAGGATAAATACCATTACCAGATTTTCAAAAGAGGCCAGCGGTATCAAACTGACATCGTTCTCTGTCTGCTGCGCCAGGAAGGAGACAGGAGGGGAAGGGCAAGGAAGAAGGGGAAATTTTGAAGGGCATACAAAAGATCTTTTCCCTGATGTACCAGCCATAAACAGGCAGTGAAAGGTCTTTCTTATCATGGAGAGATCAAAGATCATGAAGGTTACCCTTAAGGATTTCTTTCTTTTTTTTTTTAAACAAAAGCAAATCTAAAGGACCAAACTTTTTGCTCAGAATAATTTCATCTCTAAGTTATTAAATTCAGGATAACTTAGTCGCTGAACCTAAAGATAACCAGGGTTAGGTTAGAAAGGCAAAGAATAATAATAACACTAATGATTATAAACACAACAGCAACAGCAGAAATAGCAAGTGAATAAGTGAATACTCTGTGTCTGGCCCAGAAGAAATGCTTTATATGTATTATCTCATTGACTCCTTAACCTTGTGATATAGGAACTATTATCACCTCTATTTACTGATTTAAAAAAAAAAGTAACACTCAGGTTAATAACTGGCTTAAGGTCACAAAGCTAGTAGGTGGGCAGTGTTGTAGTTTACGCATGTGTCTGCCTGCCTCATATGATCTTAACTACTATCACCTTCCTATTAATTAATTGTTCTTAGCTTATCCAGCATTGTCATTGACACCATTTAACAGTAACATGTAGATGTTTATAATTCTTTAAATTTGAGCTACATCATGGTTTCTTACCCTCGGGTCTATGTAGCCCCAGAAATCATATGTATAACTTATGCTATATATGTAGTTTCATTAGATTTGCAAAGGAAACTGTGACCTCCCATAAAGTTAAAACTGTTACTCCATAAAGCCTTTTAAAATTATTTATAAATTTTATCTCGTGGTAAATTTTAAAAATACTATTGCTTAGAAAATCATGCTGCTTGTCCAGTGGCAATGCATGTGGGAAGGAAGCACATACATTGTGCTACAGGACTTTCCCTCCCACCATAAACAACTAGAATACCAGACAACATATATGAAACAATCGTCTGCAGACACTGAATGACAAGACGCAAAGGCCTGTAAGTCCTGAGAGAAAGGAAACGAATGAGGTGAGCCCTATGAATAACTGGGCTTTCTGACTGATGGCAATTTCCCAACTGCTATGCAGGCAGAGAAAAGCCTAAAAGAATCTTGCAGTCTCACTGAACTGAGGAAGGAGCTATACTGAGAAAAAACTCCAAAAATCTGCCTGGAGTCCCCTTGAGTCTTTGAACACCAATCTACACAGGCATAGATAGGGTGAAACTCCACAAAGACATGCAAAGAACAGTTGCTGGGGGAAGAACAATTACTGAGAAACAGTAAGCCAAACAATTCCCAGAGCTTGCACAGAGTAACCAAACATTAGAGTTCCCAATAACCAAAGTGGAGAATCCAAATAGCTCCTCAAATGTCTAGGACATTCATTTGAGATCCCAGAAGGATCAAGCCTTTGTATTCCATGAGGCTAATCTTGCCCAAGAGAAGTGATCTTAAAGAGTGGTCTGGGGATCTATGGGGGATCTGTAGGGGATTTCAAGATCCTTTCAGGGCATCAACAAGGTCACAACTATTTTCCTAATAACACTAAGATGTTACTTGCCTTTTTCAGAATCATTCTTTTATGAGTATACAGTGGAGTTTTCCAGATGTGATCTGACACGGGATACTGTAAAAGATTTAATGAAGAAGCATATGTGTGACTCCAGCTGTCTCCTCTGAAGCCAGACACTAAAGAGATTCACAAAAAAAGTAAAACAATAACACTCTTCTCACTATTTTTTGTTTTGGAAGAGACAGTTATTTTTCATCTAAAAATGTTATTTATGTTAACATAATAGGTTAATTATTTAACTTTAGATGAATATATAGATACTTTAAAATTCCTCAGCTATAATTTCCAATATGGTAAATACTGAGAGGATATAAAAAAATAAACAGAAGATCTCTGGAGACCTCAATAAAAGTTTAAAGTGGTACTGAAACCAAAAAAAATTGGAGGCTTGCTGCCCTTGAGCAGGGATCAGCAAACCACAGCTCAGAGGGCAAATGTGACTGACCACTTATTTCTGTAAAAAAAGTAATATTGAAGCAAAGCAACACGCATTCACTTACATACTGTCCATAGCTGCCTTTGCACGACAACAGCAAAGCTGAGCAGTTGCCACAGCTTAAAACATAGTTTGCGAGGCCTAAAATATTTACTATCTACTCCATTACAAAAAGTTTGCTGACTTCCACCCTAGAGTAAAAGGTACTCTAGACCACAGTAAAGGGACTTAAAATGAAGCCTCAAAAAGATCAAGTTGATTCTTAAGAACTTACCTGCCTGCCAGGACAAAGTCTAATCGTCTTTAAAAAACAAAATCCAACACTCAACATGGTAAAATTTACTATACCCGGCATCTAATCAAAAATTACTACAAAGAATCAGAAAAATATGACCCATAATGAGGAAAAATCAGTCAATTAAGACAGATATAGAAAAGACAGAGATGATGGAATTAAAAAATAATAATTTAAAAAGAGAAAACATAAATATCTACCTATAGGTATATAACAAACCACCTCAAAACTTAGTGGCTTCAAAAAATAATCATTATTTTGTTTATGAATTTGGAATTTGGGCAGGGCCCAGAAGGGAAGGCTCCACACAGCATTGGGTATGGCTATTTGACTTGAGAGGTGAAGGACCTGCTTCCAAGATGGCTCACTAATACGGTGGCAAGCTGGTGATACTTGTCAGCTGGGAGCCTAGCTGAGAACTTGGGTTTTGATTCATTTTTTTTATGAGCTTCTCCATTTGATGTGGGTTTTCTCACAGCATGGTAGATGGGTATCAAGGGAGAGAATCACATAAATGAGAGAGAACAAGGCAGATTGCCTTTTATGATCAAGCCTTAGAAATAACAGTATCATAACATCCATACTCTATTAGACAAGAAATCCACAAAGGCCTGACCAGTTTCAAGAGGGGAGACATAGATGTCGTCTCTTGATTAAGTAGTACCAAAGCTGAAGAAGAGGATATGCAATAGGAAATAATAATGTGAACATACTGGAAAACATTGTCTCGCCTCCCTGGAAATCAGGGGGTGGAACTGAAAGTTCCAACCTGCTAATCATATGGCTAGTTCTCCCCACAACCAGCCCCCACCCTTGAGTGGAATCCAAAAGTCACCTTCCCTAAAGTGTTTTCAAGAGCCTGAGAGCAAGAAGTCAAATATTATCCCATTGCTCTTAAAATTCAGGAAATTCCAAGGGTTCAGGGAGCTGTGAGCCAGGAACTATGAACGAAGACCAAGTATATATGAGACATCTGAATAACCATGTATTCTTCTTATAAATCACAATACTGTAATAACTGAATACTAGTAACAACTTTGGGCCAATAAATTAGATAATTTTGATAAAATGGACAAATTCTTTGAAAAAAACAAATTATCAAAACTGATTCAATAAAATAGATAATCAGCAAGGATCTACTGTATAGCACAGGGAACTCTACTCAATATTCTGTAATAACCTATATGGGAAAAGAATCTGAAAAAGAATGGATATATATATATTTATAACTGAATCACTTAGCTGTACACCTGAAACTAACACAACATTGTAAATCAACTATACCCCAATATAAAATAAAAATTAAATTAAAAAAATAAAAAATAAAAAATAAAAAAATCTGCTGACAACTGAGGCATAAAAAAACTATTTTTCTTGGGGGAGAAATGACTCAATGAACATGGGAGAAAAATTGGTAATGAAAGAGAAAATCTGTGCTATGGCAAAAAAAAAACTGATTCAAGAATAGAAAATCAATTAAAGAAATAAGATGTTGTATGTTTAATTAAAAAACCCAACAACTTCACACAAAGAAAACTCTGGGAACAGATAGCTTCAATGGTGAATTTTATCAAATATCTAAGCAAGAAATAATAGTGATTCTATATGAATCCTTTTAGACTAAAAAAAAAACAATAGAAAAGATGAATGAAACTAAAAACTGGTTCTTTGAAAAGATAAACTAAATTAATAAACCTTTAGCCAGACTCATCAAGAAAAAAAGGGAGAGGGCCCAAATCAATAAAATCAGAAATGAAAAAGGAAAAGTTACAACTGACACCACAAAATACAAAGAATCATAAGAGACTACTACTACAAGCAACTATACACCAATAAAATGGACAACCTAGAAGAAATGAACAAATTCTTAGAAAGGTACAATCTCCCAAGACTGAAGCAAGAAGAAATAGAAAATATGAACAGACCAATTACCAGTACTGAAATTGAATCAGTAATTTAAAAACTCCCAACAAGCAAAAGTCTAGGACCAGATGGCTGCATACGTGAATTCTACCAAACATCTGGAGAAGAATTAACACTTACCTTTCTGAAACTATTCCAAAAAATTGCAGAGGAAGGAATACTTCCAAACTCATTCTATAAGGACACCATTACTCTGATACCAAAACTGGACAAAGATACCACAATAAAGGAAAATTACAGGCCAATATCACTGATGAACATAGATGCAAAAATCCTCAACAAAATACTAGCAAAGAGAATCCAACAATACATTAAAAGGATCATACACCATGATCAAGTGGGATTTATCTCAGGGATGCAAGGATTTTTCAATATCCACAAATTAATGTAATACACCACATTAACAAATTGAACAATAAAAACCATATGATCATCTTAATAGATGCCAAAAAGCTTTTGATAAAATTCAACAACCATTTATGATAAAAACTCCTCAGAAAGTGGGCATAGAGGGAACATACCTCAATGTAATAAAGGTCATATATGATAAACCCACAGCTAACATCATACTCAATGGTAAAAAGCTAAAAGCTTTTAAGATCAGGAACAAGACAAGGATGCCCACTCTCACCACCTTTATTCAACATAGTTTTGGAAGTCCTGGCCACAGCAATCAGAGAAGAAAAAGAAATAAAAGGAATACAAATTGGAAAAGAAGTAAAATTGTCACTGTTTGCAGATGACATGATGCTATATATAGAAAATCCCAAAGACACTACCAGAAAACTACTAGGGCTAATCAATGAATTCAGTAAAGTTGCTGGATACCAAATTAATACACAGAAATCTCTTGCACTCCTATACACTAACAACGAAAGATCAGAAAGAGAAATTAAGGAAACAATTCCATTTACCATCGCATTAAAAAGAATAAAATACCTAGGAATAAACCTACCTAAGGAGGCAAAAGACCTATACTCCAAAAACTATAAGATGCTAATGAAAGAAACGGAAGACAACACAAACAGATGGAAAGATATCTTGGATTGTAAGAATCAATATTGTTAAAACTACCATACTACCCAAGGCAATCTACAGATTCAGTGCAATCCCTATCAAATTACCAATGGCATTTTTTACAGAACTAGAACAAAAAATTTTAAAACATGCATGGAAACACAAAAGACCCCGAATAGACAAAACAATCTTGAGAAAGAAGAATGGAGCTGGAGGAATCACACTCTCTGACTTCAGACTATACTACAAAGCTACAGTCATCAAAATAGTATGGTACTGGCACAAAAATTGACATATAGATCAATGGAACAGGATAGAAAGCCCAGAAATAAACCCATGCACTAACGGTCAATTAATCTACGACAAAGGAGGCAAGAATATACAATGGAGAAAAGATAAGTGGTGCTGGGAAAACTGGACAGTTACATGTAAAAGAATGAAACTAGACTATTCTCTAACACCATATACAAAAATAAACTCAAAATGGATTAAAGACTTAAATGTAAGAGCAGATACTGTACAACTCCTAGAGGAAAACATAGGAAGAACACTCTTTGACATACATCGCAGCAAGATTTTTTTGGATCCATCTCCTCGAGTAATGGAAATAAAAACAAAAATAAACAAAAGGGACCTAATTAAACTTAAAAGCTTTTGCACAGCAAAGGAAACCATGTAAAAAATGAAAGACAACCTACAGACTGGGAGAAAACATTTGCAAATGATGCTACCAACAAGGGATTAACTTCCAAAATATACAAACAGTTCATATGGCTTAATATCAAAAAAAAACAACAACCCAATCAAAAAATGAGCATAAGACCTAAACAGATATTTCTCCAAAGAAGACACACAGATGCCCAACAGGCACATGAAAAGATCCTCAATATCGCTAATTATTAGAGAAACGCAAATCAAAACTACAATAAGGTATCACCTTATACCAGTTGGAATGGCCATATTTAGAAAAATCTACAAATAATAAATGCTGGAGAGGGTGTGTAGGAAAAGGAACCCTCCTATGCGGTTGGTGGGAATGTAGATTGGTGCAGCCACTATGGAAAACAGTATGGAGGTTCCTTAAAGAGCTAAAAATAGAGTTACCATATGATCCAGCGATCTCACTTCTGGGCATATATCCGGAGAAAACTGTAATTCAAAAAGATACATTCATCCCAATGTTCACTGCAGCACTATTTACAATAGCCAAGACATGGAAGCCACCTAAATATCTAAAGACAGATGAATGGATAAAGAAGATGTGGTATATATACACAATGGAAATTAGTCAGCCATAAAGAAGAATGAAATAGGGCTTCCCTGGTGGCGCAGTGGTTGAGAATCTGCCTGCCAACGCAGGGGACACGGGTTCGAGCCCTGGTCTGGGAAGATCCCATATGCCGTGGAGCAACTAGGCCCGTGAGCCACAATTACTGAGCCTGCGCGTCTGGAGCCTGTGCTCCGCAACAAGAGAGGCCACGATAACGAGAGGCCCGCGCACCGCGATGAAGAGTGGCCCCCACTTGCCACAACTAGAGAAAGCCCTCACACAGAAACGAAGACCCAACACAGCCATAAATAAATAAATAAATAAACCCAAAGTTAAAAAAAAAAAGAATGAAATAATGCCATTTGCAGCAACATGGATAGACCTAGAGATTATTATATTAAGGGAAGTAAGTCAGACAAAGATCATATGATATCACTTATATGTGGAATCTTAAAAATGATATAAATGAACTTATTTACAAAACAAATAGACTTACCGACATAGAAAACAAACTTATGGTTACCAGAGGGGATAGTGGGGTGGGGGGGTGGGGAGGGAAGATATATTAGGAGTTTGGGATTAACATATATACACTACTATGTATAAAATAGATAAACAAGGACCTACAGTATAACACAGAGTATATTCAATGTCTTGTAATAACCTATAATGGAAAAGAATCTGAAAAAGTATATATATATGCATATATGTAAAACCGAATCACTTTGCTGTACACCTGAAGCTAACACAACATTGTAAATTAACTATACTTCAATTTAAAAAAAATGGTTAAAAAAAAAAGAAAAAGAAAAATAGAGGCAGAAACACTTCCCAACTCATTTTATCAGGCCAATATTACCCAGTAACAAAATGAGACTCAGATACTATAATAAATGAAAATGATAAACTAATATCCCTCAAGAATATAAACATAAAATTTTTCAACAAAATATTAGTAACTCAAAACCAGTAACTTCTAAAAAAGGATTTAAAAACTAAACAAGGATATATGACAACAAAGGCATAAAAAATAGACAAAATGAGTTCATCAAAGTTAAGCACTTTTATAAAAAGGCAATCCACAGAATGGGAGACAATATTTGGAAATCATATATCTGATAAGGGACTAATATCCAAAATATATACAGGACTCCTAAAAATCCACAAAAAACCAAAACACCCAATTCAAAAATGGGCAAAGGACTTAGTCATTTCTTCAAAAAAGATATCAAATGGCCAATAAGCACATGAAAAGAGGCTCAACATCACTAATCATTAGAGAAATGCAAATCAAAACCATGAGATACCACTTCACACCCATTACAATGGCTATTATCAAAAAATAGAAAACAAGTGTTGGTATGGATGTGGAAAAATCAGAACTCTTGTATATTGCTGTTCGGGATGTAAAATGGTGCAGCTGCTGTGGAAAACAGTATGGTGGTATTTTGAAAAATTAAATATAGAATCACCATTTGATCCAGCAATTCTACTTCTGGGTATATGTGCAAAAGAACTGAAAGCCAGGACTCAAATAGATATTTGTCCATCATGTTCATAGCAGCATTAGTCACAATAGCCATAAGATGGAAACAATCCAAATGTCCATTGATAATAAACAAAATGTGCTATATACATACAATGGAATATTATTCAGACTTAAAAAGGAATGAAATTCTGATGTATGCTACAACATGGCTGGACCATGAAAACATTATGCTAAGTTAAGCTAGAGACAAAAGGACAAATATTTTATGATTCAACTTATATGAGATACCGAGAACAAGTTATAAGAGATTTATCTAAATCTCTGCTTCTAAGACTACAAAATAAAGATAAAAATAGCTGTAAAGGTTAAATGAAATAAACAGGGAAGGCATTTAGCAAAATATCTGGTATTTAAAGTCTTTAAAAAAATATTAGCTGTTATCTTCATTTCTGGCGTATACATATTTAATACCCTAGGACAGGAATTGGCATACTACAGCCAACTGGCTGAAACCTGCCCACCACCTACATTTGTAAGATACAGTTTAATTAGAACAGCTAAATTCAGTCATTATGCATTGCCTACAGCTGCTTTCATGCTATAATGACATTAATGAGTAGCTGCAACAGAGACCAGCTAGCACACAAGGCCTAAAATATTTACTATTGGGCTTTTTCATAAGAAATGTGCTGATCTGTATCCTAGGACAATAAAAACAAACTAGAAATACAATGCTACAGAATGTTAAAATAGATGGTGTAAATGGGGCAAGATAAGCAAGTTAACTGGTTTCCATCTGTCAATATATTCAAAGCAAACGACAAACATATGGCTGTTTTCCATTTCCCCCCAAAAGTAAGCATTTCAAAACTGAAAGTGTCCTTAGAGGTAATAAGTTAGAATAAATTTTTTATCATCACTCCTGGTGTACTTAACGCAATGCATTAAGGCATTGCATTGGGTGATAAGTAAAGCATACTTTTCTGAAATAAATCATATTGAAAAGTATATATGAGAAATATCTACATAAAAGGAACTGTGTAAAGTACCACAAAGAATTCATAAAGGAAACAACAAGGTCCTACTGTGTAGCACAGAGAACTATATTCAATATCCTATGATAAACCATAATGGAAAAGAATATTTAAAAAAAAGAATGTATATATATGTATAACTGAATCACTTTGCTGTCCAACAGAAATTAACATAACATTGTAAATCAAGTACACTTCAATAAAAAAATGTTGATTAAATAAAAAAAGAATTCATAAAGGATAAGACAATAAACTTAAAACACTTATAATCTAGTTGAGTCGAAAAGTAATCTCTAAGGCTTATAAAAAGCAGAGTTAAGTGCACTTCAATATAATTTCTATATTTCTTTAAATTTTATGAAAATAAAATCAATTTCTTTGTCTACTTATAACCTATACAAATTGAAAAATTCAAAAATGTATTACCTGAATTGGATGTTCACTAAATGAGGCTGGGAGCCATCTGACTGCCAATAAGTTTCTAGATTGTCATCTCGTAACTGATCCACTCCAAATCCTGAAAACACCACAAGCAACAATAAATTCTCACGATAAAGAAAGAGCCATATATTCAAAATACAAAATTACCACATATATTTGTCCAGAAAGTTTGATAAAGAGGATAGTGAGTACTGTGAAATTTAAATTAACCAAAATTCTTCAATCCTCTTAACCAGACCTCACTTCTCAGAAGCATAAAAAATTAATAAACAGAAATCTCAATTAAATAGATTTGGGAGACCAGAAGGGGAAGTTCTCATACCCTGTGACCATAACAGAGCCCAAGAAGAAGAAGAAAGTCTCCTTTCTTGGCAAGGACTCAGCCAATGAAAAGCCACGGCCTCTCTGTTTACTATAGCCCTCCCAACTTCCTTTTCCTCTCTGTAAAAGCGTGCTACTTCCCTTCAGTGTGGAAACTTGCACTTGGCTTGCCATGGTTGCAGACTCTGAATTGCAATTCTCTGCTGATCCTAAGTAAACCCATCTTTGCTGGAAAAATATCTGGCAGACTATTTATTTCAGATCAACATGTTGGTGGCCTCTACGAGGACCAGAGAAGACCCCCAGTGGTTCCAAGGCTGGTAAGCAAACAGGTGCAGTACCCACCATTGAACCCACTGTCACTCACTGCTTTCTCACTGACCCTGCAGTTTGAAAGTAAGTCTTTCTCTTGGATCTGAGCACACGCCCTCTTTGCATTTGAAGCTCTCCAGGCTTTATTCGGGATCTATTTTAAGGTTTCATCTTTTTGGTTAAGGCTTTGTTTTGTATATGAGTACTCATTTGGCAGGTCAGTCTAATTTTGAGATCAGACTGTTTCAACCAAATCTGACTGAAAACACCTTTGGCCCATTCATTCGGGAACAGGGGCTGTTTCTCTGAAACTGTTCCAGTTTTCTTCATCCTACTCCTTTGGAAGGGGCTGTCCTATGGACATTGGCTGTAAAAGTCTTTGGCCTGGCTCCTTCTAAAACCAAGCTGTCTCCTTCGAACTGGCTGGGATTAGCCTGCAAGCTGTTGGAATTGAGCAGTCTGTGCTGTAAGCTGTTTGGAAATTGTTCTTTTACTCCAGAGAAAAACTTCTGAGAAATGGGATCCTAGTTATCTAAACATTTTGAGGGTACCCACCCCCTAGGAGGACTCCAGATGATTTTGTTTAAAAGCCAAGGTCCTTCCTCAGGCACATTTCTAACTAAATGGACCAACCTGACCAAAGGCAATTTAGAATATAAATGGTTATTACAAAGAACTTTTGAAATCCCTAACTTAATTTCCTTAGAACTGAATTGGACTACAATAGCTCAAAAATTTCCAGAACTGAGTGTAATGCTTATTTTGATTGGTATTTTGAACCTTCTCAACATTATCAGGGGTCTAAAATTGCCTCTCTGCAAAATAAAATTTTAAGATTAACTGAGGCGAACAAATGACTAAAGAAAGATACAATGGCTCCTGGAGCCTCAGGCTCTTCTTCCTTGGCTGTCTTAGGTGCCACCTCAGGCACTGTCTTCTCTCCCTCCCTCAGCTGCTGGTGGCCAGACTCCACCTCTGGCACCATCTTCCTCCTTCCCTTCTGTGCTGCCCACACCTCCTCTATTCCTTTAATTCCCCCATACTAATTCTCTCACCAACCTTCCCCTTTTCTCTTAAACTTTCCCAACTCCCTTTTCCTCTGAACTTGTCAGAACCTGCCCCTTTAATATTAAGCCTTCTAAGGATCCAGAGGCTAGACCCTTAATTTCTTATTTCCCTGGACCAAAACTGAACTGCAAGCCATATTCAAAGTTTTCCCAAAGTAACTGAAGATCCTCACATATTTGCTGAGGAATTTAATACAGTCATTAAAACTTATCAACCTGGTTTCTCTGACTCCTATCAACTAGTTCATAGCTTTTTGGTGACGGCCAGGCCCGGCAACTGAAAACTGCTAACTGGAAAAATCCTGAATGTTCTCTAGAATTACAACTGAGAGACCAGTCCACCAACTTATTATCATATGACCAGGCTTGAACAATCGCTAGGCAACTTCATCGAGCAATTCCTGAGGCTTTTCCAAAGTCTGTTGATTGGAACAAAATTCAGACTTGCATACAAAAGTCTGATGAACCTGTTTATGATTATTACAATCAACTTCTAATTGTTTTTGAAGAAAATTCTGGTCTTCCTTCAGATATTGATTCCACCCAGGTCATTTTTAACTATGTTTGTTAATGGGCTGAACTGGGACCTTTCCCGTCTAATAAAAAGGACCAAGATGGAATGGGAAACTATGCTCACTCCAGATTTAGTTAACCTGGTAAACCAGTTCTCTTGCATTTTAGATGAGTCACCTCAAAGGAAGACTGCCTAAATTCTTAATTTTCAATTCCAGCAAATGAAGACTCCTAAACAGAACCAAAACCCTCCTAGTTTCTATTATTACTGTGAAAAGTCAGGACACTGGAAAAAACAGTTACAAATTTAAGCGTTTTGGGTGCCTTCAGCCCTCTAACCAGCCTTTCCAACGTCCTCCCAATTCTCAATGACAGGGCTCTGAAGAACTATAGGGGCTCTTCCCAATCCTCTCAATCAGTTTGGAGAAACATTTCTCCAGACTGAGAAGGAATCTCTTCCAGTCCTGACACTGGAGCCACACTCTACACCCCACTACTATAAAACAGCCCCTGCCTCAGAGAACTAAAACAGTTCAAATAGTGGGACTCTGTAACGATCCTCAAGAGGTTCCTGTCTCTGAACTTGTTCCCTTTTGTTTAGGCCCTTTGAGAGTTAGACACTTTTTTTCCCCTCAGTTCCTCCACCCCTATTCATTTATTAGGCCGAAAGTTCTTAGAGAATTATCATGCCGGAATTTCTCCCAAAAGGGGGAAATAATTTTAGAAACTGACAGTAGTCATCAGAATAAACAACCAGGTGAACTAAATGACCCTCTGACATCTTTTATTTGTTCCATCTTTGATGGTACTAGAGCAGATTCCAGAAACACTGATCATTTGTCCCTATTATCAGCTACCACCCACCTTATGGACAAAATCTCCAACTGACGTTAACAAAATTCACAGCACACCCCCCCATCAAGATTCAAACAGACCCCTCAAAACCTCTTCCTGGAATTAATCAATACCTTATAAGTAAAAAAGTCTTTCAAGCCATAAAGCCCATAATATAAGATTACAAGGCTCAAGGCCTCATTATCCCGTTTACTAGTCCCTGTAACGCTCCCATTTTACTGGTGAGAAAACCTAAGGGTGGACCTACCAGCAATAAACAACATTGTTATTTATCCCTGGACACCCTGTTATTCCTAAGCCTCATATGTTACTAATGCCCATTGCTACCATGAGTAAATTCTTAACTGTAATTGATTTATGCAGTCCATTCTTTAGTATTCCACTTGAAGCCCATACCTTTTTGCCTTCACTTGGGAAGAAATACAATTCACCTAGATAGTAATGCCTCAGGGCTTTACTGAGAGTCCTTCTGTTTTCTCACAAATGCTAAAAGCTGATCTGGAGGTATAAAATTCCCTAGGGGTTCTACTTTGTGGCAATATGTGAATGATTTGCTTCTTTGTTCTCCTTCTCAGCTTCCTCAAAGGAAAACAGCATCCACCTGCTAAAGCTTTCAGCCTTAAAGGGACATAAGATTGCCAAAGAAAAATTGCAGTTGGCCGAAATTCAGGTTTGATATTTAGGGCATCTGATATCAGAACAAGGGCTACACCTAGATCCCAATAGATTTCATGGTGTCCTAAGTTTCCCAAAACCCTTAAGTGCCAACTTCAAGGTTTTCTCGGGCTAGTTGGTTATTGCTGAAATTGGACTCCAAATTTCTCTTTTATGGCCAAAGCCTCTATATGTTTTACTTAATGATAACAGCCCTGACCCAATTTTATGAGAACAGGAGGACATGGCCATCAAGGCCTTAAAGGAGAGTTTGATAAACCCACCTGCCTTTGGGCATCCCAATTATCAGATTCCCTTTTTCCTTTTTGTATATGAAAAGGGGAAGAGAATGCCCTTGAGTTACTCACCCAAAAACATGGGGCCCACCATTGACCCATAGGGTATTATAGCCAGCAACTGGACCCTGTGACATAGGGATGCCCCCCTTGCCTTAGAACCAGTACAGCCACTGCCCTTTTAGTTAAGGTCACCAAGAAAATCACTGTGGAATCCCCTTTAACCACTTTTGTACTTCATGAAGTAGAAGCTCTCCTGAATTCTCATCACACTCAACATTTCTCAGTCAGCTGCCTTACCTCCTATGAAGACCTTTGTTAAGTGTTCTCCACACGACCCTTTTACATTGTAAAAGACTGAATCCACCTACTCTTTGCTCCTCAGCAAATTTACCTGGAATCCTATATCATCCAGCCATTCCAGATAACGGAAAACTATCCAGTATTGTTTTTCCTGATTAAAATCATAATAATTTATACTAATTAAAAAAGTAAAGTGTGGATTTTTCAAAAAATTTAAGCAAAACAGATTTAATTTATGTTTTATTTTTTGACTAAGTAGTATATTCACTTTAGATCAAATTCACAAGGTACAAAAAAGAACATGGTGAAGTCTCTCTCCCCCCAGCATCTAGTTCCCTTCTCCAAATATAATCCAAGTTATCAGTATCTTACATACCCTTGCACAGATGTAAGCAAATATATATATATATATATATATTCTTTTTTCCTCTCTACACAAATGATGGCATATTATACATACTTCTACACTTTGCATTTTTCTTTTCATTTAACATATCTGAAAGATTAACCCATATCAATAAAATAATAATAATAGCAAACACTGATATCACACTTAATATGTGCCATGCACATTTTTAAGCATTTTATATATATTAAATCATGAAATATTTATTAACTCATATAATAACTAAGTTAACCTAAACGTCTTTTAAAAATTCTGTATCAGATCATCTCGCTCCCCTGCTTAATACCTCTAGTGATTTCTCTTTGTACTTAAAATCCAAATTCTTTTCCAAGGCCTACCAGAGTTCACATAATCTGACCCATGTCTAATTATATCTCCAATGTCATCTTCTACCACTTTACCTCCTTACAACTCTCCAGCCACACTAGCCTTCTTTCTGAACTTCAAACATGCCAAACCAGTTAGCTTAGAGCCTTTGAACTAGGTGTTCCCTGTGTCAGGAAGGTTCTTCTCTGAAATCTTTGCATAGTGGATTCTTCTTAGCATTTACATGTCAGCGCAAATTTCACTTTCCACGAGAGGCCCTCCTTGATCTATTTATTATATTACTGTTTTATTTTCTCCAAAGCACATACTGCTATTCAACTCAGAAATTCTTTAACTCAATGATCATAACTGTCAGTTATAGCATGAAAAAAAAATTAAAATTTAGTCAGGTTATTATTTTTTTTTTTTTAAGAAAAATAGAACTTATACCACCCAATTATGCTTCTCAAAATTAACTCATAAAGGCAATGTCTTGGTAGAAGATATGGGTCAAGTGGAAAGTTATGTTCTAGATATTCACAAAATACAGCCTCATCAAATCCCTTATTTTTGTTGGCTTATAAAATATCACATATAGAGTCAAACATAGAAAATGTACTTATTTTTCCCCTAATTTTCTTTCCCAACATGGTATGAATTTGATGCTTATGAAATTAAATGATTAAATTATTATAATAAGACTCTGTTATAATGCCAGCAACCCCACAAATCTGACCTTTAGTTTTTCCAGTCTCTTGGGCAGAGACTGACAATTGTGCTGAACGGTGGGATTGTTTTCTGATGTGTATTCAATTAAGCTGAATCTACTAAATACATTTCAACTTCAATCTGAGTGAAATATTGAACCAGTATTTCCAAAGATAAAATAATAATTTTGCAAAGCCATCTACCACCAACCATACTGTAGCAGTGAGGTACATCTGTATCTCCCAAAGACTGATACTAACATTTTGAAAGTTTATTAAAATTCTCCCTTATATCAGTGCTCACCTGAATTACTGCGTATCTCCTAACTCATTTCTTTACCTCTAATCTTGCCTCACTTCAGTCCATCCTTCACAATTCTCAAATGTGAACAAACACTGTTTCATTCTGCTACTTTAAATTGTTCAACGGCTCATACTCTCTGTACAATAAAGTATGAACTTTTTTTTTTTAATTTTATATTTTATATTTTTGGCCATGCTGCGCAGCTTGTGGGATCTCAGTTCCCTGACCAGGGATTGAACCCAGGCCACAGCAGTGAAAGCCCAGAATCCTAACCACTAGGCCACCAGGGAACTCCCAGGTATGAACTGTTTAATAAAGCCCCCTATGATCAGGCCTCTTCCTAACTAGCTAGTTTCACCTATGCCACTTCCCTCTGTTCTAGTCTTACTGGCTACTCACAATTCTTTGAAAGAACCATGTTTTGCTAAGCTATACACCTTTGCACATACTGTTCCTCTTGCCTTTATGTCCTTCCCCAGTGAAATTCTACCTTGCCCCATCATGCCAGATACGCATCATCTCCATGAAGACTTTTCTGATCCTCTGAAGCAGCGTCAATCACTTTCTCCTTTGGCCCACTACTGCACTGAGCTCATGCTTAGGGGGAAGCAGTATGACCTAGTGAAATCCTGACTGCCTTGAATCCCAGCATTCCCACTTATTAGGTGATATCTGCCAAATTGCTTAATCTGTCTGTACTACATTTTCCTCATTTGGAAAATGATAAAAAATAAGAGTAAATACTTCATACGACTTTTAGAGACTTTACTGAGACAGTTGTTTATTTTATACATGTGAAGTACTTACAACAGAACCTCTCTTAGTAAGCACGAAATAAAAGTTATAAATTATTACATTGTATAATAATGACTAATTTAAAGATATAATTCCTCCATTAGATCGTGAACTCCTTGACAACAAGGTCTGTGTGTCTTTTTTATTTTTTAATCTCTAACAGTGTTACAGATTTCAGCAACTGTCTGCTGACTTGAACTGAAAAATATCTGACCATAGAGAAGTAAGGTTAAGTAAAGGTTAAACAACTAACTTTCTCATGCTGTTTCTCATTAATAAAGAGTATTCAGTCATTCATAACATGCAAAATGATAATCATATAATTATATTTCACTGATGAACACAAAGCTGAAAATCACAGAAGTAAAATGTGTGACAGCACAATGATGAATTTCATGACTTTCATACCCAACACATTTTTAAGTGATTCCCACCATTCTTCTGGTAGTGTCAACCATTGTTCTCTTCTGCACCTCCAAGATGTCAGAGCAGTGGGGCAACTTCAGGGGACCAGTGACTTCTATGTGTTGTCCTCTGCCAAGCCCCACAGCATGAAAGAATGTGAACTGGCACTGATTCCTACCCTGTTACTGACATCAGTATGGCACCAGTCAAATTATGCTACTCAGTAAAGCAATAGAAGATACTCAATTTGAGCAAATTCACAGAAATATTTGGTGCTATAAAGAATATTAGAGGGCTTCCCTGGCGGCACAGTGGTTAGGAATCCACCTATCAATGCAGCGGACACGGGCTCGAGCCCTGGTCTGCGAGGATCCCGCATGCCACGGAGCAACTAAGCCCACGCGCCACAATTACTAAGCCTGCGCTCTAGAGCCCGTGTGCCACAACTACTGAGCCCGCGTGCCACAACTACTGAAGCCTGTGCACCTAGAGCCTGTGCTCCGCAACAAGAGAAGCCACCTCAAGGAGAAGCCTGCACACCGCAAGGAGGAGTAACCCCCACTCGCCGCAACTAGAGAAAGCCTGCGCGCAGCAACGAAGACACAACACAGCCAAAAATTTTAAAATTTTTTAAAAATTAAAAAATAATAGGGGCTTCCCTGGTGGCGCAGTGGTTGAGAATCTGCCTGCCAATGCAGGGGACACGGGTTCAAACCCTGGTCTGGGAAGATCCCACATGCCGCGGAGCAACTAGGCCCATGAGCCACAACTACTGAGCCTGCGCGTCTGGAGCCTGTGCTCCGCAACAAGAGAGGCCGCGATAGTGAGAGGCCCGCGCACCGCGATGAAGAGTGGCACCCGCTTGCCGCAACTAGAGAAAGCCCTCGCACAGAAATGAAGACCCAACACAGCCAAAAATAAATAAATTAATTAAAAATATATGTATATAAAAAAGAATATTAGAAACTTCTGAAGCAGTCTAGGATACATGAAGCTAGAAAAAGGCACCATCCTCACTCAAACAACAAGAAAAGGCTAGATAAACTACAAACTCATAATTTTTCTTGAAAACATGAGTGCTTAAAATCACGCAGCAACCAAATATCCTGAAATCCAAGAAGGGTCAGCTCCCAGGTTAGGAGAGAAAGGATGGACAGCCTGTCCCAACTGTGGTAGAGCATGGAAGGAAGGATCAGCGACCAAATAAACATAGAAGAAGAAATCAGGTAGTATTTCAACAAATTGCTAAAGGCTAAGCGTGGGCTATCATAAAAGTATAGCAGCCCTGGGAGTCTCAAACACAAGGTGAACTCACTCTGACTCTCAGACTCTTTTCTGAGGGCCTCACTGTACACATTAGAGGACATTTGGGGGGGGAAGCAAGAGATTGGAAAGCCTATGTCAGTGGTACATGCCTGGAGGAGGGAACTGACTGCCACTGCAGGAAAAGCAAAAACCCTAACTGCACAGACCCATCCTTGCTGGGAGAAAAGTAAAAGAAAAACCCTCTACACTTGGGGAAGAAGCAGAAAACACTCCTTCCTCTGGGGATGGGGCAGAAAACTCTCTCCTAGGAAAGTCCAGAATTTCACTATCATAGGTAGGAGGGACCAAAATGTTGAGAAAGTCCCAACCTGCAGGTCAGACATGCAAGGGCTGTCTAGGATTGAAGCTAGACCAGGAAAACAGAGAAGAAGTCCTGCCTCTGATCCCCTGCACTGAGTTACAACCATCGCATTTTACTGCTGGAGGCAGGGCAAGAGGATGGAGAGAGACACCCTCTGAAGCACAGGGATACAGAGATAACTGAAAATGATCGTGGAGGAGGAACACTAAGAAAACTCCTCTGGCACAACAGCCCCGCCGTAAGTACTGGGCATCTTTAGAGGAATTTGAAGCCTGTGATATTGAAAGTAACCATAATAAAACAAACAAACAAACTCAAACCCAGCTCAATTCCTAACTAACTTAACCCCCACTATAAAAGGCTGACAGAGGAAAACAGGTATCCATTTCAAAGCATAAATACCATTTTTCTCAGTATCTACTAATCTATATGTGATGTTTGGCATTCTGTAAACATTTATGATGCACAAACAAGCAAAAGAAACAAATATTATCAAAAGATAAAGCAATCACTAGAAATAGACTCAGAGATGAACCAGATGTTGAAACTAACAAATGGGGACTTTAAATAGCTATGATTAATATGTTAAAGAATCTAGGGGAAAAGGTAGATGAAATGCAGGAAAAGACAGGGAATTTCAACATAGGAGAAAACTCCTTTAAGAGTCAAATGAAAAAGCCATAATAAAAAACACCATATCAGAGATGAAAGATTCCTTAGACAGATGGACTCAATAAAGCCAAAGAAAGAAGTAGTAGACTTGAAGCTAGGCCAATTAAAAAACCCCAAAGCAAAACACAAAGAGAAAAAAAAAGAAAAAATAGAGCACCTAAAAGCAAGGGGACAAATACCAAATGGTCTAGCAAATTAAATGGTCTAGCATATGTATAACTGGATTCCCAGAAGGATGAGAATGGGGCAAAAGAATTACTTGAAGAAATAATGGCCACGAATTTTCATAAAGTAATGCAAGACATTAAATCAGAAGATCCAAGAATCTCAGTGGATCTCAAGCAGGATTAAACACACATACACGCATACACGTGGACACATAATGTTTATATTGCTGAAAATTAACGATAAAATCTTAAAGGCAGCCAGGAAAAAAGCCACATTAACTACAGCAGACTTTTCTTCAGAAACTATGCAAGCCAGAAGATACAGAATGACATTTTTACAGTAGTAAAAGGAGAAACCTGCTAACCTAGAATTTCATGCAGGGAAAATATATCACGGTATAAAAGCAAAATGAAAATTTTTTCAACCAAACAGTGCTAGCAGACCTGAAATACAAAAAATGTAAAGAAAGTTCTTCAGGCAGGAGGAATATGATACCAGACAGAAACCTGGATCTATTCAAAGAAATAAAAAGTTCCCAAAATTGAAAATGTTAAAGTAAGCATAAAGTTTGTTTTTTAATCACTCCAAAATATAATTGACCTTTTAAAACAAAAATAGCAACAATATATTCTGGGGGTTTAAAATATGCACAAATAAAATACATAACAAAAATGGCATAAAGCATGGGCATAAATTGGAAGTATACTGAAGGATTTGTATACCATATCTATAGTAGTATAATATTACTTGAAGGTAAACTGTGACAATTAAAGATGTACAGTGTAATCCTTAGGGCAATCCCTCAAAAATTTCAAAAAGGATGTATAACTAATGATTCAATAGTGGAGATAAAACAGAATCATAAAAAATACTGAATTTATCCAAAATCAGGTTAAAAAAAGAGGGAATAAATGGACAAAAACCCCCAAATTCCAAGGTAGTAGTTTTAAATCTAATTACATCAGTAGGTACATTAGGTGTAAATGGTCTAAACACTCCCAATTATAAGATAAAGAATGTCAGACTGGATTTTAAAAAGCAAGACCCAATAATATGCTGTCTATAAGAAATCCACTTCAAATAAAAAGATATATACAGTTTAAAAGTAAAAGGAAGAACTTCTAGTTTCCGATCTGACATGTAAAGAGCTTGGACAATGTCACTCTCATCCTCACAACAACAGCAAAAAAGCTGCACTAACTGAAAACCAATAATTTTTCTTAGGTCCCCAAGAGGTCACAGGGCAAACCACCACCCAAAAAACTGAAGAGAACAGAAAGCAGAGAATCACATCTTACCAGGAGCAGAAACCACCACTAGAGTTAGCAACTGGTAGGAAAACTTAAAGAGTAATTGAGTAATTGTTAATTCACTAATTGCTAGAGACTGAGTACAGACTAGCTTGAGAGATTAAAAGCTCCTGGAAGCCCAGCCTTAGAGAGGACTCCACATTTTCATGAATTTTACCTCTAGGAGCCCCACCAGGTTCTCTTCAGGGTAAAGATCAGAGAAAATTCTCCAGTGCTTTCTGCAGATAGAGGGGGAAAGTAATCTTTGTGAAATACACCAAAAGCATTTTCTTCCCCTTTAACAAAGGCCTGACTTAAAGGAAAACTGTTTTAGCAGAACCTAAGCAACATGGGTTTTACCAGAGCTGGACATGGGGGAGGGAAAATACCCAACTCCATCTCCCTCTAGCCTTCCTGTCTCATCTAAGTGGGGAAAGAAAAGGTGAGAAGTGCTTGTAAAGGTCACAGCCATGAACACAGGCCCACTAAAAGACTGAGATCTAATCAAAGGATTATAGAACACTTCCATTCCCCCCATAACTTACCACCATATCAACAGGGCTCCAACATAATATCAGGAGGTTAAATTCAAATAACTGCAAGTTTAGATGCCATTTAAGGAGTCTCTAGGGAAATCCAAAGATAACAAGGGAGACATAAACAAAGACACTAAAGAAATTTTAGCCTCTGAATCTTAACCTTTACCCATCAGGCAGAAAATCAGCAAGTATATGGTTGAACTGAACAGCACAGTCAATCAGCTAGATCAAACTGATATTTATAGATTACCTCATTCAATGACAGCAGAATACACAATTCTTCTTAAGTTCACATGCAACATTAACGAAAATGGACCACATTTTGGGCTATAAAACACAATAAAAACATTTAAAAGAATAGAAATCACACAAAGTGTGCTCCCAGACCACAGCAGAATTAAACTAGAAACCATTAACAGAAAGCACTTTCTGAAATTTACAGCATTTATAGCATGAACTATATATGTATTAGAAAAGAAGAAAGCTCTAAAGTCAATAATCTAAGCATTCACCTTAGAAAACTAGAAAAAGAAGAGCAAATTAAATCCAAAATAAGCAGAAGAAAGAAATAATAAAAATCAGAGAAGAAATCAATGAAACTAAAAACAGCAAATTAATAGAGAAAAATTACCAATACCACAAGCTGTTTCTTTGAAAAGGTCAATAAAATCAATAAACCTCTAACCAGGCTAACCAAGAAAAAAAGAAAGAAGACACAAATTACTAATATAAAAAATGAAAGAGGGGCCATCACTACTGATCCCATGGACAATAAAAAGGGTAATAAAGGAGTATTATAGACTTCATGCCCACAAATTTGATAAATAAAATGGACCAATTCCTTGAAAGACACAATCTACCAAAACTCACACAAGGAGAAACAGATAATCTGAATAAGCCTATATCTATTACAAAAATTGAATAAAAAATTAATACCCTTCCAAAAGCAATCACCAGGCCTAGATGGTTTCACTGGTGACTTATGTCAAACTTTCAAGGAAGAAATAATACCTAGTCTGCATAATCTCTTCCAGAAAACAGAATCAGAGGGAATACTTTCTAACTGACTCTATAAGGGCAGCATTACCCTAATAACAAAATCAGACAAAGACATCACAAGAAAGGTAAATTAAAGAACAATCTCTCATGAACACAGATGCAAAAATTGTCAAGAAAATATTAGCAAATTGAATCCATGTATAAAAAGAATTATTTACCACAATCAATTGGAATTTATTGCAGGTATGCACAGCTGGTTCAACATTCTAAAATTAACTAACGTAATCCATCAAAACAAACAACAGGCTAAAGGAGAAAAACCACATGATCATATCATTAGATGTTGAGAAAACATTTGACAAATCCAACATCCATTCAAGACAAAATCTATTAGCAAACTAGAAATATAAGGGAACTTCTTCAACTTTATATTATCTACAAAAAAACAACAGCTAACATCATATATAATAGCGAGAAAATAGAAGTTTTCCCACTATGATCAGGAATAAGGCAAGGATATCCCTTTTTGCCACTCCTACGCAACATCATGTTGGAAGTCTTAGCTAATGCAAAGGAAGAAATAAAAACAATAGAACCCAGCAATTCTACTCGTAAGTATTTACTCAAGAAAAATGAAAATATATGTCCACAAGAAAACCAGTACATGAATGTTTATAGCAGCTTCATCCATAATCACCAAATATTGGAAGCAACCTTATCTTAGTTAACTTAACGCCTTAAAACACCAAACATGCATTACTTCACAATTTCTATGGGATAGGAATTTGGGACCAGCTTGGTTGGGCAGTTTGGCTCTGGGACTCTCATGAGTTTGCAGTCAAGTTATCTGAAGTAATTAACTAAAAGCTTGACTAGAGCTGTAGAATCCATTCTAAGGTAGCTTACTCATTTGACTGTTGACAAAAGGCCTCAGTTCCCCACTGGCTATTGTCAGAAGGCCCTGTTTCTTTGCCACACCAACCTCTCCACAGGTCCCCTTGTTTCCTCACAAAATGGCAGCTGGCTTCCCCTAGAGTGCGTGATCCAAATAAGAGCAAGGCAGGGCCACAACGTCTTTTATGATCTAGTCTCAGAAGTCACATACCATCATTTCTGCCATATTCTCCTCGTCCCAGAGACTAACTCAGACACAGTGTGAGACGGGTCATCAGAAGGGCATGAATACCAGGAAACAAGGATCACTGGGACCATCTGGGAAGCTGGCTACCATAAACCTAAATGTCCATTAACTGGTGAATAGGTAGACAAATTGTGGCACATCTGTACAGTGGAACAGTAATCAGCAAAAGAGGAACCAACTCCTGATAGAACAATCACAAATGCATTATGCTAAGCGAAAGAAGCTAGACCCTAAGAGCTACATAAAGTATGATTACGTTTATATGGCATTCTGAAAAAGGCAAAACCAAAGGGACACAAAATGGATCAGAGGTTGTCAGGGGTTTAGGAGGGGGCAGAAGACTGACTACAAAGGGACATGAGGAAATTTCTTTGAATGACAGAAATATTCTATATTTGTGATGTGCTTGTTAAAATTCATAGAACTATGGGACTTCCCTGGCAGTCCAGTGGTTAAGACTCCGTACTTCCACTGCAGGGGGCTTGGGTTCGATCCCTGGTCAGGGAACTAAGATCCCACATGCCACGCAGTGCGGCCAAAATAATAAATTAATTAATTAATTAATTTTTAAAAACTAAAAACAAAAAAATTCATAGAACTATAAACACAAAAAGGGTGAGTTTTTCTGTATATCCCCAGCTACTCATAAAAAGAGAGAGAAAAGAATCTTAAGGGGAAACAGAAGAGGCTTGAGTGGGAAGACACTACAGGAGACAACATGTAAATAGTAGAAGTTTCTGAGGGAAAAGTGACTACCAAATCAATAACATTATCATTAACGTTCCTCAAGCTAAAAAACTTTCTCTGAGCTTGAGTCTACAGATTGAAAATACCCATCAAATTATAGGTTAGACAGATGAGAAAAGATACACGTGTATCCTGGCACATCCTGGCAAAAGTCCTGAAGTCTAAGAATAAACAGAAAAAGCTTAAATGCTGCCAGAAAGGAAGAACAAGTTACTTAGAAAGTAAGAGAGACAGGCGTAGCCTCCTTAGTTGCAACATGACAAAAAAGAAAATGGTAAAACAGGATCCACAAATTTTTGAGAGAAAAGGACTGCCACCCAAGAATTCTATCCCAACCAAGAGTAAAATAAAGTTATTGGGGGATATGTAATCACTCAAAAAATGTATCAACCACTTATCCTGTCCAGAGAAGTAGCAAAAAAAAAAAAAAAGCTAACCAAATAACTGAATGATACCAGAGAGAGGGTAAAAAGAGAATTTATGAGGGACTTCCCTGGTGGTTCAGTGGGTAAGACTCCACAGTCCCAATGCAGGGGGCCCAGGTTCGATCCCTGGTCAGGGAACTAGATGCTACATGCATGCTGTAACTAAGAGTCTGCATACTGCAACTAAGTCTGCATGCCACAACTAAAGATCCCAAGTGCCACAGCAAAGATCACTGTACTGCAACTAAGACCCGGCACAGCCTAAATAAATAAATAAATATTTTTAAAAAAAAAAAAGAAAGAGGGAGGGACCTTATGACATGTGCAGTTAAACTGAAGCAGATACTAGTAAAGCAATTGAGAAGATATATAACAAATGAAAATCCAATTAGATTTATTTTAGAATTAAAATAAAGCATCTTAACAGAAAGAATATTAAAGTCAGTCCAGTGCACAAGAAAACTTTCAGCAGTTATTATGAACAGCATTTTTGTTTTGTTTTGTTTTACCTGGTTTGCAAGATGAGAGTGACCAAACAGCTTGTGACCCAATTTCCCGTACTGTTCCAGTCCTTTCCAACTGCTTAGGGTCAGCACCAGGAGGTGTCTTGTTTGGTGTGGTCATTTTAAAAATATTCTATGTAGAAAAAAAAAGAATATCCACATTATACCCAGACCTGAGCATCTTTCTACAAAAGGTAAAAGTAAAAATTTAATAGCCAAATCGATCACTAACATACCCTGGATATTAATCATCTATTTCTCAAAAGCAGTTGACATAATCACTGTAATTAAAAACTCTTGGGAATTCAGTTTTTGTTTCTAAAATATAACATATTATAACTTACAAGTTGTGCAAAGCAGCAGACTATAGTAGTCAAAGGGCACAGGATCAGGGTGTCAACTTCAGCCTCGCCTTTAACTAGCCTAGATTTCGGCAGGTCTGGGCTTTATTTCCTTTCCTGTCAAATGGGTTGATTTGATCTATAATACTATAATGCTATGCAGTTGTATACCTCTATGAGCAAAAATTCCAATCCAAATGAAGTTTTTCCCTAGAAAAGTCAGACTGAAATACTCTTATTCCAGGAATATGTAAATATAGGCCTACGTTTTAAATAATCCGTTAAGTGATGCAGAGAAAAATCACATCTGCTCATTAGTTGTCAAAAGCTCCATTTATATGTGCTCTTACCATAGAACATAAAGTCAGAAAAACGTCTTTAAGGTCTAGAAGTGAATAACTAGCCTATTCTAAACCACAAGTTTACTTCATCTTTCACATCTTTTGTTAATCTTGGTAGGCATATCCAAACGTGAAAAAAAAAAAATAGTGGATTGTGAACAACATGTAACACTGCTTCGGTAGTGCAAAGTTAGAGCTACTGAACATCGTTATACGTAAATGCTGTTATAAACCTGTGCCAAAAGGTCTGTATACCATCTCCTTGACACCTCCTGTCAGATCTCAGTTGTTCCCTAATCTCCACACAGGCACTTGATACTCTTTAAATAATAATAGACACTGGACTGCAAACTTCGGAAAGGCCTGAGGTTTAAACGCTCCATCAGCAATTTACTGAATGAATAAATGGATGAATGAATAGCTTCAATCGTAAAGTGTTTGCCACCTGCAAGTTAAGTAAGGTCTGGGATGAGACGATCAAACCTGTGGCCACATTGCCAAATGTCCAAAAATGTCAAATTGTCCAAAAAAATGGCCCATCTCTATTATTGGAGCAGAATTCAACTGCCGAACTTGGTATTGGACGCCACCAAGTGGATAAAGCACAGAACTCGGAGAAGAACGGGTTCGTGGGCACACCGTTCAGGGGCTGAGGCCAAGGAGAGAACGCCACCACGAGCAGTGTCTGGACCAGACTCTGTGGGTTCTGCTTGACACCTCTGCCCGAACTGCGAGAATAGGCAGCGGCTAAGGATCCATTCCTGACCCACCAGCTTTGAGGAAATCGAGAGCGTAAAAGGAGATTGACATTGGGGAAGAGAACCCGTCTGCTTAAGCTAGAACCATTCTCCACTTCGGGGAAAGCCCACGCACTTACAGCTCGCAGACCCGGCTTGCCGCCACTCAGGTTTTCAGGAACCGCTGCAGTTCCGCGCCACTCCCACTCAGCTTCCCAGGCCCGCCTCGCTTCCCCAACAACGTCAATTGGGGTCGCAGCACAATGACGTCAGTCCCCGCCGTCTCGCCCTACCTCCCTACAGGGCTCCGCCCAGCGCGCCCTGTCGCGCACGCGCACTACGTCACTGTGGCATGCGTGAGGCGGCGGCTGGGCACCGCCATTTTGGCCGGTGGCCGTAGGAACACGTTGTGTGGCCGAGAAGTGAAAGCAAGAACTGATTTGGCTTCTGCGTTCCCTTCCGCAAGGGGAATCTATTTCTCCAGGTACGTGAATAGCCTGGAAGGGTTTGGCCTTTAGCTGTAGTCTGCCACGGTCTACACACCGTAGGGACGTTCTCCCAGAGCCTTTGGTTAGGCCTCAGGTGGCGGCGGTGGAGACGGCAGCGGCGCGTGGCAGCCGGCTTGGGCGAGACAGCTGGAACCGCCGGAGCGCGGGCGCCGCCGAGAGCTGGGGACGCCTCGCGCTTCCCTCCAGCTGACTCGGCTCTCTGCCACTGCGGCCCGCCACCCCCGCCAGGGGACACGAAGATGGCCTTAGCTGCCATCCCCTCAGCGGTCCAGCCTCCACTCCCCTCTTTCCCCCGCTCCTGCCCTAGGGCTGAATCCTACAGCCGCCTTCAGAACGTAGAGCGTCCCCTACTACCCCCACTTTTCCCCTGGCACCTGTGGAAGTCTTTTCTTCCACCGTTTGGGGATTGTGGAATGAGTGAATTATCTTTGCCGCCATGAAGTCGAATCCTGCTTGTCCGCTCCCCGTCTGTAGACATGATGGCGAGACGTCACTGTTCGCACAGCAGCGTGTACGCTGCTGTAACCAGGGTTAGCTCAAATAATCTCCCAGGTGAACGCCTTTAACATTTCGGGTACGCTTTTATAGCACTTTCCCCCTTGGTGACTTCTCCGTCTTCTCCTTTATCATATCTTAAACTCCTTGAGATCAGGTCTTTACTGAAAGGCCCTTTATTTTCCCTTCAGTGGTTCGTGCATTGTAGGCACGACGGCTAAAGCCGATTCCCACATCCCATAAACTACGCAAGCCCGTTTTCTCATTTTTTACGGTAAAATCGTAAGAGTGAGAAATAGCCTTCAGAACAGTGTGTGTTGTTTTGCTTGAGGGTTTTTCGCCTTCTCTTCCACAGGACTGCTTACTAGGCATTTATGACAGTGGCATGTGTGTTGCAGTCCTCGGTACCTTTGTCCCTGATACTGAGAATATTCATTCTATACCATTTGCTTGACGATAATGCTTTGTCAGTGTTAATCAAGGGCTCTTATCTGTATCTGAACCAAAGAGTGTTGTTTTTGTTTTAGTGAAAAGCCTTGTTCTCCCCTATAAAAAATTTTTTTTAGGAAGAATATTTAATATAATTGCTGGGGTGGGGTAAGGAGAAAGCAGTTATTAATTTAGTGTCCCTTTTAATTGTCTTCAATTTAAGACTCTGAAGCCAGAGTTGTGCACCACTCCCAACTTACATGTTTTATAAAATTAATGACCTGCAATAGCGTAGGTTAGAATATCTCACATGACATAAGCATCATTCGTTAACAGCAACCTTTCAAATGTTTTCACAGGGTGTTAAAATAATTTTGGTCTTAGACTGCAGATGGTTTCCATATCTCACTTACTTTTTTCCTCTCAGCTGGAATAATGACAGTGAAGGTCATTGTCTGAGTACCTATTTTTTAAATAAGTTTTTATATCTATCTATCTGTTTATCTGTTTATTTATTTATGGCTGCGTTGGGTCTTCGTTGCTGCGCGCGGGCTTTCTCTAGTTGCGGCGAGCAGGGGCTACTCTTCGTTGTGGTGCTCGGGCTTCTCATTGCGGTGGCTTCTCTTGTTGTGGAGCACGGGCTCTAGGCGCGTGGGCTTCAGTAGTTGTGGCATGCAGGCTCAGTAGTTGTGGCTCGCCGGCTTAGTTGCTCCGCAGCATGTGGGATCTTCCTGCACCAGAGATCGAACCAGTGTCCCCTGCATTGGCAGGGGAATTCTTAACCACGGCGCCAGCAGGGAAGTCCCTTGAGTACCTATTTTGAGCACAGTTTTCAGATTTGAAATATCTTCAAGGAGTCAGTTACTACAGTCTTCCCTTCCAAGCTTTCATGTGCTATGTCTTTCTCATTGAAAAAAAAAGGAGGGGATCTTTCTTCTCAATTCTTGAAACTAACATAGAAATTTAACTAATAATAGTGTTTACACTGTTAATTAACAGTTCTACAAAGAATCTGTATTCATTTTTCTTAAATGCATTATAATTTATCACTTTTTTATATAAATCAGCTTATTAACCATCTCTGGTAGGTTTTTATTTTATAAAAATCACCTTTTACAGTCATTTGGTTTTTTAAATGGTTTGAAATAGTAGGTGAAACATTTTAGTAGTTTGGCAGAAATAAACTTTAACGTAAGCAGTTTCATTGATAAATCAATGAAGATTTATCCCCTATAGGGGAATTCATCATGCTCATTCACCATAATTAGTATGGTGTCCGGTTTTATTTTAATAGCTAACTAAAGAATCTTCAGTTTCTAGGGAGTTGTCTCTTACAGAATGATAGCTTTTTTGTAGCAGTTCAAAAGTCATTTATTTTCTTCTTATTCTAATCTTTAGGAGGCTTGCCTGGACCAGTTTGTAAAGGTTATAAAGGGGTAAAGTGAACCTATCAGCGTAACTGTTTATTACATAAAATTTTAGTCACCTTTTGGGTGATTTTTTTTTTTTTCAATAATATACTTTAGTGGATAACTGTCACTGTAAAATATTGGTAACTTGCAAGACTCCTGAAGTTGTTTTAACCTACAGGAAAATGATTTACTATGTCTAAATTCATTTTCTCATTTCATTCAACAGAAATGTTTGAGCTCCTACTATGTGGTAGGCACTGGTCCAGCCACTGGGATAAACAGACAGACAAAAATTCCTGCACTCATGATGGAGTACATTCTGCTTGGAGAGGGAAAAATATTGTCTGTGTGTGTAGAGAGAGAATATGTAAATGCATATATATACATCCACACAGTAAACGTGTACATATACCATATATGCACATATATATGAAATATATACTATGTCATATAGTAGAAAGAGCTAAGGAGAAGAATAAAACGAGAGTTTTATATTTTTTGGTAATATAGCTAGAGAAGGCTCACTGAGAATAAACATTAAAGACTTGAAGGAGTGAGCCATGTGACTCACTAGGGGAAATAGCATTATAGTCAGAGGGAGCAGAAAGTGCCAAGACCCTGAAGCAAAGATTGACAACCATTTGCTTTAGCCATGTGAAGAACAGTGATACCCTGACAAGCTGTTTTGATAGAATGATGGGCACTAAAGGCTGGAATGGATTCCAGAGAAAATACCTAGAAAGAAATTTGAAACACTGACTGTAGGCAACTCTTACGTAGTCTCACTATAAAAGGAAGGAGAAATGAAGCAATGGAGGAAGATGGGGTCAGATAATGTAGTGTTTGAATGCTGATGGGAATAAGCCAGTGGAAAGAATAGTTGATGATGTGCAAGACAGGAGAGAGAATTGTTGGAACATTCTCCTTAGCAGATATCTTTTAGTTTGCAAAGGGACTTAGCTATGGAAATACACATAGTATGGTTGCTGGTTGGCATAGTTTCACTTACGATGATACTAGTCAGCATGGCTTTGTTTTTTCTCTTCCCATTTTCCGCTGCATGTGTGCAGGTGAAGAGTTGTGCTTAACCAGGATTATAGATAAGGGTGTAAGTGATTGACGATGGAATTTTAGGTGGGTACAGAGATACAAAGATACAAAAGGCTGAAGGACAGTGGAGATGTGGTAGAATTGAGAGATAGTGTTAGGTCTGAGGAATAGAGGAGTTCAAAGGGTTGTTGGATTGTTGTGTATGAGAGAGGTGAACTGAAAAGATAGGAATGGTGGTGGGAGAATGGAGTATTTGAAAGGTAGGTTATGGAAAAAATGCAGTTATTTGTAATGACAAGGTGAAGGATTTGACCAAAGGAATGAGTGGCTAAGGTAGGGTGAAAGACGAGATCACTAGAGGAGAGAGGTTAATGAACTGAGAGGACAGGCTGTTAATAGGAGGATCATCTATGAACATATTGAAATCACCAAGAGATATGACAAGAGTTGTTAGAGTGAACATTAGCTATGGGCTGAAATTTCAAAGAATGGGAGGGAGTGATCTGATGGTTGGTAAATGACTAAAGCGGGTGGATGACCTAAGAGGCAAAAGTGGCTGTTTTTAGTGAGAAGGGAGAGATAAACGTCTGGGAGCGGTACTGAGGAGCGAGATCTTTTATTCCCCTCCAAGCCTAATGATATTGAGGGGGTATGAGAAGGACTGGAGAGTTCTATATGAGGAAGCAGTCTGTCAAGAAAAATCTAGATAGAGGATCACAGTCATGGATAGAAAAAGCCAACAGAATGTCTTTGTTGGTCAATAATCTTTTGGCTTCAGGTTCTTTCATCACATATTGGAATAAACTGGAGTAGTAAGGCACTTTTTCTAATTACTTACTTTAATCACGTTCTAAGAAAATTAATGTCTATCACTAAGCCCAATATTATAAAAGATTAAGTTAACTTTGACCTCAACTACATAATTGATGGTGCTGTTAAATATCAAGACTTTCAAAAGCTCCAAAAGTGAGTATATACATATAGTTACTTGGTCTCCTTTTCATTTCAGTGCTGTTAACATAAAATTCATCATGGCCATATTGTAAATTCCCAGGTAAAGCAGTTTTTACTTTTTCCAGTTGACCAACATGATGGTTACACCCTTAATAATTATTTGCCATTTCCATCAGTAGTGCATTGTCGTCAGATGGCTAAGCCATGAAGTGATGCTTAGTTTGAGGGAGGAAGTAAACACCTTTATCATATGTATGTTTTCATGTCAAGTCTTCCTATTCTGTTTCATTGGTCTGTGTTCATACACTGGTATCAGCATCAATTACTGAGGCCTTATATCATTTTTTTCATATGTCAAGTGTAGGTTCCCCCTTCCCCCTTGCTCTTTTCCATTTTCCTGGCTATTACTACTTTTCTTTTTGCATAAGAGCTTTAGATTTGATTTGTCTGATTCAGTTTTTTTTTTTTCTCCTTGAGATTGGATTAAATATATAAATTCAGGGAAGGTTGAAATCTCTGATATTGACTATTCTTTATTGTGAAAACTGAGACAGCATGTCATTCTACTTGTTCAGGTCTTTTGTATCTTTCAGTGGTATTTTGAAAGTTTCCGCACATGTGTATATATATCTTGTTAAGTTGATCCCTAGATCTTTTCTTTTTTCTGACTGTTGAAGGTGGTATTTTTTCCTTCTTTATATAAATCTTCTGATGAATGGAATATATGTAAAATTTTGTTTTTCCAACCGTACCGAATTATTTTATTGCTTTTACTAGTTTTTTTTAACTAGTTCCAGGTATTAATATCTGAATATAGTGATAACTTATCTCCTCCTGTCTAACTTTTTATGCCTGTGACTTATTTCTCTTAACTAATTGCATTGACTATGCCATAATTTTGTTAATTTTTCTTTAATAGAGGAACTGGATATTCTTACTTCTTAGAATTATGGCAGATAAATTAACAAGAATTGCTATTGTCAACCATGACAAATGTAAACCTAAGAAGTGTCGGCAGGAGTGCAAAAAGTGTTGCCCTGTGGTTCGAATGGGTAAGCTGTTCTGTGGATCATTTAAGGATAAGAGAAGGTTTTAAAAGAAATACACTGTCTTCATGGTTCTCTAGGCTTTAGTATATACTTTTCTCCCCCGTTAGTTTCTTTAAAATGTAAAAATAAGACCAGATTTTGTTCTAAATTTCTTTTAATGCTTTGTGACTAAATGATCCTGTTTAAGTTCATTGAATACAAAATCAAACCAGAGTTCAAATTACTGAGATTCTTACTGTTCTACAAAATCCTATGGTTACTTTAAGTCATGAAGAAAGGACTGCCAAGATGTTTGTATTGATATTTGATAGTATTCTCCTTAAAAAAAAAAAAAAGCTTAATATGAATGACTATTCATGAGGTTTTGCTATATTTTCAAGATTAAATAAATTTATGACCATTCAGAATTGATGAATTGTTGGTAGTCTTTAAGGGCTAAACTAAATAATTTTTACTTTAAATATACTAGTGAGGTATAAGCTTACTAATTCTTAAAAGAAAATTTAGATGTCATGTGTTACAGTCTACCGTGCTATTCAGAAATTCCATTATTAATATCCCTAATGCCAGGTTTAATTTTGTCTGTGTATTAGATAGCCACATAACCTTTGGGGAGCTTCCCTGATTTAGCTAACGTATTTCATTCCCTTATCTGGTGTACATTACCATTTTCAAGGCATATTTTATGGATTATATATTCAGGTCAGTCAGCTTAAAAGTAAAGCTGTTTTAGGATCTGCCGTATTTTTATTAGCATATTTTCTTCCCGTAGTAGATTAAACAAGTAAGCATATTAGAGTCATCTCTGCCTTGCCTGACAAGAGTATTCATATAAGTAGTTAAGTTCAATAATCTATACAAAGCACTGATTTCAGACGTTATCTCAAATGTATTTCTTTCTGTGGCCTTTGTTTTTGAAAATTTGATTCTATTGAAAATTTGGAGCCAGAATTGCCCAAATAACCGTGTTCAGAAAATTAGAACATCAGGAGAAATGACTTAATTCTGTCTTTTCCTTTGCCAGGAAAATTATGCATAGAGGTTGTCTGCCAGAGCAAAATAGCGTGGATTTCTGAAACTCTTTGTATTGGTTGTGGTATTTGTATTAAAGTAAGTGATATTTTATTTATTGGATCAAATTTGTAACCTAAAAATGAAATCTAAAAATTCTGAATACATTATAACTATTTTTAAAGAGCCAAATATAAAACACTGAATAAAGAGTACAAATTCAGAAAAATAGTGTTCTTATATCAATATTATTATTGCTTTTTCAATTAATTAACCATCCCACTTAACAGTTATCCTTAAAAAATAATAATAAAATAAAAGTTATCTTTGCTGTATGCAACTTCGTAAAGCCATTTCCAACCAAAATTAATTTTTTTTCACCCTTTTATGAGAAGGACAATCTCCAAGTCTTTACCAGAACTTTTTTGAAATATAAATACAAAAAATATGAGTCATATTACATACATTTTTTTCAAGTCTGTGTTTAATTTTATTTTTTTAATTTATTTATTTGGCTGTGCCAGGTCTTAGTTGCAGCTCGAGGGCTCCTTAGTTGTGGCATGCAAACTCTTAGTTGCAACATGCATGTGGGGTCCGGTTCCCTGGCCAGGGAACGAACCCAGGCCTCCTGCGTTGGGAGCACAGAGTCTTAACCACTGCGCCACCAGGGAAGTCCCTGTGTTTAATTTTAAATTCACACTTTTAAATAAAAATGGACACAGCCAAAAAATTTTTTTAATTTAACCTAATCCTTAAGTACTGCTTTTGCTGTGTTATACATTCTTCTATTGTTGGATTTATCCCAATAGTGTAATTTTTCAAAATACCTCAGTTTTTGTTACATTGAATGGTTTGAATAGGGCGTTTTACTAAAGAATGATGGATTTCCAACTTTAGTTCATAAAAGATATTTAGGAGCCAGTGTATAAAGTTCTTAAATTAGTTATTTTTATTTACAGATAATATATTTTAGAAAGGAGATTTCCCAAAATATGGATACCACCTGTTATTTTTTCTGATAAGGCTTGTGTATTTTACATTGGTTTCTGAATCCTCAGTTAAGTATCCAGAAGTACCAAGCTTGGTACCGGAAAGCGTTTTTTCTTGTTTTGAAAGTATAAGCAGGAGATATTTCTTCCAGCAAATACTTACTAATCTTTTTTTTTTTTTTTTTTAATAAATTTATTTATTTATTTATTTATGGCTGTGTTGGGTCTTCGTTCCTGTGCGAGGGCTTCCTCTAGTCGCGGCGAGTGGGGGCCACTCTTCATCGCAGTGCACGGGCCTCTTACTGTCGCAGCCTCTCCCATTGCGGAGCACAGGCTCAAGACGCGCAGGCTCAATAGTTGTGGCTCACGGGCCCAGCCGCTCCGCGGCATGTGGGATCTTCCCAGACCAGGGCTCGAACCCGTGTCCCCTGCATCGGCAGGCAGATTCTTAACCACTGCGCCACCAGGGAAGCCCCCTTACTAATCTTTTATTATTTGCCTGCCAGTGTTTTGGGTGGTGGAAATCTTATTTTGAACAATATATTTGATTTTATTTTCTTTCTTCACTGGTATAGAAAAATGAGATTCCAGAACTTGGGGTGTGCACTTCAGTGGCTGAAAAGAAACTGATGTGATGAATTGTTTGGGGGGGGGGCGGGTAGTGTATACCCCCTGAACACTAAGATACTTGTAATGCACCACATATATGAGCAATGTGGCTATTTTTTTCTTTGTAGATTAAGAGAAGTTTAAATTACTTGCAGCCTATAAGCATTTTATGTACATTGATGGAGTAATAGAGGATTCTGTAAATGGAGGTAATTCCATTTGCAAAAAAAGTCTCGTGTAAAGAATTAATAATTTTTGTTAGAGGTTGGTGATTATTTTGCTAGAAAACAAACAAGAGTTTTGTTTTTTAAACCTCTATGTTCTTATAACTTAGAAAATGGGAATTCCCTGAAATCTTTATATACAGAGACTTTTGAACTAGTCCCCTGAGCTCATTGAACAGTTCTGCCAAACAGATTTCTAATCTGAGGTTATACTCTTTGGTTGTACCTTTATAGTTGTCTGTACTTCTGAGAAATTTTTCTAGCCACGTTACCACTCTTAAATCACCTTCCAATTCTTGCCATTCTTGTTCCTTGGGCATTTATCTGATTGATAGTCACTTATTATTTGAATAAGTTTTTCTATGAGGTTTTTTTTTTTTTTCCTAATGTGAATTTACTCAATTGGAATGTGAAGTATCTTTTTCGTATGGAATGGTTACAAATCACAATGGAAAGACATTAGTCCTTGCTCTGTGCAAATACTATGCTAGCTGTTGTTGGGACATAAATAGACCAAGAAAGGTACAATCCATGACCTTAAAGGACTTTACAAGGTAGAAAAGGAAGCATACAGAGACAGGAAGAAGGAGATAAAGGGAAGGCATTTCTCATTGACTGAATATGGAACTGTATGCTCAATAACCGTGTTTTATCTTGCTCTTAACCTTCTCATACAAAAGCCTCCAGTTCTGTAAGGTTTTTCAGTAAGTATTAAACACATTAAATGTCCAGGATTATACCAGTCACTAGGGGGAGTACAGAATTATTAGATATGATTCTTGCCTTCAAGGAACTTAACTTTTTTAAGCAAAGGATAGGAAATGAAACAGTACTTTACGTCTGTGTGAAACTCCCACTTTTGGAAGATAAATTATAAAAATTTCTTCATCTGTTCATTTTAGTCATGCCTATATTTCTAAAAATTAACAAAACTAATTCTTTACTTTAAATAACAGAAGTGCCCCTTTGGCGCCTTATCAATTGTCAATTTACCAAGCAACTTGGAAAAAGAAACAACACACCGATATTGTGCCAACGCCTTCAAGCTTCACAGGTATATTTCCAAGTCAACATTCTTCTTTACTTCAGTCAAGAGTAAATCCATTTGGAATTTTCAGAGAAATGACAAAAATGGGAAAAAAGTGGTATTAACTTTTGCATCCACTAAAGCAAAATACAGTATTATAACATCATGCAGAATCATATTGTATATGTCAGTGGTTCATTCTAGCTAACATTAAAATTACCTGAGGGTCTTTTTAAAACTACTAATGCCCAGGTAATTTCAGCCCAGTTGAATTACATCTTATCTCTGGATGTACAGTCTGGACCTTAGTAAGTTGAAAAGGCTCCCAGTGATTCTAATATACAACTGGGGGTGAGAATCACTGTTGTTAATAATATCCTTATCCCCAAAATTACTTTTAAGGGAACTCATCTTGATTTTATTTATCTATTAATCTCATAATCTACAGAGAATATTACTCTGGACTTCGACATATATTGTTAATAACAGGCATTCTTTGAGGTTTTTAATCTGCTGAACACTAATATTTTGAATCTAGGAGTCTAGATTTCACTAATAAAAAGGTATTTCTCAACCTGCCAGCTTTAAGGGGGCCTACTGCAGCAAGGAGAATGAAGTGGAATATTTCTGGTTGATGTGGCACTTCTCTCCTTGTAAGTAAATGGCAGGCCAAAAAAAAGAAAGACAGTGTGAGGTTGCACCTGCTATGCAATTTTCTACCAAAGCATTTTATTATACATTAAAACTGAGCCTTGTATTGTAAAGAAAAATTGTTACTTTAGAATAGACTTTGAGTGAAAGTTGAATAAGTAAAATTTGGAGTAATATTAGTCATGGATGCATTTCTAACAACAGTTTAAGTTAATCTTGGCTGCTGTTTTTGTTTTTTCCTAATAGCCAATAATATCTGGCATATATCTCTTTTGGCTTATTAATGAATGTGTGTGGAGTGCAAGTGCATTAAAATACATCATTCTGGTATTACGTCGCTTTTTCTACATAAGTCTGAGTTGTCTTATTATTTTTGTACACTTATGACAGGTTGCCTATTCCTCGTCCGGGTGAAGTTTTGGGATTAGTTGGAACTAATGGTATTGGAAAGTCAACTGCTTTAAAAATTTTAGCAGGAAAGCAAAAGCCAAACCTTGGAAAATATGATGTATGTATTACCACCTTATAAAAATGAATGTCTTGGTTCAGTTTTATGAGGCTATTGAAGGAGAGAGTATGTGTGATTTTATTTTTTAATGTTCTTACTTTCAAGATTATTTGGAATTAATGCTGAGAAACTATAAATGAAACTCCTTTTTAGGTAAAATCTGTTAATGCTGCTTAATTGATAATTCTGAGCTTTCGTAAACTGTTATGAGTTGGTGTTTCTTGATTTGAAATTAAATCCACCTCTAATATTGTCTTAGAAGCAGAGGTATTCTATTTGGATATGTGTTCTATTTTGTATAACATTCATCCTCTTTGCTATTATATTATTAAATTCAGATAATTATACATATATTTCTAGGACCCACCTGATTGGCAAGAAATTTTGACTTACTTCCGTGGATCTGAATTGCAAAATTACTTTACCAAGATTCTTGAAGATGACCTAAAAGCCATTATCAAACCTCAGTATGTAGACCAGATTCCCAAGGCTGCAAAGGTTAGTTGCTTTTTAGGAGGAATTTAGTGGGTATTACAAATATTGGTGGACGTATAAAAGATAAATCAAAGTAAACTTGTTTTATTTTGTGACTCTTTTTAATAGTGAAGGAATTTTAGTATTGAAGGAAAATAATACTATTTCTGATGCATTATGGCAGGGGACAGTGGGGTCTATTTTGGACCGAAAAGATGAAACAAAGTCACAAGCAGTTGTATGTCAGCAGCTCGGTAAGTGTTTATTTTGTGTATGTGTTTTAATAGGCCCTGAACTTAACTCATAAAGATAGGTATCTTTATATGGATTACTGAAATAAATGGAAAAATCTCTAGTAGTTGTCGTATTTTCAACAGAAATATTCAAACGCAGAATGATTTGCAATATACATTTTACCCTGAAGAGGTAAAATAAAATAACATTGAACACAATGCCTCTATGTTCTTTGTAGATTTAACCCATCTAAAAGAACGCAATGTTGAAGATCTTTCAGGAGGAGAGTTGCAGAGATTTGCCTGTGCTGTCGTTTGTATACAGAAAGCTGATATGTAGGTTACTTTATACTTTTTGTAAATCTTATCCTTACTTTAGAGTTTTTATTTATAATGCTGCTAATAGAGCAGTGGTTTGAGAGAAATTAATAGAAAGAGTATCTAATATTCTAACTTTGAGGTCAGATGTTGAAGCAGTTGTGCATCCATTGCCCATTTCCCTGTTATTCCATCAGGGGTAAAAAAATTCATTTAGGTAAGTACCTTACAACTTATGGGTTCTAGAGCTCTTTAATCTGAAGCCAGCTGTTTATTTTGTAAACTCTTTTTATACATAAGAAGGACATTTTTTTAAGATGAAGCTCTCCTACCAGGCCGGCAAGGTTTTCCATAGCTCAAGTGGAAAATCAGGTCTTTTAGGTTATCCTAAATCAGGGTGGCTTGTCATGTGAGAGAGAAGAAGGAAGTGAAAAAGGCGAGTTTCCTTTCTACCTTTTAATGCCTCTCTTCTCCCAGATATTTTTTGCTCTCATCTTTTTCCATACTTCTACTCTGGCATCCAATGCAGGCTAGTTTTTCTCCATAATGTATTCTGTAATTCTGGGCAGAGCCCTCCTTTCCAAAAACTCTGTTTGCTTTAGTGCAACCGACTTTAGCCAATTAAGAGAGCCCTCTGAATTACTTCGGAACATATCAGAATATTTTTCATGAGGAGATAACAGTTTGTAAGTTAGCCTAATCTGGGAGTCTCTCCCCAGACTTGATATGCAGTCCTGCCTTTCGTAATTTCTTTTCTTCCTTCTACGTCTGAACAGAATACAGAAATTTTTACCATTATGGGGTGGGCTCCTCATTATTATAAGGGGATTTTTGTTGTTGTTAAATCAGAAACTATATCTCAGTGCTTTAAAATAACATGCAAGATAGAATTTTATCATACTTGCCTTTCAAATTATTATGTTTGCTTTTCTTTTTCATAGTTTAATGTTTGATGAACCTTCTAGTTACCTAGATGTCAAGCAGCGTTTAAAGGCTGCTATTACTATACGATCTCTAATAAATCCAGATAGGTAAGTACAGATTTGGTATATGCCTGTGCTGTTTTGTTTGAGGAGTTTCACAAAGTTTAAACACTGGGACCATCAATGTCACATACATGTGCGTGTTTTCCATCTTGGTTTTTGGAGCTATCGCTTGAACTTAACCTTCCTCTATCTAGAAAAGAGATTCTTAATGCAAGGTCCATTTACTACCGTACCTGTTTCCAGGGAGCCTAAGAATACTCTGTAGTGATATGCAAATTTTGGCATATATGTATGGATTTCTGGGAAGCAGATCCTTAACTTTTACCAGATCCTCAAGTGGATATGTCACTCATACACACAATTTAGAACAGAGTAATTCTCGTTTCCCAGGTCTTACTGAGCACAAGGGAGTTCTTAAAAACGTCTGTTAAGTAATCACAACATCCTGTATTTGTAGGGTGCTTTTGTAGTTTGCAGAGTTTTTATATCCATTATCTCATTTGCGCCTCAGTAATCTTGTAAGTAAGAATCTTTAGGTGGTATTCCCATTTTGCAGATGAAGATGTTTTAAGGTCAGAAAAGCTAGTTATTTCTAGGTTTCAAATTTATGATATGGCAAGAACCCAGGGCTTTTGTCTGTTCCTCTCTTTAGTAGCTGATTTAATTCATAGCTAATCTTACAAGAGAGCAAGAGAAATCCCTAGGGATCAAAGACCAAAGAGAGAACTGTAAATTACAGGAGAAGAACAAGGATGGCTTTCCTGAGGGGACGTTGCTTGTCTCTGTAGTAAGTCTTGAGCTTTAACAACCACTTGTGGGCAAGAAGCAAGGCCTTGTATTGAATTATCACACAAAGTGCCGGGACTCTCAAACGACTGCTTTCTCAGCAAAAGAGCAAACACAGGAGGATGTCAAGGAAACATACACCTGTCACTCACTGAGATCCTTGGACATGGAGGGCTGGCTCCCCTTCGGATCTCTTTAGGGACCGGCAGCTCACAGGGGTGTGGAATTGAAATGTATGTAATCAGGGCCATCTAAGAGCCATCCGTGTTAAGAGAGTCATATAACAAGAGGGCCCTGGAGTCTTCAGTTCTGTGGCACCTAGATGAAGCAAATACAAAACCACTCTGGAAGCAGATGCCCGCAACCCTGGTCACACAGGATTTCTACAGGTCAAGGCTCAAGAGCTTTAAGCCCAGGGTTATAATTGATAGGAGGAAACTGTCTACAAATGAGTCAGTAGACACAACAAACAGCAGGATTTAGACTTCAGGAACTTCGAGTGACATTCTCAATGAGACTGTAAAATAATATTTGAAATAATTTAAAACATGAAGATTTAGAACTCTAAGAATATGATACTACAAAAAAGCAACAGTTAAATGTTTAAAAAACCCAAACACATCTAGAAATTAAAAGTATAGTCATGACATTGAAAACTCACTGGACAGATTAGACAGGTTAGGTACAACAGAAAAGAGCATGAGAAACTTGAAAAGTTGGTCTGAGCAAGCTACCAGAATACAGCAGAGAGAGAATGAGATTGAAATACAGAAGGGAGGTTCAGAGACATGGAGAATGGGATAAGAGAGAATAGAATGAGAAGGTGATTTACATATATCTTAATAAGAGTCTGAAAAATAAAGCTATGAAAAGGTCATGGCTGGGTATTTTCCAGAATTGGAAAACTTGACTCCATAGATTCAAGGAGCAAATGATCCATGTACATACCTTGAAGTAAAACTTGGAATATCAGTGGTAAAGAGACAGTCTTAGTTGAGCCAAACTGTAGCCATAATTTTCACTTCATACATAGACCAGGGCATTATGATAGCCTCTTTGGGGAAAGTAAGAGTATAAAATGTCCCAATATTCAGGGACTTCAGGATAAGGTAAATTAAAGAATACACACGCAGTCAAGTCAGTAGTTCTCAACCCTAATACCTTTTTATAAAACATTTTTATATTCCTTTGTTTTACTGAAATGAATATCATAGATATTATCTACATTTACACATAATTTTTTTAATACTATATAATGCTTTAACCGTAATAAAAAAGCTAAAAGGATAATAATTTACAACCAGGTGCCATGTATTTCAATATTCAGCCAAATCACTACATTCTATATTATGAGAGGGCAGTAACCATAGTTGTAAAAGGGATAACATGCCAAAACAGGTTAGATTGACAAAGCGAAGAAAATGATTGTTAGACATTTTCTCAGATATGCTGGGTCTCATTTTTATAGGTATAGGGTCAAAATAATCTCTTTGTAGTGATAGACTGATAATAAAAAGTTACAGGAAGTATATCTGCATCCTGAAATTCTACAACATATCAAGGCATACATTTAGTCTTTAATGCTGTAAAAAGATTTTGAAGCTCATACCCTCTGATAAACAACAAGAAATAGAGGATGGATTAGAGAGGGGAACAGTAATGAGAGAGGAAGATTAAAAACCAACAGATAACCCAAAATTAAGTGTAGGGTGTAAATTTTCATAGCATAGATTTCTCATGATGCAGATTATTGTTTCTTCCCAAACCCTCAGAAAACAGAGTGGCTCCCCTAAATCTTTTTTAACATTTTGGACTTCTGCATAAGCTCCATTTGAAAGTAGGGAAGGCAGGAGGTGTGACTTATTTTTTTCTTCTTTTCAAAGCACATTAAAAGCCACTAGATAATAACTATGCTGCCTTATACTGGGCCTTGAAGATTTTAATGGTAAAAAAGCAGAGAATTATTCCAAATAATGGAACATTGCCAATAAAGATACCAAGGCAGGATAAGTATTGGCCCACTTGGGTGATTTGCCATTTTTATTGATGCTCAAAAGTTTATTTGCATATTAAGAAGGGTGTTCCTACTGGAGGTAGAATTGGAGGTGAACCATGAAAGGGTTATGTAGAATTTCAGCAGGTGAGGATTTTAGACCATTGAGATGATAGACCACCCTTAGACACACAGGGATGAAAGGGTAGATTATTCAGGAAACAAGGAAAGAGCCATTTTTCAGTGTGTCCTATATATAAATGAAATAAAAGAAGTACAGATGCTGTGGTTCAGTTGACCAATTTTTCGACTTTACAGTATTGTGAAAGCAATACACATTCAGTAGAAACTGTACTTCAAATTTTGAATTTTGATGTTTTCCCGGTCTGGCGATAGGCAGTACGATATTGCCTTCTGATGCTGGGCAATGGCAGCAAGCCGCAGCTTCAAGTCAGCCACATGAGCACGAGGGTAAACAGCTGGTACCCTTACAACCATTCTGTTTTTCACTTTCAGTACATTACATGAGATACTCAACACTTTATCATAAAATAGGCTTTATGTTACATGATTTTGCCCAACTGTAGGCTAATATAAGTGTTCTGAGCACATTTCAGGTAGGCTAGGCTAAGTATGATGTTGTTAGATTAGGCATATTAAATGCATTTTCAAATTACGATGGGTTTATCAGGGTGTAACCTTATAAATTGAGGAAGATCTATAGTAGCTAAAGTTTTGGAAGGTCTTAAAAGAAAGTCTGAAGATGGTATGTGTTTCATTTGGAACTGAGAGCCACATCTGGGGACCTGAAGAAAATGAGGTTTGTTAAAAGCCTATAAAAATATTGATAGAAATGACAGCCTGAATTAGAATCTAGATAAAGAAAGAAAAGAATGAATTAGGCATGCTTGACAATTTAAACAATATATGATTGCAAATAAAATTGAGTCTTTTTTTTATGGGAGTAGTGATTCCATCAATAAAAATATGGCTGGTTTTTATTTGTACAGGAAGCTGATAAATTAGAATTTTAGGTGTCTGTAGGACATTGCTTTTTGAACATCTTGAGCTAAGTTGAATAGGAATAAGATGCATAAAAGCTTTATGATTATTATTTGCCTAATAGTTTCTATACTAGCAATACTTTTTTCTTACCACTTGAAAAGTCATGTCATAGCCCATCCCGTTCATAAAGTGCTCCAGTACACACACTAATCTATTTTCTTTCTTACCGTCACTAGATTTTTATTACCTGTAAAAACATTTTGCTAACGTAGTGTTTTTTGGTATAGTTTCATATCTATTCCTTGTCTCCACAGCTAAAGTGAAAGTTCTCGGGTTGAGGATTCTGTTGTATTCTCTATGCATTCCTTACTACAGCTAGCATGAGACAGGACAAGTAGAAGGGTTTAATGCATAAGTTGAAGAGCATAATAAACAGTTTAGAATAGGTCTGATTTAAATCTATTATAATTGTTTCTGCTTTGTAAAGTTTATTTTAAAATATGTTTTTTATTAGCAAAACATTTATTTCATATATTCATACACTATTTCATGTTAACTTTTTTCTTTTAGTTTAGGAAAACAATTTGAAGTACGAACGTTGATAATGAGTCTTAAAGAAAATGTTTTATAACTTAGGCTTAATATGGTCTTTACGGTTAATTTTTAAAAAATATATTTATCTTCCTGAAATTTACACTGTAGTTTTTTAAAAAACTATGTAAAAGTTTTAATTATAATTAAATATAATTTTAATGATATATATTACATTTTAAAATAATCTATATTGATTTTCAGATATATCATTGTGGTGGAGCATGATCTAAGTGTATTAGACTATCTCTCTGACTTCATCTGCTGTTTATATGGCGTACCAAGTGCTTACGGTGTTGTCACTATGCCTTTTAGTGTAAGAGAAGGTAACTTGAAAAACTTTTCACAATGCTGTATTCTCTTTCACTCGAATGCTTAGAAAATGTATTGCTGTTGATGCTAAGTAGTTAAGTGTTGCTCTCATATTACTTATCCAAAACTCTGGCCTTAAGGAATTTAATCTCGCAATAGAATATACATATATGAGGTTATATACATCAGTTGTTAAACATAACCTATGTCTTTTTGTAGAAGTTTTTGTTGTGGGTAAAAATGCTTTCTCAATTTCACTCTATTTATTTGCTCTATTTATTTGCTATATTAAAAGTTTCTTTTATATTTTGGCCTCTGCAGCATCACTACTGTGTACTATTTGTCATGTTCAGCTTTATCTTTGACGGGCCAATACCAGTAGGAAAACTCTTAAAATTCGTTTAGTGCATCTTGTTTTCATGTTTCAAATTTATCTGTAATCTGTATCCTAAGTTTGTGAAACTAAGACTATACAAAAGTCTAATAAGATAGTTAAGTATATTATAGTCTAGTAAGTGACTAAAATTCTAATAAAATAGCTTAGTAAGTGTATTTTCACTTACTCCTTTTACTTTCAGGAAAGAAGGACTCTCTGGTCTCTCTTTTCCATGTCTCTTCCTTAAGCAAGTTAGGCAAAAGTAAAAACTAGCCTACCACTAAGTGGCTCTTGAAACAGAATCAGTGCACTCGCTACCTGGTACACCTTCTTCCTTTTAATTTCTTTCCTGTTCCCCTTCACTGCTTCCTCATTCCTATTTTTACTTTTTTACATTTCTTCTCTCCAGCTATGCCTTAAGCTGGCAATCTAGAACACCTAAAAGGACTACTTAGTCCATATCTTGAAAAAATACCATATTCTACAAGAATAATTATTCATGTAGCGTTATAGCTCCCTAGGTTGAACAGGCTCTTTTTTTTTTTTTAAAGCTGTCTCTTCAAAGAGATTGCTTTTGAGTTACCTAAGAAACTTTTGGAGAAAGAAATTATATTGCATCATACTCTGCATAAAAGGTGGTGGTAGCTTTTTTAATTTATAAAAAGTATATAAATAGTTTAAGGTGTGGGGAAGGAATTGCTCTCACGTCCCTATCTATACATTTGAGATAGGTAGGCATTTTAAGGGAAAATTTGTGAGATTGCCCAGTTTTCTTTCCAGTAGTCTTTAAGAGATGATATCAGAAGCAATTAATGTTTTATTCTCCTCAGTTAGCAAGTATTTATTGAATGCCGACTCTGCCTAAAGTAGTTCTAGAATCACATTGATGATAATGACATGGGTACCTGGCAATCACTTTTCATAATTCCATTTATAGATGCCATGTCTAAAGCCTATGCCAAGAAGTAGTTCCTGGTGAGGTTTTTAATGTACCCTATCTGTTAAAACAATTCAAGTAACAAACTGCACTTAATCTTTCTGCTTTCCTTTAATATACTGAAATTAACACATTATATGTAAAAGCTCTTTATGAACTGTAAAGGAATTTTAGCTTGAACTCACTTTTAAATTGGCAAGAGAGACATTGCAGTATTAATGTATAAAGCTGACTTGTTAGTGTTTTTTCTACAAAGTCACTTCTCTGAGCTTTCATTTTCTTACCTGATGAATTAGGCACTTGGACTAAATGGCCGCTAAGGTTCCTTCAAGTTTATATTTTTATTTAATTTTTGGTTTTAATCTTTTTAACCCCACATTTGTAATTTTTAAATAGTTTAAGATATAAAAATGCTAATTTGGGCAGAATAAACACATGTTTATTCTGTCAATAAATATTTATTGAACACCTGTGTTCTAGGCTGAAAAGGCCTAGATGTGGTTCTTAATTGCAGATGACATGAATAATATCCTTAGACTTTCTTTCAAGACCTTCTGAAACTTCACCTACTGTCCTTCTCTTATAAATAGTTAACACTTTAAAAACAGATCTTTTCACTGTTTCCCAAATAATCCACTTTTCCATTTCTGTGCACCTGCCATTGTGGTTCTTAACAACTTCAGTATGGAGGAATTTTCATGTACAGTATGTTAGTTTACTTTCAGTTATTAAAATCTGTTTAGATAATGGTGTTTGTACAGTGAAGCCAAAAAAAAAGGTTAATGAAATTAGTTTGTTATTATAAATTTCTTTCAAACCTGCGAAGTCAATCTGAAAACAAATGCAGTAAATCGTAACTTCAATGTATGGTTATGTCTCACATGAAAATGAATATTCATAACTTAAATCGTCTTTAAAAAATTATTGCTCAAACTATTTTAATTTATTTTATGTCAATCTGAAAATATTCCATTTTACTTGTCATTTTGTAGAGAAAAATTACAATTTTTTATTTTAAAATACAGAAGAAATGGCATTATAGGCTTTCACATAAAATCTGACGGAAAAAATCTTATAAAAATCACGTAATAATGAAAAGTTATGCTTTGTGTATGTAGACATGTTTGTATGCATGAGTTATTTAAACTTGGCATTAGGTACGTGAAACACTGTTGTCACACTGCATGCTATAAATCCACAGAAATTTAAATCTATGCATAGATTGCTCACAAGAGAGCCTAGGGTTTTGGCTTTTATATGATAATTTATTTTTGTGGAAAAAGTTTAGTCTTTAAGTGATCTTTACTAATCTATTTCAATGACTTTCCAACAGGCATAAACATTTTTTTGGATGGCTACGTTCCAACAGAAAACTTGAGATTCAGAGATTCATCACTTGTTTTTAAAGTAGCTGAGACAGCAAATGAAGAAGAAGTTAAAAAGATGTGTATGTATAAATATCCTGGAATGAAGAAAAAGATGGGAGAGTTTGAGCTAGCAATTGTAGCTGGAGAGTTTACAGATTCTGAAATCATGGTGATGTTGGGGGAAAATGGTAAGTTTTCCTTATTTTGTGATATTTGGAAGTTTGTTCTGTTTATCCAGTAACTGAGTGTTAGTTACTCCGTGAAAAACTTTGACTCAGTTATAGGTCTGGGAGCTGGATTGAATTCCTACATTTCTCAGTGTAGTTCACATTTTGTGACAACATATGATTTAATCTGTCATTTAATCGAGTTCATATTTCTTATTTTCATAACCTTCAGTGAGAATAAGATTTTTTCTAAGCTGGTTTTTCTATGTATAAATTGATACGAATAGCACTTATTCATCTTAGAAACTGACTAGGAAGGAAAGGATAAATTGGTAGTTCTGAAGCAGTCTAGTTTAAAATGTTTTCCTTGCATTCCTCCACTTGGAACCTTTCTTAATTTAAATTTAGGCTAATCTAACTTTGTAAATAGTTGTATTACCAACACTTTTTAGTAATAGATTATCATCATAAATATAGTTATGAAATGAATTTGAGTGCCAAATATCTGGTATTGCTTTCATGATTTTTAGAAAAAGATTTGAATTGTGTACTTACAGCTTACAAAACTGTAGAAGAAAAAAATTTTATGAAGATTGTTGCAATGTATCAGTTTTTAGTTAACAGGAATTTTGAGCTTGGTTGCAATTAAATATTTCATGTAACTGGCGTTTATGATGATGGTATCAATCATAACAGTTATTGTCCTGTCTTAACAATAAATTGTGTGCATTGATATTTTAGCTAAGTAAGTCTTTCAAGAACTAACCCAAGACTTTATAGACCCACCGTTTGTTAAAATGGCCGTCATAAGTTTTAAATAGTCTATATTCCTCCTAATTAGTTTAGAATGATACTTGAGAGATGAATCATGAAAGTTCAAGTATTTTTCTATATAACCTTCAGAATTCAGTAGTGTCAGTGTATTTGTTCAAAACTAATTTCTCAGCTAAAACCCATTAGTACATTAGTGATTTACTGTAAATGTGAAGCATCTTTCAAGTCAATTTTTTGTATGTTGTGTTGCCAGGTACTGGTAAAACGACATTTATCAGAATGCTTGCTGGGAGACTTAAACCTGATGAAGGAGGTACTATTGTAATATTGAGTCTTTTTACTCTGTTCCACATAGTAAACTTTGAAGATCTGGGCCGTTTTCAGTGTCTTATTTATTTGCATTACTTTGCAGGGGAAGTACCAGTTTTAAATGTCAGTTATAAGCCACAGAAAATCAGTCCCAAATCAACCGTGAGTTATTCTGTTATTTTGTTATTGAAGAAGAGTTTATATATATATATATATATATATATATATATATATATATATATATATCTAGATCATTAATCTTACACTATATCAAAATTTTTCTCCAAATTAGTTTCTGTACAGGTGTAATAAGGTGGCTAAGGAAGATCTTAGGACTACTACAGTCCTTTATTCATTTCCACTACTAGGAAACTCTATTAAAGTCTGTTTGGCATCTTTTTCCAAAATAAATCTTCAAAAACTTAATGTGTCTTGGTGCTGCAAATGACATCAAGAAAGTGAAAGGCTACCCACAGGACTGGAGAAATTATTTGCAAATCATGTATCTAATAAGGTACTCGTATCCAAAATATATAAAGAACTCTTACAGCTCAATTTTTAGATGGGCAAAGGATTTGAATAGACATTTTTCCAAAGAAAATATACAGATAGCCAATAAACACATGAAAAGATGCACAGCATCGTTAGTCATTAGGGAAATGCAAATCAAAACCACATTGAGATACCACATCACACCCACTATAATGACTTAAAGCAGAAAGACAATAACAAGTATTGCTGAGGATGTAGCGAAATTAGAACCTCATACGTTGCTGGTGGGAATGAAAAATGGTAGAGCCACTGTTATTCTGCCATAAAAAGAAATAAAACACTGATACATGATACAATATGGATGAGCCTTAAAACATTATGAAATTAACCTCCTTTGATTTCTGCGGTGTTGTAATGAACTAATTAACTACAGTATCTATGCTCAGTACCTCAGTACTCACTCATGTTGGGAATATTTGAGATGGCTTGGCTTACAATGAAAATTTTATCATTGATGCTTTCTATAAGCTTAGCTTTTAAGTTCTCAAACTCAGCCCTCTCCTCAAATAACAACTTAAAAGACATCTTAAATTCATCCCTATCATATTATTGTGCATTTTGTGTTAGCTCACAGATTGCCAAAGATTACTTGATACCCATATTGACCTTTAGAAGTATTCCTAGTCTCTAATGATTTCTTCCCTGAAACATTCATCATTTACTACTTTCAAATTTTAAGATTTTTGGTTTTTTTTAACTTGGACATGGTGGGTTTTTAATTTTTAAAATCTCAAAAAACATGTCATAGCTGATGGATAAGCATCAAAATACTATCGATATCTGTTGGTGGCAAATTGATATACTTTTGCTGTGTAGCTTAACTTTCTCAAGATTCATAGAGTAGTTCTCTACTGAAATAAAATTTCAATACTTTTCCATTAAAAACAGGGAAGTGTTCGCCAGCTACTACATGAAAAGATCAGAGATGCTTACACTCATCCACAATTTGTGACTGATGTAATGAAGCCTCTGCAAATTGAAAACATCATCGATCAAGAGGTACTCTAAATAATTTTTGTTGTTTTATCATTTTATTATTTTAAACTTTGGATGTCTCTACATGGTTTACTGAACTTCTTTTGCAAATAGGTGCAGACATTATCTGGTGGTGAACTGCAGCGAGTAGCTTTAGCTCTTTGTTTGGGCAAACCTGCTGATGTCTATTTAATTGATGAACCATCTGCATATTTGGATTCTGAGCAAAGACTGATGGCTGCTCGAGTTGTCAAACGGTAATGTCACGCTCATAAGTGTATTACCTGTGATCATGTGTAGTGGCAGACAAAAGTGCTTAATATAGTGTTTGAATATGATGATATAAAACTAAGATTTCAAAATCATGTGTTTTAGTTTCATACTCCATGCTAAGAAGACAGCCTTTGTTGTGGAACATGACTTCATCATGGCCACCTATCTAGCAGATCGAGTCATTGTTTTTGATGGTGTTCCATCCAAGAACACAGTTGCAAACAGGTAAAACTATTTTGTAAACTATTCAAACCTAATTATAAGTTCCAACACTTAGAAACTTATTTTATTTAGTTATTTATTTATTTCAAGTTGGCTGGCTCTTTTTTTTTATAATCTTTATTGGAGTATAATTGCTTTACAATGTTGTGTTAGTTTCTGTTGTACAACAAACTGAATCAGCTATAAGTATACATATATCCCCATATCCCCTCCCTCTTGAGCCTCCCTCCCGTCCTCCCTATCCCACCCCTCTAGGTCATCTCAAAGCATCGAACTGATCTCCCTGTGCTATGCAGCAGCTTCCCACTGGCCATCCATTTTACATTTGGTAGTGTATATATGTCAGTGCTACTCTCTCACTTCGTCCCAGCTTCCCTTTACCCCCACTGTGTCCTCAAGTCCGTTCTCTACGTCTGTGTCTTTATTCCTGCCCTGCCACTAGGTTCATCAGTACCATTTTTTTAGATTCCATATATGTGCATTAGCATACGGTATGTGTTTTTCTCTTTGTGACTTACTTCACTGTATGACAGACTCTAGGTCCATCCACCTCATTACAAATAACTCAGTTTCGTTCCTTTTTAAGGCTAATATTCCATCGTATATATGTGCCACATCTTCTTTAATCATTCATCTGTCTATGGACATTTAGATTGCTTCCATATCATGGCAGTTGTACCACAATGTTAATTGCAGGAATATTTACATGTATCTTTTTGAATTATGGATTTCTCAGGGTATATGCCCAGTAGTGGGATTGCTGGGTCAAATGGTAGTACTATTTTTAGGTTTTTAAGGAACCTCTATACTGTTCTCTATAGTGGCTGCATCAATTTACAATCCCTCCAACAGTGCAAGAGGCTCCCCTTTTCTCCACACCCTCTCCAGCATTTATTGTTTGTAGATTTTTTGATGATAACCATTCTGACTGGTGTGAGGTGATACCTCATTGTGGTTTTGATTTGCATTTCTCTAATAATTAGTGATGTTGAGCATCTTTTCATGTGTTTGTTGACAATCTGTATGTCTTCTTTGGAGAAATGTCTATTTAGGTCTTCTGCCCATTTTTGGATTGGGTTGTTTGTTTTTTTGTTATTGAGCTGCATGAGCTGCTTGTATATTTTGGAGATTAATCCTTGTCAGTTGCTTCGTTTGCAAATATTTTCTCCCATTCTGAGGGTTGTCTTTTTGTCTTGTTTATGGTTTCCTTTGCTGTGCAAAAGCTTTTAAGTTTCATTAGGTCCCATTTGTTTATTTTTGTTTTTATTTCCATTTCTCTAGGAGGTGGGTCAAAAAGGACCTTGCTGTGATTTATGTCATGGAGTGTTCTTTGTATGTTTTCCTCTAAGAGTTTTATAGTGTCTGGTCTTACATTTAGGTCTTTAATCCGTTTTGAATTTATTTCTGTGTATGGTGTTAGGAAGTGTTCTAATTTCATTCTTTTACATGCAGCTGTCCAGTTTTCCCAGCTCCACTTATTGAAGAGGCTGGTTTTCTCCATCATATATTCTTGCCTCCTTTGTCAAAGATAAGGTGACCATATGTGCGTGGGTTTATCTCTGGGCTTTCTATCCTGTTCCATTGATCTATGTTTCTGTTTTGTGCTAGTACCATACTGTCTTGATTACTGTAGCTTTGTAGTATAGTCTGAAGTCAGGGAGCCTGATTCCTCCAGCTCTGTTTTTCTTTCTTGATTGCTTTGGCTACTCGGGGTCTTTTGTGTTTCCATACAAATTGTGAAATTTTTTGTTCTAGTTCTGTGGAAAATGCCATTGGTAATTTGATAGGGATTGCATTGAATCTGTAGATTGCTTTGGGTAGTATAGTCATTTTCACAATGTTGATTCTTCCAGTCCAAGAACATGGTATATCTTTCCATCTGTTTTGTATCTTTGATTTCTTTCATCAGTGTCTTGTACTTTTCTGCATACAGGTCTTTTGCCTGCCTAAGTAGGTTTATTCCTAGGTATTCTTTTTGTTGCAGTGGTAAGTGGGAGTCTTTCCTTGATTTCTCTTTCTGATTTTTCATTGTTAGTGTACAGGAATGCAAGAGATTTCTGTGCATTAATTTTGTATTCTGCTGCTTTACCAAATTCAGTGATTAGCTCTAGTAGTTTTCTGGTGGCATCTTTAAGATTTTCTATGTATAGTATCATGTTACCTGCAAACAGTGACAGTTTTACTTCTTCTTCTCCAATTTGGATTCCTTTTATTTCTTTTTCTTCTCTGATTGCTGTGGCTAAAACATCCAAAACTATGTTATGTTGAATAATAGTGGTGAGAGTGGGCACCCTTGTCTTGTTCCTGATCTTAGAGGAAATGGTTTCAGTTTTTCACCATGGAGAATGATGTTTGCTGTGGGTTTGTCATATATGGCCTTTATTATGTTGAGGTAGGTTCCCTCTGTGCCCACTTTCTGGAGAGTTTTTATCATAAATGGGTGTTGAATTTTGTCAGAAGCTTTTTCTGCATCTATTGAGATGATCATATGGTTTTTATCCTTCACTTTGTTAATATGGCGTATCACATTGATTGATTTGTGTATATTGAAGAATCCGTGCATTCCTGAGATACACCCCACTTGATCATGGTGTATGATCCTTTAGTGTGCTGTTGGATTCTGTTTGCTAGTATTTTGTTGAGGATTTTTGCATCTGTGCTCGTAAGTGATATTGGTCTGTAATTTTCTTCTTTTGTGACATCTTTGTCTGGTTTTGGTATCAGGGTGATGGTGACCTCATACAATGCGTTTGGGAGTGTTCCCCCCTCTGCTATATTTTGGAAGAGTTTGAGAAGGATAGGTGTTAGCTCTTCTCTAAATGTTTGATAGAATTCACCTGTGAAGCCATCTGGTCCTGAGCTTTTGTTTGTTGGAAGATTTTTAATCACAGTTTCAATTTCAGTGCTTGTGATTAGTCTGTTCATATTTTCTATTTCTTCCTGGTTCAGTCTCGGCAGGTTGTGCATTTCTAAGAATCTGTCCATTTCTTCCAGGTTGTCCATTTTATTGGCATAGAGTTGCTTGTAGTAATCTCTCATGATCCTTTGTATTTCTGTGGTGTCAGTTGTTACTTCTTTTTCACTTCTAATTCTGTTGATTTGAGTCTACTCCCTTTTTTCCTGATGAGTCTGGCTAATGGTTTATCAGTTTTGTTTATCTTCTCAAAGAACCAGCTTTTAGTTTTATTGCTCTTTGCTATTGTTTCCTTCATTTCTTTTTCATTTATTTCTGATCTGATCTTGATGATTTCTTTACTTCTGCTAACTTTGGGTTTTTTTGTTCTTCTTTCTCTAATTGCTTTAGGTGTAAGGGTAGGTTGTTTATTTGAGATTTTTCTTGTTTCTTGAGGTAGGATTGTATTGCTATAAACTTCCCTCTTAGAACTGCTTTTGCTCCATCCCATAGGTTTTGGGTCATCATGCTTTCATTGTCATTTGTTTCTAGGTTTTTTTTTATTTCCTCTTTGATTTCTTCAGTGATCTCTTGGTTGTTTACTGGCGTATTGTTTAGCCTCCATGTGTTCGTATTTTTTACAGTTTTTTTTTCCTGTAATTGATATCTAGTCTCCTAGCGTTGTGGTCAGAAAAGATGCTTCATACGATTTCAGTTTTCTTAAATTTACCAAGGCTTGATTTGTGACCCAAGATGTGGTCTATCCTGCAGAACATTCCGTGTGCACTTGAGAAGAAAGTGTATTCCTTTGTTTTTGGATGGAATGACCTATAAATATCATTTATCTCCATCTGGTCTAATGTGTCATTTAAAGCTCATGTTTCCTTATTTATTTTGTTTGGATGATCTGTCCGTTGGTATAAGTAGGGTGTTAAAGTCCCCTACTATTATTGTGTTACTGTCGATTTCTCCTTTCATGGTTGTTAGCATCTGCCTTATGTATTGAGGTGTTCCTATGTTGGGTGCATAAACACTTATATCTGTTATATTTTCTTCTAGGATTGATCCTTTGATCATTATGTGGTGTCCCTCCCTATCTCTTGTAACAGTCTTTATTTTAAAGTCTATTTTACCTGATACGAGTATTGCTACTCCAGCTCTCTTTTGATTTCCATTTGTATGGAATATCTTTTTCCATCTCTTCACTTTCAGTCTGTATGTGTCCCTGGGTCTGAAGTGGGTCTCTTCTAGACAGCGTAAATATGGGTCTTGTTTTGTATCTATTCAGTCAGTCTATGTCTTTTGGTTGGGGTGTAATCCATTTACATTCAAGGTTATTATCGATATGTATGTTCCTATTACCGTTTTCTTAATTGTTTTGGGTTTGTTTTTGTGGGTCTTTTTCTTCTCTTTTGTTTCCCACTTAGAAAAGTTTCTTTAGCATTTGTTGTAAAGCTGGTTTGGTGGTGCTGAATTCTCTTAACATTTGCTTGTCTGTAAAGCTTTTGACTTCTCTGTCGAATCTGAATGAGATCCTTGCTGGGTAGAATAATCTTGGTTGTAGGTTTTACTTTTTCATCACTTTACAGATATCCTACCACTCCCTTCTGGCCTGTAGAGTTTCTGCTGAAAAATCAGCTGATAACCTTATGGGGATTCTTTTGTATGTTATTTTTTGTTTTTCCCTTGCTGCTTTTAATATTTTTTTCTTTGAATTTAATTTTTGTTAGTTTGATCAGTGTGTGTCTTGGTGTGTTTCTCCTTGGGTTTATCCTGTATGGGACTTTGTGCTTCCTGGACTTGGGTAACTATTTCCTTTCCCATGTTAGGGAAGTTTTCAACTACAATCTCTTCAAATATTTTCTCAGACCCTTTTTCTTTTCTTCTTCCGGGACTACTATAATTCGAATGTTGGTGCGTTTAGTGTTGTCCTAGAGGTTTCTGAGATTGTCTTCCTTTCATTCTTTTTTCTTTACTCTGCTCCTCGGCAGTTATTTCCACCACTTTGTCTTCCAGCTCTTTTATCCATTCTTCTGCCTCAGTTATTCTGCTATTGATTCCTTCTAGAGTGTTTTTAATTTCAGTTATTGTGTTGTTCATTACTGTTTGTTTGCTCCTTAGTTCTTCTAGGTCCTTGTTAAATGTTTCTTGTATTTTCTCTATTCTGTGTCCAACAATTTGGATCATCTTTACTATCATTACTCTGAATTATTTTTTAGGTAGTTTGCCTACTTCCTTTTCATTTATTTGGTCTTGTGGGTTTTTATCTTGCTCCTTTGCCTGTAAGACACTTCTGTGTCTTCTCATTTTGTCTAATTTACAGTATTTGAGGTCTCCTTTCCCTGGGCTGCAGGGTCGTAGTTCCTCTTGCTTCTGTTCTCTGCCCAGTGGTGGGGTTGGTCCAGTGTCTTGTGTAGGCTTCCTGATGGGAGGGACTGGTGCCTGCGTTCTAGTGGGTGAAGCTGAGTCTTTTCCCTTTGATGAGTAGGGCCGTGTCAGGTGGTATGTTTTGGGGCATCTGTGAGCTTAGTATGACTTTACGTAATCTGTGTGCTGATGGGTGGGTGTGTGTTCCTGTCTTATTTGTTGTTTGGTGTGAGGCGTCCAGCACTGGGAGCTGCTGGCAGTTGGGTGGAGCCGGGTCTTGGATTCAGATAGAGGCCTCCGTGAGAGCTCTCAGAGATTAATCTTCCCTGGGGCTGGGAATTCTCTAGTGGTCCAGCATCCTGGACTTGGTGCTCTCACTCCAGAGCCTCAGGCCCGACTTTTGCTCAAGGGACCCAGACCCCGCAAGTTGCTCATCCTGGCAATAATGGGGATTTAAAAAAAAAAAAAAAAGACTAGCAAAACCCCAGACAGGTAAGAAGTATAATCAAACAGAAACAGAAACAAGGAAACGTGCACACACACAAAAGAAACAAAAACAGAACCAAATAAATCAAATAGCAAGAGAACAACCAGACAAACAAAAGAACCCAAGAACGAAATCAAACAATTAAGAAGAAAGTTGACAAGAACCCAAAACCAAAGCAGAGTGCCAACTGAAGAATGAAGCAAAGAAACAAAACAAACTGACAAAAATGATATTAAAAAAACAAAGAAAAAGGGGAAAGAAGACAACAACAGAAAAGCAGCGTAGAAACAGAAATATAAAAAAGATAAAATAGAAAACGTATTAAAAAAAAAGACAAACGAAACCCTGGAGAAATGGTAAAAACAAAATCAAACCAAAAAAAAAAACAGAAACAGGGAAACACACACACATGTAAAAGAAAAACAGTCAAATAAAACAAAAAAGCAAGAGAAAAACCAGACAAATAGAAGAATTCAAAAATGAAATCAAACAATTAGGATTAATACTAACAAAAACACATAACCTAAAAACAAAAGCAAAGCAGTGTGCCCACTGAAGAATAAAGCAAGGAAACCGAACAAACCTATAAAAATGATTTAAAAAATAGTAAAATAAAAAGGGAAAAACACAGGACAACAGAAAAGCAAAGAAGAAATGGAAATACTAAAAAATATATATTGACAAAAATACGGGACAAGAACACAGAACAACAGAAAAGCAAAGTAAAAATATAAATATATACCAAAGAAAGATAAAAATGTTATAAAAAAAAGATCCCAAAAGACTAAATAAAAATCTAAAACAACAAACAAAAAAAGAAAGTAAAACAAACCAAAAAGAAAAAAAGAACCAACAACAGAATGAATCAAAACAATAAAATTAATAGTAATAATTATGTTTCCCTGGGGTCTCCGCTGTGAGGGTCCTTGCACACACTGTGAGCCACAGCCCCCCTCCACCTCCCCAGGAGCCCCTCCTCTGCCTCTGGGCTGGTCTCTGGACCTGCTGTGGGCCCTGTGGGGACCCCTCCGACTCTGATGTGGCCCAGTTCCCACGTGTGCTGCCCCCAAAGTCCACAGCTGCCAGAGCTGGACCGTTTTCATTTGTGGGAACACTCATTGGTCTACTCAGATGTTCCATAGACGCAGGGTCTTCTAGCTGATCGTGGGGATTTAATCTGCAGCTTGTGCTGCCAGTGGAAAGATTTTCCATCCTCTTCCTTAGTCACCCCGTCCCTGGGGTTCAGCTTTGGTTTTATCCCCACCTCTACATGTGGTCCGCCCACAGGAGTCTGGTCCTGAGGCTGCCTTGGAGCTCTTGGGTCTGGCCCTGTGAGGACCGGGTACAGAGGTGGTATGACTGCTTGGATCTGCATTTGGAGCCCCAGCGGCACCAAATGCACAGGGGAGCCGTCGGCCATGGGTGCAAGAGATACGGCCTGAGTGAGGGCCTTTTCCGGCACCCAGCGTAAGGCACGTGAGGGCCAACCCTGGTCGGGGTTTTTCTGGCACCCAGCAGCAGGCATGTGAGGGCCAGCCCTGAGAGGGTGGTGGTTGTTTTTTTTAATTGCCCCGCAACCGGCACGTGAGGGCCAGCTCTGAGGGGGCTTTTTTATGTCTCAGCAGCCAGCACACAAGAGCCAGCCCTGAGCGGGCTTCTTTTATTGTCATTGGCAGGCGGTGACATGTGGGGAGAGAGAGGTTACAATAGTGTCTCCTCCCCCTGCGTGGGACTTAGCAATAGCGCCCTGCTTCCATGGCAGTGCAGTCTTCCTCCATAGGCATTCCCTGCTGTGGATTTCCTCCCTCCCGTCCCCTCAGTCCGTCTTCCCACAGCCAACAGCACTTCTCGCTCTGGGCCTGTTCTCCAATCCCCACACACCAGCTCTCAGCCCCATTGCACACCTGTGAACACACATCCCAGTCTGGGTCATGTAGGGCCATTGTACAGGCCATCTGTGTATTTCTTACTCTGTCCTGTCTGCTACGGATCAGCACCTTCACCCTCTTCCAACAGCCTGAGATGCTTCCCTTCTGTCCCAATCGATTTCCCCGTCAGAGAGGGGGTTTCCCCAAATTCGAGAATCTCTCCTCTGCTTCAGTTCCCTCGCCCCAGGGTGCGGTCCCATCCGGCTTCCTCTTCTCCTCCCTTCTTTTTTTCCATCCTACCCAGTTATACAGGGATCTTTATACTCCTTTTCGGTGTCCAAGGTCTTCTGCTAGTTTTCAGCTGGTGTTCTGTGAGAATTGTTGCATCTATAGATGTATTCCTGATGCATCCGTGGAGAGAGATCAACTCCACGTCCACCTACTCTCTGCCATCTTGAATCTCCCCAGAAAATTATTTTAAATTTTCCAATCAACATATAGACATGTCATACCGTTTTAATTTTTAATAAGGAAAGAGATAACCAGAAATTCTAGAAATGATTTTGTAACTCCCAAGATTATTCATATTCGGTACTGGATGGCCCTGGGTAGAATAGCGGTTTTTAGACTATGGTATAGAACTCCTGATCCAGGGGAATAAGCATGCGGAGCTTTGGGCCCCTCACCTTTTCTTTCAGGTTCAGTTTTGTCTGTTTCATTATTTGGATGCATGATTTGCCCAATTTACACCGCTAGTGGTAAAGCTCACTACACCCCAAATATCTGGTATTAATGTACAGCAGAGTTAAAAATGAATGATTTTACCTCCTCCGTCCCCTTTTTTCCTTATTGGCTTGATTGAGAGTACTTGTAATATAAAGAACTTTCACATTAGTTTATGAGAAATTTTTATGAGAAATTTTTTACACTTTTAGTGCTGAAACCTTATTAGGTTGAACTGTATGAAATTCCTGATATTCAGCCATTTGACCTGTAAAAACAGCAAGTTCATGTGATTCCAACATAATGTTTCCTGGTTTAGGGAGGAATGGATTTGCTATTTGAATACATCCAAGGAATAGACGTACTAAACTTCTTAGATTTCCTTTTTTTTTTTTTTTCCTATTTAAAATTTATATATCAATTACTGAAAATAACACAACTTCTTTGAGAGTTAGGGAAATTTCTTAGACTATATAAAGCTATTCAAATAGTGATCCTCCCTTTGTATTTACAAAATGCTTAAAATGTTCCACATGTATGATATGACTTAACATGATTTAAGAACTAGTTTGGGTGAGAAAAGATGAATAAAGTATAGAAATTTTAAAAGGTGTTATTACTAAACACCATTATGTTGTACATACTGCTTTGTGCCAAATTTCTAACATAAATATTACCTTTTCTGTTAAATTCTCTTCTCCCCTAAAAATCTTAGATTTGAAATTCTTCAATCAAATAATTTTTCTAAAGCAGTACTTCTCACTGACTTTTTTTCCAGATCAGAAACACTTTAAACTGTGTTTGTTTTGCATAAAAATATAGCCAAACAAACTACATAGTCCAAGCAAAGACATTTCTGAATATAGACTTTATAATGTACTGTGACTATACTATGATCCAGATGACTTTTGATTGGGGAATTAGAGGGAACAGTGATTCGTAACACTCTTCATCCTAAAAAAGTAATTAAACTGGGGGGGTAAAATTCAGTCACAACTGATAGATTTTATTTTTCCTCTAGTCCTCAAACCCTTTTGGCTGGCATGAATAAATTTTTGTCTCAGCTTGAAATTACATTCAGAAGAGATCCAAACAACTATAGGCCAAGAATAAACAAACTCAATTCGATTAAGGTATGTAGAAAAATTACCTTAAATCACGGATAACTTCTCAGTGTAAATAATTGAAAAGCATGTTTTAAATTGAAGGCTGTGTCACTAAAATCTTATGTCATTTCATTAATTCTAAGATTCATGTTTTTCACATTTTAGTATCTGATGGCATACTTCAGTCTGATAGGCAGCAATTGTGATGTAGCTGCCATTGCTGCATTGTCTGTTTGAGTTGCACCCATTGTTGTACTGCTTGTGTTGAGTTTGCCATTTAGTGTCTTCAGAAAGATTACACTTGAAACAGAAGTTTTTACAAATACCTTAATATTTCTTACACATTTTGTGCACGCAGAAGAGCAACACATGATTAAAATGCATATTTTAAGAGTCTAAACAAACTTCTTCAATGAGCATTAAATTCTAAACAATGAAAAAACATTTTGTCAGTTAAATTGGCAGTGGTTTTTTTTTTCTTTGTAGTATGTAAAATAATTTTGTACCCTACACTTGATGTAGTGTGTGAAATATGGTTTTTAGAAGGCAGTCATTTCTTCATTGCTCAAAAAAGAAAAATGAATGCTAAAAAAGCATTTCTGTGTTTCTGGTATCCCTGCAATGCCTCTTTAAAATGCTGCTTACATTTCATGGCCCTCTAGCCATCGTCCTTAATACTTAGAAGCTTTAGAAGTATGTTAACACGTACCTGTCCTTTCATATTTGTACTCCTCTAGCTTTGCTACTAAAACGTGACCTCTTAGAAGGCAGAGACATGGTGCACATCATGTATTCTTAAGCACCTAACATAATATCTGGATGCCTTTAGCCTTCACTATATATTTTGTTTATAAATGTTTACTCTCTGGCCAGGATAATGAAATGGCAAGTTTTAAATTAAATTTGAAGAGTTTTCTCAGTTTTGAAAAGCATATTAAGCAGAAGAGAGGAACTAAATGTTAGAACACTTATTATGCACAGCTTAATTTTCATAAGAATTTCTTCTGAAGCATTACAAACACTTTGTGTTGTAGGTTTCTTGGGTAGAGACTTAGTTCAGTCCCCAGGTACACTTATCATTTTCTCTATATCCACTCATCCTAGACAGTCATACCTCAATCCTAATAAGGGAGCAAGCAGCTAGGCAAGTAGGTAGATGGATCATTACTGGCCAGTCTGTAGACAGTGCTGGGAAAAATTATTTTTATATACTTCTTGTGTAATAGGCAGTTCTCAAACTGACAGTGTTACTTTTTTACCAGAAGCTTAAAGTTAAAATGATAAAAATGGAATTTAATAGTTTTTTTGGAAACTATTTTATATAACAAAATTTTATATGTTTAAGTATTTTATGTAAAGGAATTTTGTGTGAGGTGTGCAGCAGGAAGGTGTCCAGGCAGTAGGGATGGGTAGCAGAGGTAGTAATCTTGCCTTTAAGTAGTGGAACCAGGCATATCCAGAAGCAGCCAGTGAGTGCAGAGGAGGTTGTATAGACACTTACAAACACTGATAAGTAATTCTGCAGGTGAAAGTCTACCCTACCCTTACATATAGGAGAATGGTGTTGATTTTTGTTGCTTCTCTATTTTATTTTTTAGGATGTAGAACAAAAGAAGAGTGGAAACTACTTTTTCTTGGATGATTAGAGTGAATCTGAGAATATCGATAAGCCATTTATTAAAAGAAACATTTACTGGGATTTTTGTCATATAAAACTTAGATCAGGTTTTATGCCCCACATGCTCTGGAGATTGAAGTATAATTTACTTACTGTAACATAAAGCCAGTTGTGTTTTAAATTGTAGTCTGAATACGGCAAATGCCACTTTTCTGTTCTTGATGATAAGGCCCTTTTTGTGCATAACATTCTAATATGAAGACATTTCAGGCTATACAAATTACCTCCAAGTTTTCATGATGTATGGGGAAGATATTCAGTAGGTGTATTGTATATTCATGTACCAAATGCTGAGCAGTGTTGCCCCCTTTTAAAAATCTTGAAAAAAGTTTCTGTACTTACATGGTTTGCCAAGTATGCCACTATAATGAAACTTATTTTAAAAACCGGTCAATGACGCCACTGATGAAATTTGATAAATAAACATCAGGATTATATATATTTGTTTTCAGTCTTTGCATTAAATTGTCAGTGTGTTTAGACTTCCAAAGGTAGATTATCTACTACAGAACACCACTGCTGGGAAAAGACTATTACCAACTTAAGCATTGTTGACAATGTTTTTGGTGCTTTTGAATATCTTTAGCAAAAAAATCATTTCAACACCCCCCCCCAAAAAAAAAATCCTAACTTTACTCTGAATTAGATGTAGCATTTCATAAGATTCTATGTTCTGTAATTATTCTCAAGGTAATGTCATTCTATAAACATACCTTTATGTAATCACTGATCAAGATTTTAGAAAAAGCATTTTAAAGAATATTTGTTTCCCTTAAAAATACAGTACAGGTTCAAAATCTTTAGAGTTGGCCCCTAAGCCTAAGCATCTGTGTATTTTTAAACTTCCACAGATTTCTGATGGGCAGCCAAGGGCTGTGAGCCACTTACCTAAAGGCAACATTAACGCAAAGCGGTCCCCAGATAGCAATACAGAGTATCCCTTGGTACCAGATATATTCATTTCCAGGTTTGGATATAAAGGATATTATCTATTTGACTTTTTTTCTTAGTTTTGGATAGTGTGTAGCAGGAGTTCTAAAGACTTATCAAAATTTCTTGAACAGTGGGATACCTGTAGTGTGAAACCACTTTCAATTATACTTCTGCCTAATGCGCTGAGCTGGAACTAACTTATACTACAGGTGAGGAAAAGAGTTTAGGAAAATTAGAAATTATTAAACAAAATTTAGAGCTTCTTGAAACAATAGAAGCTTTAATTAATATGCAAACAGTGGATAGAAAGTATGGTTTAACTAAGTAAGCCCCATTAGGCCTTTTAAAAATATTGCTTTATCTGAGTAATCCATAAATACATGTTTATTGTGAAATTTTCAAATATTACAGAAATATATGGAATAGAGTTACGATTTCCCTTTATTTTACCCTCCCAAATGTTACCCGTGTTTATGTTTAATAATATATATCCTTTCATGCTTTTTTTCTGTGCACTTAACTGTGAATATGTAAAGGGTTTGTTTTGTACATATATGGGATTATAGTAAAATAAGTATTGCCTATTTTTAAAGATAGGTTAAATTTGTGAGTCATTATTTCAAATGTATTGAATAAAATAAGATAAAAGCTATTTTTATTTACTGATTCTGTATTATGTCCTTAAAATATTTGTATTATAAGAGCACAGTTCTTTCTACTTATTGCTGATAAAATATGTATCAATTGTATTATTTTTCATGTAAATGAAAATTTTAAAAGATTTACATGTTACTTAAAATTTTGTATAGCAGTAGAAAAGGACAAAATTGTTAACACAAGGAAAAGGGTGTTTTTTATAAAATCTGTTACCAACTCAAATACATCAATGCAGATGTTAGCTATTGAAAAGAATGAGACTGCTCAGTATATCCTGATTAGAGAAAATCTCTAAGCAAAAAAGCATGGTGCAACATAATTTATTATAATACACCACTGTTTATATGAAAATATACAAAATACTAAAATGCACAGAAGGATACTCAAGAAAGTTAATGCTTTGGGAAGGATAACTTGATGGTTAAGAACAGGGAATAAAGGAGACATATATTATACACCCATTACCTTTTGAATTTAAATTTTGTACATATAAACTGTTTATAGTCCACCTAGTGTGCAGCAATCGTTACAAAAAGTGTTATCTATGTAATTTAAGTTAACCTAATTTTACACCATAGCATCTTGAAGTCGTCCAGTGCTTTCTCTCTTGCTTACAGATTCAGTGTGCAGTTTGGTGTCTGGCCTGTAGTTTGCCTACTGTATTGAAGGAATGAATCTACTCGCCATAGAGGTTCTGTGTTTCTGTAGGAAGACTGGATAACTACTTAGTTCTATCATTTCACTCATTCATTTAGATACACATACGTCAAGCCCTCAACCCCAGTGCCTGGTGTATTATGAGCACCACGTGGTTCAGAAGAGACGTAGTTCTGGGTGGGAGAGTCAGAGGGGCTACATGAAGGAGGCAGCTCCCAGGGAAAGGAGCACCTATAATGATAAAAATGGTAAGAAAATCCATGTGAACCAGAACACAGGTCAGAGACAAGTCAGCATGCGCACTGAAGAGCTTAGTGAGAGGAAAGGATAATACAGGCAGATTGTAGTGGATAGATCCAGCTCCCAACCCTGCATGTGCCCGTCTGTCTCCCGTATCTGCAAGTTTTCAGCTAATGAGACTGGCAACCATGACCATCTATCTATCTGTCCCTTCTCGTGGAGCAGAGCATTAGTGTCACTTCATGTCTGTGCCCTCTGGTTTCTGGTCTCCATTTTTGGCCCCTGATTTCTGAATGTATCATCTTAGAAAATTGCAAAGAACTAAGTTACACAGTAACAGGCACGTCCCTAGATAGGCATAGCATTACTTTCTTACTCTACCTGAAGGCGTTTAATCCAAAACCAAGGTTTTCATGTAAAAGAAACTAGTGGACTTCCCTGGTGGCGCAGTAGTTAAGAATCCACCTGCCAACGCAGGGGACACGGATTGGAGCCCTGGTCGAGGAAGATCCCACGTGCCATGGAGCAACTAATAAGCCCATGCGCCACAACTACTGAAGCCTGCACTCCTAGAGCCCGTGCTCCACAAGGGAAGCCACCGCAATGAGAAGCCTGCGCACTGCAACGAAGAGTAGACCCTGCTCACCGCAACTAGAGAAAGCCCGCGCGCAGCAATGAACACCCAACGTAGCCAAAGATAGATAAATTTATTTTTTTTAAATGAAACTAGCTTACTACACAGAATTTTTTGAACTCGGAGGATCAATGAAGAAAACTCTTAACTTGATGTTCATACCAACAACTGTAGCTTCACTATTCTGAGTGCGTGATTCACTTTTGGAAGAGCTTATAAATTATGGTCTGTGAAGGGAAGTTGTGTTTACTTTCTCTTTTGCAGTTTATTTACATCCTCATATCATTCCCTAGTCCTGCATTTAAGAGTCAACAAGTGAAAGTAAAACAAATATACTCAAAATGAAAAGCAGACCATTCTGCTTTTCTCTGAAAACTTTTAGAGAAACCCGGCATGGGACACTTCTTGTGGCCCACTGGTCAGCCGGTCTCACCTTCTTATCCATCCACATCGAGTGACCAGTTCTGCAAGGGCTTCAACCAGCATCAACAGACACCTTTCTTGCTTTCTTCCCGATCAACTCCGTGGGAAGAGGTGCTGGCACTCAACACGGCTAACGGAGAAATGCTTCCCCCTTTTCCTCCGTCCTTTCTCCCTCTGATCCCTCCAAGGTTCTGTGATAGTTCACTCACCTTCTCAGGCAGCCCCAAACAACTGGCCTATAGGACTTGGAATCCCCCTTCCCAGCTTGCTGCCCCTGCACCTAAGTCACCTCTCTCTCAAACCCTGTGCTGAATGAAGCCTTTGTTTCAGGCTCTGCTTCCTGAGAAAGCCACTCTAAGATGAGAAAGTCCATAGTAGGTTAAACGAGTATTGACTAGCAATATTCTTAGGCGACTTAATGAAGAAATACAGCCTTAAGAAACTTGGGTTTTCAAAGTACTTAAGTATACTTGCTACCTCAGTTTTCAAATAAAACTTTCAGTGTTTTATCTAACAAAAAAACTGAGTCATTTAATCTATAAATTATTCTTAGATATTCTGCACATCCCCATTTCATTTAATGACTGCTGAGAAAAATGATAGGACTAGCTCTCAAACCACTCAGGGCTAGGTTCAAATCCAAATTCTACCACTTACTAGTTGCGTGACCCGTTTTACTATATATATAATGTAGGGAAAAGAACAGCACTTACCCCATAGATTATAAATCCCGGGTGGTATTTAATTGCACGCACACTAGATTTTCTGACTGGATAAGAACCAGGGCAAACAACTCTTAATTTTAGGAGTTTACTTAAACTCCTCTTAAGATTTACATGCTATATTACTTGGTTAAAGCCCTAGAACCAAAGAATCACAAGCAGAATCAAGAGACAAAATTTAATATATGCACACAGTTTTATATATAATGCAGCATCACATCATGAAGGGCATTTACTCTTATTTTATACATTCAGATATGTTTGAAACACTTCTTAAGGCTACAAAACAGAACATAGAAAAATAAACAGGAATATATTCAACACTTACAAAAAGTGATATGATAAAGAATATAAAGTACTATTTTCCTTTCAACACTTCAAAAGATGTATATATACTTTTTTTTTACAAGTAACATCACAAATGATCACATCTTCACATGCTTTAAGTATTATTTGTACTCAGTGTAAGGCTATTATCATTTTTCATACATAAATTTTTTTCTAGCTCTGTAACAATGCAATTTTTAATCCATTCAAGTAAATTCAACCCCAAAGTCGCTGTTTCCCAGCATTAAGACATGCACCCACCCCTCTTGTAGGATTTTTCTAAAATTTGTATTTCAGGGGAGAAGAAAACCTAAATTAGTGGGAAATCCCAATTAGTGGGAGAGTAAGTGGCTGCCACTAGTAGCAAAACCTTAGTTCTTTGAAACTGATATACTGGAACTGAGCCATTAAGATTGGAAACGACACAATAGCATTTAGACATTAAATAGGAAGCAAAGTACAGTAAACAGAAATAGTGTAGCCAAATATGCAAATATGTAGTCTCTTCAGCTACACTAAAATGGACCTTGCTTAGTACCCATAAGTGAAAGACTAAGGTAAAATAAATGAGGCATAAATAAATATTGCTAGTTTCTAGGATGGCTGAATGTCTTCTAAACCAGAAATGGTTAGAAAGGAACTTTATTGCACCAAGTCAATCGTAAGCAAGTTTGCAGTTCACAGGCATTATTCAACCTTGAGTCACAAAGGAAACACACTGCAAGAATATATACAGTCTGCATCAAATACGATAATGTATCAGTAGGGAAAACCTACTCCTGCCAGGCCAAGGCAGGGTCTGAGCTTAGGTCAGCCATGAAAATGAACATACAGGTTACCAGGAAACAGGACGAGGACTACACAGATGCTAGCATCCTGCCACCAACGGGTACGTGGAGCAAGAACTGAAGATTTATCTGAGAGGAACTGAAGAAGAGAAATATACACAATGCTAAAAGGAAAGGGGCTGGAATCAAGTTTAGCAAAAGCAACTAAAATGAAAAGAACAGGTGAGCTTTGGTCATTCTAAACATTTGTTCTTCAAAATGTGTATAATAGAGTAAGTTCCATAATTTCCAACTCAAAATACAAATGATTCCCACTTCTAAGCTTTTGCTTTTCTCTGAAACATTTTATCTCATGTCAACATACCGTATGACTCAGTTAAAACGAAGGAGGACAAAAGCTTGCTTGGCCCTAGTGTGACCTCAGCATAAGGCAAAACCCCTGGACTAATATACTGATAACAAACCTAAAGGAAAAAAACAAAACTGACCTTCACGTAAAGACAGATAATTTCAAAACTAATAATCAAAAGTCAGAGTTCTTTTATTCTTATTCCAGAGGTCACTGAGTAAAGTACCAACTGCTAAAGTTCTCTTTCAGCACTGTTTCCATCATGTCCTGGAGGTAAGTATGGGAAACAGGAAGCAAATCGGCATTTCCTTCAGGAACTATAGAGTATTCTGTTACTCAACTGAGGTAAGACAGAGTGACAATGAAGAAATCAACAGTATTCTTTCCTATCCAATTTTTAAACATTTCGAGAAGAAACTGGGACGATCAAATCCCAGTCAATAAAACAAAGGACACAGGAAATAGCGATTTCTTTTGGACTCCTGAGATCAAACTTACATTGAACTTTTAAATCTGGTCATTATATCTAATGTAATTTTCATTAAAATTATCAGGTAAGCTAATCCTACATATACAAGCATGAGCTAAAAGTGGAGGACCCTCTCATCTTCTCATTCCGTAACAACTGTTGATGTTAACTAAGAAAAAAATTGCTTGAGCAGTACCTTCCCCAGTTGTTCTAGCTTAGAAGGTGACAACAGAAATTCCTTTCAACAGGTTCTCTCAAGAATGTTTTTCTTTTTCCACACAACCATCCCAGTCTTTACAAATTTTTACCTAGCACCATCATAATAAAATGTTATCTTTCAAAGTGCTCTCTAAAATCCTATGTTACAAAACATCTACACACTAATCACTACTCAAATCAGCAGTTACAAAGACATTAGGTAATTAAAACAACACAGAGGTAAATAACCATTATTACAGTACAGTGGAGATTCACTGAGCCTAGCTGGCATCCAAACATTCCCGTAGGTTATCAGAGAACCCAGAAAACTCATCTGCTTCAGTTTGTCAAATTCAAGTGAATTGTATTTGCTTTTAAAGTAATTGCTTTAAAAAAAAATCTACTTTTGGCTAGGTATATTACACATGGCATGCAAAGAGAAATTACTACATTATTTGCATAGCACTCAAAACTTCCTGATCAAAGCAGAACATAAAAAAGGGTAGAACTTCACATTGGTATGTACAAATAAGAAATATAAGCTACAGTTATTTTTACATAGTAACACAGATGAATGAATACTGTGTTAATTCAGAGAATCACATCTCCAAATGGGAACAGAGTGCAACATGCAAAGGGAAAGTCTAGCGAATACTGCAAGAGACTGGAAGGAAGCAGAATCAGAGACACATGACCGAAGGGGTGACGAGCTATTAAATGCAAACAAATCCACTGTCTAGCAGCATCCTCTAGAAAAAAACTCAAAGTCACAATCATCCTTTTTTGTACAATAGTTCCAGCCGTGACAAATTGAACATGCAAATGTAAAGTGGTACACATAACTCAGTGTGGTGCAAAGGGAAAAATGAAACACAGTAACTCTATAGAAACCTGTCAAGCTAAAAATTTTTAACATTTCTTCTCACAAAATATTTAAATCTGTCAGTGCATTAGTGTTAAAGTGGCATTAAAAAACTTCTGCAGTTTTAACAGATGCAGATTATTTTCAAAATGCATAGCATCTACATTTCTTTCGAGTAGGCACCATGATATTTACACCAGTGCTAAGAATTCTTGGTGGGAACAGCCATTTCATTAGATTTCCTATTATTTCTTAAACATCTATTCTTGTATGCAATCTCAAGTTCAACAAATACTCACCAAAATTCAAAAATATACCCTATGAATATTAAAAGAACTATATACAACATTTCTAAGACACAGGTTAATAGGCTGCCTTATGTGTAATATTAAAGAGAAGACATTATTCAAGTTTGACAGATATTGAGATGAAAGGCCTTTGGGTTGGAAGCATTTCAAAAGACAACAGTGTTTTAGGCTAAGAATTGTTTGAGCCCAGTTTATGACTAAGGCATTGCATAATAAAATATACATTTCTATTTGGTGCAATGTTATGTTTTGGAATCTATAGTGTGTCAAATGATGTATTTTGTCACTTTAGTAAACACTATAAAGCACACATTTCCAACATTTGAAAATTAAACTTATATAAGGAAAAAAATCAAACACTAAATCTATAATGTTTTATATTAAGCTGTTTATAAAAAATACTTTAACAAACTTATTTCTTAACTTTTTATGGGGGCAGTCACCCGATAAATAGACAGATTTTGAATGAAGAAAAATGGCAACACCAGGAATTCACCTGCCCCCTTAAACGCATATCCAAAATCTCTTGTCCAGAATGAGAGTGAGGGTAAAGGGGGAGGGGAGGAGAGAGTTCCAATTTGGGTTTTTATTTTAATGTATTTTTTTAAAGACTTCAGAAACATTCCACCTAAGAAAGGGCTTCTGCTCTAAAATGCCGCAACACCATCAAGTGTGCTGTCCCCGATGGCCATCTCCCACCCCTGACCTCCTCCTATCCCCCCTGTAGGGCCGTCCTCTGGCATTCCGATGGTACTGATAACCTTCATCTCGGCTCCTGCTTGGCTGCCCTTTCCAGGACTCCTCCCCTCTCACATGAGGGTAGCCCCCCCTACCGGAATAGCCCCAATCACTTTTGTACTTCCTGCCTCCGTAAGTCTGATTATAGAACTGCTTGGATCGACCACTTCTCAGGATGTCAGACACCTCGCTTTCATCCTCTGAGCTCTCTTCTTTTGGTCTCGGCACCCTGCTGTCCACAGAGCTGGCCCCACTGACCGCGTCGGCAGCAGCCTTAGGATCTTTCACTTTTTCTGGTTTTTCTTTCAGACTCGGAATGGTCCTTTTAGGCTCAAGTTCAACAGGCACAGTTTCTCTCTCTCTGTTTAGAATCTGAGCGGGAAGATGAGCCTTTCCCTCTGCTACAGGAGGGATGGGAGCCAGTGCCAGATCTGCCTTAGGTGTCTGGGATGACTGCTCCGCCTGGCCTTCGTGCTCGCTCACACTGGCTTCAGGGAGAGGATGGGTGTCTTCACCTCCAGCCTCGGGAAACTCGTCTGCTGCTGAAACCGAAGCACATTCTTTAGAAAGATCCAGATTTTCCAGGGGCAGATCCAATTCTCCTTTCTCATCAGAGGGCAGAACAATATTCTGCCTCATTACTGGATTTTCTATGAATCCCTGAAAAGGGTACCCATACCAAACGTGAGGAAAGAAAGGAGGTGCGATGGGAACCGGGCCTAAGAATGGGTTCGGCCCAAAAGATGGCTGCGGGAACATGTTCTTGCCGCTCAGCGACTCTTCATATTCAGCGTGAAGAAGCTGCCCAGAGTTTTCAGATTCCAGGTCGGCCTGATAAGACAACTGTCCGTGACTTTCAGACACCTGAGACGGAGGGATAACCAGGGCTGAAGAGAACGTCGGCGGTCCAGTCTCTGCCTGTGGCATCTGACCGTTAACGCTGGCCTCAGGCTGCACGGGGAAGTGAGCGTCCGGACAGGTACAGTCACTTTCATTCGGGGCAGAAGGGCCTTCTTGGAACCAAGGGTTTTGAGGACACATAGGGACAGGGACCTTTGGGTACATCCTGCAGGCCGCCAGGTAGGCCTGGTGCAGAGGGTACAGGTAAGAATGTGGGGCCCACATAGGGCAACTATACGCCTACAAAAGACAAAGAAAACCAGTAAGATAAACAATACAGGGGGCGGGGAGAAGTTCAGAGTGGGCTCAAGATAAGTTTCTCATGCCTGCAAAGACCATAAACTGCAGTCCAAATACTAGACCACACTGATACACAACATGCAAAGGAATTACAAAATTAAGTCACGGCTATGAGACTCCATTCCTTGTTCCTATCCTGAAACCAACTCCAAGTCCCGCTACAGAGGTTTGAAAGGAGACAGAGTGATGAACCCACCTACAGATTATCATGATCATTAATTCCATCCTTCAGATCTAACTGCACAGAAGTAATCTGGGGTGATACAGATCTCAAAAACAACCACCGTCAATCAAGCACTTGAGCCTCCAACTTCCAGTCTCTCGATCACTGGCTGTTTAGCTTGACCTGCATTCATTCATGTTCCGGCTCTACCACTAACTCAATGTGTGACCCCGTGCCAACTAGTTACCTAGTCTAGACGTGTTCTACCATAAAAACGCTGGTACAGAAGTAGGTGACCCCCAACATTTGGACTCCACAGTCAGAGGAGATCCCAGAGCAATCCAACTGCAAGGATTGAAGTCAGACCTCTAGTCAGATAAGGATAAATACCGAAAATGAAATACTCCAAATCCTTCCCCTGCAAAAGGTTCAGCTAAACACTAAAACACGAAGAAAAATTTACCAGACAACTGGCTAATTAACCAATCAGCTATAGCCAACGTTAACTAGATAAATATAAATATATTTATTTATATTTATTTATATAGTTTATATAAATATAAACTACGCATGAATGCAGCAGATGGAGAAATTAATCAAGTCTCCTTTTATGAACGGGTCCGTAGGCCCCACACGGTAGGGCACTTCATTTCATGTATTAACAGTCTAGAACCCACAGAAACGAATCCAAGACAGCAGACAACACAGCACTGACGAGAAAAGAGTTCTCCAGCTCTTTCTGAGACAAGCCGTCTCCAGGCTGATCACCTCCCACGGGGAGCTCTGCTCTGCTAGGGAGCTCCACCTTCCACGGGTGGCCTCCTCTCCGCCTTTCAAGCAACTGAGGCAGACAGAAGAAGAGCATCATCCCCATTCCATAAATGAGAACAGCTGGGCTCAGACACCCTCAATGACTTGCCCGGGGCCATACAGATAAAGAGTGCAGGAGCAGAACTTCAAACCCAGACCTTCCACCTAATTCCTCAGGGGAGCACTTTCACTAGGCTGTTTCCCGAATATACTCACAGGGTTAAACCACTGCCAATTAAAAGGAGAAGCAAGCAAATACTGGAGCCTCAATCACCATCAAAAACAAACTGTATGGTACTGAAAATGCCACTTCTTAAAATAGTGAGATTTAGTAAACCTTAGGTTATTGACCAACAGGATAAGAGTTAAGATTATTTAAATGGTAATAATTTAAAACAGTATTAACTTAAATAACTTAAAATAACTTCAAAATGATAAAATGTAAATACCTTTACACCAAGATTGAAGAAGAATCGAAGAATGTTCTTATCTGAAAATAAGTAACATCATCACTCACTAAAATTATACATTCACAAAAAGCTTTTGTTCATTATCCTCAAATGACATATAGTTCTAAGGACAATTTTGCCTACTTGGATTGTTTTTCTCTAGCCTGTGATCTAAAACATATATTAAAAATTGTAATATAACCAACACCAGACTCTGTTACTGCAGGGTAATTCCAGAGTCAACATGCTTTATCTAGTCTAACATCCATGCCCCAAAATGGCTTAAATTGAGATTTTTATGACTAAACTTAAATCTGTGCAAAGAAAACTCAGGTGCTCACTGCATTTCTTTTTTAAACTTCTCTGTGGGGTTTAAAATATTATGAAATTAAAAAGTTGGGGGTAGGAGTAAAAAAATCAACATAAACCTAAATCATTAACAAGATTAGTAGGATAATACTAGCTCAGGTATTCATTTGACATTAGCCGGTTACCCACAGACAAACATCAAACCACTGACTAATAAAAGAAAATCATCCACAAAAATCCAAGTAAAGAGCACAGAGAGTCACTACATTACTCCTTCAGTTTTTCAAATAGGAAATCTTGCAAACTAAACTTTCTTAAAAAAAAAAAGACGAATTTAAAAAGAATTCCTTAAAAAATATATACTATTGCATGCAGTACTATAATGACAGCTATTATGTATTCTATTCATTCTCCTCTCCAGTTTTTTCATGGATGAAGTAATATGAGTCATTCCAAACACCAAACCACTGATGTGGAAACTCAGTACTGTTTAGTTATCTGGTTAGTAACACTATGGAGATTTAATTCAAAATGGTTTCAGACTGTTTTTGAAAAAATGACAGGGGCAGGGGAGTAAGGGGAGGGGCTGCTGCTATAAATAATAGTTTATATATTACTAAACATATAAAAACACACACCAATCAAACAGAAGCTGAAACAGGAGTGATGAGTGACTAACAGCTGAGCCTCTGCTGTCCTCCCCAAGCAAGTCCTCTGGCTTACTCAGCAACATGACCTCTGTCCTCTACTTACATTTCTCACTGAACCTGTATCAGTACTTAATAAATAAAATCAACTTGAACGCGGAGAAGGAGCTCACCTTTAGGCAGGTCCTCCCCAGTGTGACACAGTGAATAAGGTGGTGCAATGGCTCGATCTCCCTTTTCGTTACAAGGAAACCCAGGATAGAGTGGGTCTTGGTAAAGGCTCAGTGTCTGAGGCAAAGGCATCAAGGGCTGGTTAACGGCCTGTATTGACACAGGAACTGGAGAGGGTGTTAAATGAGCTTGGGACACAACAGAATCAGGTCCAGTGGTCAGAGTCTGTGTCACTGACAAGACAGGAATTTGAGCAGGGACACCTACAAAAGAAAGGGAAAGGAATCAAAAGCTATAAAGAGGTAAAAATAATTCTCTACAAATATAAGTTTACATTAAGCTAAAAGGCGAAGAATGCTATAAAACTGTATAGCTAGTAAAACGGTGTGTGTTTAAGCAATCTAAAGAAGTACTAACGTCAACCAAACACTCTCCCGGACACAAAGGAGGAAATAAGCGCCCAGAAAACAAGCTTTGAGTCAGTATCTTCTAATAACAGCTCTTATGAACAAGACACGGAGCCTGGCAGAGAGCTGGCCCACGGGGGTGAACACTGTGCTGCCAGCACTGGGCAAGCAGAGCTCACACACCTGCTCCCGAGACTGTGAGGGCGCACCTCAAACGAGCACCGCAGGCAGCTGGGAGCAGAGCAGTGCTCTGGGAGGCTCCACACGCCTAATCCTGCTCGGAGGTCAAGCTCACACTCAAGAATTTCAAGACCTGGAAGGCTTTTGCTGGTTGATTCACCGAACTTTTAAAATTTTTATCTAACCTGTTGGTCCAAAAGTTGTAGGTTCACTTGGCCAGGCTGGCACAGTGGCTGGTAAAGAAGGCACGGCAGGAGTTAGATGTACCTCTGGAGACACTAGAAGGGGAGCTGGATTGGACAGACACACATGTTCTGCTGGCTTCTTCAAGAAGAGGGGGTGGAAAAAGACGAGAGTTCATTTTGCTTAACACTAATTCAACCACCACAGGTACCTTGAGTTGCCTGCCTTTTACACACAACTGTGGTTTCTACATACATGGTCTTTCTTCTGGTCTTAGAAATGAAAGAAAAAAACACAGTAGCTGAAAATTCCATACTAACAAATGTGATCCTAACCAGTGATTGCCCACCAAAAGTCAGAGAAGTCAATGGCAGGGTTAGAAACAAACTACAAAGCAACTTGAACACAATGCTCTTAAGGCAAGAAAGCAAAATCATTGAAATCACCCTGAAATTCATGAGTTTAGAAGCTCCTCACACAAAGACTTAGCATAAAACTGTACACTTTCTACCTGACATGAAGGATGTTAACTGAAAGGCAAAGGATAAGAACTTTCTCTACTCCTGTATTAGATCAAGAACCAAAATAATCTGCTAGAACTCAGGTTCCTTCATCATTAAATCTGTAAATTGGTGGTATTGCACTTTAGATGTATATTTTTCTAATCTCTTCAATCATTACATTCCCTCCCTTCTATGAAATAACTGTTAAGCATGCAGAGTTGTCTAACTCTTTTTTAAAGTTTTGAAATAAAACAGAAATTCATAATTTCCTTTCAAAAATCTCATTTTCAAGCCAACTCACCAAAGGCAACACAAGGTGCCAGATACAAACTTATTCAAAATCAATTCAGAAGAATGGCTTCTATGTCCAGACAATGGTGATTATAAAAATAACATTCCATTAAAACTTGAGAACATTCTAGACTAACCAAGAACAGAATGAGAGAAAAATCATAATTGTATTCCAAATTATGATACTAGATAGAGTAAATTCTCCCATTTCCTGTATTTTCTGTTTTTTAATGATGACAGTAAGAGTTAAGAAACCCAGGGAATGGAGCATTCAATGTCAAATGCTACAATGTACTTACTTGTTCTGTAGGAGGTGGGCACTCTAATTTCTTTGACGGTGATGTAATTCTTGAACATTTATCATTGCTAATATTCTTTGGAAGCACCAAAAAAAAAAAAAAAAAAAAAGCATACTTTTGCATTTCAAAGACCCACATTCTGGGGTAACATGGCCGCCTTTACAGCCCACCCTACTCGCACCTGCCTGAACCCTCTGACGACCAACTACTCTTTTCCATTGTACCTGGGCTCCAACAGGTAGGGGATTTTGCTTCCACATCTTCATCACATCAGACTACTGGGCAGTTTTTATCGGGGGCATGGTTTCAAAACAGCACTTTTCCCTTACAAATCTCAATCGACTATAGAGTAATGGAAAGTAAAAGCTAAGCTATGTTCCACCAATTCAGATAGGTCATCATAAGGTACCCTTGAAGAAACGGTTATAATTTGTGAGTGAATTCTCCTCAAGCACTCTAATTTTTTCTCAATTTTCTTCTGCTTTTCTACTTCCCTAACACTTTGTTATAAAATGATGAAATCATCTCCATCTCCTTCTACACTATCACAATGTTAAGGAAAAAGAAAGAGACGCAATTAGTATTTAAAACGTTTACCTCCAGTGTGCCTGGCTCGGGCTTTTTATCCAAGGGAATATGTCCATGGACAGAGTCTATAACAGATCAGAATAAAAAAGATGGCATCATTTGCTAGGTAGGTGTGAAGACACAACAATAAAACGTGAAGACAGAGAAAGCCAAAAGTACCATTTGAACCATGTTTAGTCAGTGGATAATAGAGTTCTCAGAATAACACAATGTGCTTTATTTAGCTTGAGTCAATGATTCTCTACAACAGTGAGACGTGACAGTACATTGCTTAATCATTTAAAAAGTAAGTTCTTTTCCCCATGTCTGACTTTAAGCCAGAAACAGATCTCTCGCATCTGCTTTCAAATGATGAAATAACATACCTTTATCTTTTCTTTCTTCGGTGTCCATTCTCCGCCTGCTTCCTTTTCTATCGCTTCCATGTGATGATTTTCTCTGGACGCCGGGGTTGCTACCCTGAGAAGCTGACTGGCTGACTGATGAGCTCTTAAAATAAACAAAACCCAACACTTTGGGTTAGAGATTTACTCACAAATATATGAACAAAATCTTCTAATTAACCTTACTCTTCATACATCTAACTAAAACTCTCAAAATTCATACCCCTGTATCTTTATACTTCCCAAACTACAAAAAAATAGGACCTAGGGTTCATATTACATACTCTATAGTAATCGGCTTACTAATAAGGTAATCAGACGCTTTGGCCTAAATTAGTACAACGACTTCTTCGTATGCCCATATTTCAGGAAGCCACCCTGACCAAACCTTCACTTTGCAACTTATACTTCCATTCTCTGCACAAAGAATAGCACCCTTCATACCAACCTTCAAAAGCAGCCATAGCTGAGCCACAGCCCTTGGTGGGGGAGAAACACCCAAGTGCAAACGGGCAGATACAGTACACTAGGACGCTTACCACTGACATGCTACTGTCAGCAAATCACCCAAGCTCCACGTGAGCTCCAACTTCTAACTGGTGAAACATGGGGATTGGAGTAAGTCTGGCTTCTCAGCTAAATCACCACTGAAGGTCTCTCCTCTTCTAGCATCTGTGAGTAAATGCTGCACACGGCTGAGAAGAGGACCTCAGCCCTCTGTGGCAGGCGTTTTCTACAAGACAAACCTGAGTCGCTATCAAGTCCAAGACAAGATCAAATGCCTGTTTAAAGACAATGAGTACAAAGACCCCATTTTAACAATCAAAACATTTCACAATCTATTCCCACATTACAGTAGTTGTTTCTCCCCATTCACTAACTGAAAAGAGGACAAAAAGCTGTGAGTAGAAGCTTAAATGATTTGTAGTTTTTTGTTTTCTAAATATTATAGAAAAATAACATATCACAGAGATAAATATACTGAGACTAAAGACCATGCCTAATTCACATATGAATTTGGGCATTTCTTCCAGTAATTCCTAAACTCCAATCCCTGTGCCAGACTGAACTATATACATACTGTTCCAGGTCAGCTGTTTTCAACTGAGCATCTCATACCTCTGAAGGATCCCATGGAGGCCAGAGTACAAAAAATTGAGTGTGTGGGGCTTTAATGTTTTATACTGGTATAAATATATATATCTGTATACATATTATACATATTGAGATATATATATATATATATATATACGCCAATATATGTATCATATATATGATACATATATTGGGTAGCATCCTGTAACATTCCATTTTGTTTGTTTAACCCACTGTTAAGAAAGTGTTCCAACCACCACTCTCCATCACAGGTCATTTGGTATCACTTACCGATATTTCAGACCATAGGCACAGGGCGCCCAGTGCCCCCAAACTCAAGTAGCTAACCCTTGCCCTGTGCTGCCAATGAGCCCTCCTCACACAGCATTTACTTCACTCTACACAAGAACTGTTTTCCCTTCTGACCCAAAAGAAGTAAGAAACTTAAAGGTAGGGAACATTTGTCTCATCAGAGAAGCATCCATCACAGCCCAGCGTCTGACACAGGGAGCAAGGGCAAAGCCACAGGGCTGCATGTACTACCACCTCCAACAGTGACCACTCTGAACAACAGCTCTTATTTGTATGTACTAGGTTTATCTTGTCCTGGTATGTTTAATAAGGAACACCGAAAAGAGTTTCCCGGTTTTACAGATGTATCTCGTTAACTGAATCATGAACCTCTACTGCTTAGGGAAAGTTACTGGTTTTCGCTAGCAAAAACAAACGAGTTTCGGTTCAAAAGAAAATACTAGGGCTTCTCTGGTGGCGCAGTGGTTAAGAATCCGCCTGCCAATGCAGGGGACACGGGTTCAAGCCCTGGGCCAGGAAGATTCCCACATGTCGCAGAGCAACTAAGCTCGCGAGCCACAACTATTGAGCCCGCAAGCCACAACTACTGAAGCCTGTGTGCCTAGAGCCTGTGCTCCGCAACAAGAGAAGCCACCACACAGAAACAAAGAGTTGCCCCCGCTCACCGCAACTAGAGAAAGCCCACGTGCAGCAACAATGACCCAACGCAGCCAAAAATAAAATAAATTTTAAAAAAAAGAGAATACTAAACTTAAAGTGAGATAACCAATTTATTACTTGCCTCAACTCTGCCACCAACTAGAAATATCTTTAGACCTCACCTTAATCATGAAGATGAAAAGGAGGGGTAGCTGCATAATCACCAAGGTATCTTTCAGTTTAAAAACTATTAGTCTACCATTTAAAACTATGGCTTAATACAAAAACTATATTAAGGAAGACTTCTGAAGGATAACTTTTAAAATCCCTTTTTATATACATACGGAAAGGGCTGGGAAAGCCTGTTCATCCCTGTTCTGAATCTCATAGAGTAAACGAGATTCTTCTATAGCTTGCTTCTCTCTGCGCTCTTCTGGAGAGAGGCCGAAATAGTTAGATTCTCGAGTCGTGGCATCGAAATCCTCAGCTCTCTCACGATCAGGTTTCCTGTCAAATAAAACATTCTTGTCATGAAAAAAAAAAAAAAGACAAAATGTACTGAGTACCTAAAATAATATAAAACAACGCTTTTAGCAATTCAAATATTTGACCAGTTTAGCTACACTGTGACATTACAGAACTTTTAGCTGCCTGATTAATAAATGTTTAGGAAACAGAAGTCCCTGGAGCATTAGGCTACATTTCAGAGTCAAGAAGACAAACTTAAAATAGGGTGGAAAGAAAAGAAAAATATAACTCACTTCTAAGTGATACAGGAATCACTGAGATTTTTTCTTTTCATCAGGGCATAAATGTAAGCACTGTATATTTCTTTACGCCATATTCCAATACTTTCATAAGAATTCTCTTTCAAAGGAAAGGGAAAGTTACTAGTTTAGGCCTCAAAAGCACTCTAATTTTCTGTTCTAAGTAAAGGACAACGTTCAAAGAGACACCATGACCATCTTCCTGCTTTTTAATGACACTACCAAGGGAGGATGAAAGGTGAAAAGAAGAAAAAAATGCACCAGGCTAGATACTAACTACGATAAGACTGCTGTCATTTCAATAAGTTTGGTCAAAGGAGACAAAAAAATTCATGAATAGAGTCTAGTAGCCTATAACATAACCCTAACATTTTTATATGAATTAAAATTATTATAAGCAATATAAATACTATTTCTACACTTTGTCTAATAGTTCCACCACAGCGGGAAATGAAAACCCAAAGCCAACAGGGAAAATATATTGAAGAGATGCAGCTCCCTAAAAAGAGCGGGAAGGACACAGCTGATACCATCTGATTCTCCGACCTCTGAAATAAAGAACGGCCATTTCATGTCCTCAGTCCCACTTAAAATCACATCCTAATTCCAATGGGGCACACGTCAACCCCAGAGTATTAGGGAAAAAAACAGGGGAGCAAACCTGCACCCTCAATCTTAGACCAGTCCTTCTCAAACCCCAGTGGTGAAAGACTCCAAAGATGACTCAGCTAGTGCCAGGAGTCCCCAGAAAGTCAATACTCCCTAACCTCTGCGCCCCATCACCCGAAGCCCACATCTCACCCTCACGCGCCACAGAGAACCTTTCCCCTCCTGAGCCTAGCGGGAGGGGAAATATTCAGCACGGACACGTCTATCATTTTCGGCACCTGCATAATGAAAGCATACATGGCAATCCTGCTTGGCTTTTGTTACACTTTGTTTTGTTTTCTCCAAAGGAAGAGACAATATCAATGAGAAAGAAATTTAAAAAGCGAGCGGTCATGAAGGTCTCATGCCCAACATCACTGCTCTTTTTATTCTATAATGAGAATTCCAAACTAATGTGTTAAATATTAGAAATGAAGTCGAAATTCTAATGGACTTAAATCAACTGGAGTGTTAGCTATAAAATTCTAAATTTTGACTAGAATTTTTTAGAATCTTACTTTAAATATTCAACCATCAGCAGTCTCTAAATTTAAGACACTAGTAAAATTCATTCTCACTCCCACAGGCTACAAGGCTTACTAACTGCAAGTACAACTACGTTCGTACATAATCAATCACAGTGCCAAAAATTCTCCAAAGCTTTATGTCTATGTACTCTCCACTGCCTTCTGCCATCGACTGTTTTATACACCAAGTAATAGGCAGCTAACACATAAACAAGAAAAGGACCGCGTCCGTCTGATCATTCTAATTCCTAAGAGACTGGACAAAACACTAGAAACACACTGGATAAAACTTCAGTTTGTGGTAAACAAAAGTGTATTTAAATTAGCCATTTGGTAGTCTGTGTATGTTCTTTTTTTAAAACTTTAAGACATTAAAGAGTATCCTCTGTTCAAGAGAAAAAAAGGCTCTTCTAGTCTACTAAAAAATGAGAATTTTATTAAAAAAAAAAAAATCTCATTTCTGTCCATGACCTTCCTATACTGACTTCACATTTTTAGGTTTCCAAAGCTAATATTCAAAGTAAGTTAGTCCTCTTAGGTACCTTGTCTGTACTGGGTAAGATACCACCAGATGCTAGTAGAGTCTGGTCAATGTCCGCACATCAGACTTCAGCCACAACTAGGTGATTTAGTGACATAAGTGCTATCTGTTGGGGGAGGCTAAGCCACCGTGGGCCCCGAATGCCCCTGCACATTGTTGCTGGCTGTGCCAAGAACACACGGCCCCGATTACTCTGTACCCAGGCCATTTCTCAGGGTTGCATATCTAGTGACGACCCTTGAGGGATGAGGGAATTCTTTCTTATGATTGATTTTTAATCATCTGTTCTCATTAGAACTTATGCATAACTGGATTATGAATACATATGTACTTTTTACGCACATATAAGCATCCCTTCAAGGATACACAAGAATCTGTTAACACTGGATGCCTCTGCAGAGGAAGCTAGACAACTGGGACAACAGGGATACGAAGGAGAATTATCAGAACAAACTTCTCAGTGTTTTGGATTTTGAACAGTATCAATTAATTTGCTATCCGGAACAGTTGGCTCAATTAAAAAGAAAACTGTAATGGATGTGAAGTACTGGTATTTGTTATGAATTGAACTGCGTCTCCCAAAAAAGATACGTTCAAGTCCTGACCCCTCGTATCTGTGCATGTGACCTTTATAAATAGGGTTTCTGCAGAAGTAATCCCATTAAGATGAGATCATAGCGGAGTAGGGTGGGCCCTAAACCCACTATAACTGGTTCCTTACTAGAAGAGACACAGACACCCAGGGAGAACACCACGTGATGATGCAGGCAGAGACTGGAGTGATACATCTACAAGCCGAGGAAGGCGAAGGACTGTGGACAACACCAGAAGTAGGAGAGGCCTGGGACAGACTCTCCCCTAGAGCCTTCAGAGAGGGCACGGCCCTACTGATACCTTGATTTCAGACTTGCAACCTCCAGGACTGTAAGAGAATACACTGCTGTGGCTTTAAGCCAGTCTGTGGTACTATGCTACCACAGCCCCAGGAAACTACACAGCATTGGTACCATGTCAGCCTAAGAACCTACAACTCTGTCTTAAAGATGTTACATAAACTGTCTTTAATGACAAAATGTTAAGTACGTTCCCAAGAAAGGGGAATGCCCAAATGCCAAAAATAAAGAAACTGAAGACCAGAGCTTAGCAAGCACATAAGCGGATGCTACAGCTGTTCAGATGATCGGGGAGATCAAGCTTGGATGGGGACGGTGAGCCACAAGCACCCACCGGAGACGTGGCCAAGTTCACAGGAAGAGGACAGCCTCCACTTAAGACACACCTTCTCAAATAAAGCTCCTCCAAAGAATATAAACTACTCCATAGCTCCATAAGCTACTCCAAGGAAGGGCAGATTAGGGAAAAATTTAAATCCACGGCACAGGGAACTATGACCCTGAAGTTCATCTGCCTCTGCATATTCAGTCAGAATGCTGGTAATTCATGATCACAGCAACCTGTTCAGTATTAGACACATTACAACAAACAATCCAAACTTGTCGGAACAAAGTAAGCTGACCATCCTGGTTGATTTAAGTTCCTATATGAAGGGGGCTACCCTCACCCTGCAAGGAATTAGGGCTGCAGTTTGGAATTCAGTATTTAACACATTACAAGCTACCGGAAAACTCCGAGGTGCCAGGTTACGATCTAAATCATTTGAAAAAAGTTATTCACAAACAAAGATGTCTGACCCTACCAAATTACTTTGATTTGTTTAAACAGAGTTATAAAGAACTGAAATCCTCACGTTATTCTATCAACAATGCTTTTAATGTCACGCTGTAGACAAGTATACGAACAAAAACTGTAACTTTTTAAAAGCACGTGACACAGAGAGCAAAAGAGATGCTTCTCGCTTAGTTTCTAGCTCTCCTGCCTTCGGGACGGTTACCTCGTGGCCTGCGTGGGTGTCCTGCTCAGACTTCTGTGCTCACCGGAGGGCTTCTGAGACTGCGGCGCTGCAGAGTGGCCGGGGGGCGCGCGCTGCCTCAGCCCCGGAGGGTGCTGCAGGCGAGGTGGCAGCGCGGGCGGGGCTTTGCCTGGCTTCGCCGGGGCCTTGGGCCCTCTGTAGTCCGCGTCTGTGGCAAGAGCCAAACTGCCTCGTAATCTTCCCACTATGGACACCCCCAAGCACCGTCCCCTCCCCAAAGAAAGGGTAACCTGGCGTGCTCCTACCACAATGGAAATTCTGTCCGGAAGGAGGTTTTTTCATCTTCTTCCCTGCCACCGTGTTCCAGCTTTCTGAGGAAGGCGGTCTGAGGTTCTTCGGGGAGAGTCTTTAAAAGGAAGGAAAAGACTTGCAGTAATTTATCGTGCTCCCCCAAGGCTATCCACTTAAGTATTCTGCATAAATATTTTACTTTCAGTTTACCTAAGAATTCCCAGGTTTAGTTCTTATATTAAAAACACATTAAAGTACAGAGCATTTAGCAACCCAGATGTAACTCGAATCAAATAAGATGACATAAATCAAAAGCACATTTTCTAACCTACAAGGACAGAAGACTAAAAGGTCGTAATCATGACCTAAGCAAAAGATTAGATTAAGAAGGAAAGACTATTACTCTGTGAGATGTGATGAAAGTACTGTAGCTAAGGATGGGGAAGGGAGGAGTCTTCACTGTGTTAGAGACACACAGAGGCATCTATGTGTCTATGAGAAATGGTGTGACGTTTGGGATTTGCTTTCAAATATTCCAATTCCACTCGCATCTTTTTTAAAGGCGTTAGGGAGAAGAGATTAGAAAAGACTGCCAACCCTGCTGTTAGTTGTTAAAATAGGGTGATAGTTACATTGGGGTTCACTGGACTATCCTCCTCACGTATGTGTATGTTTGACGTTTTCCACAGTAAAGTTTAGGTGTGATTTACTACCTTTTCCTCTAATAAAGGCAGCAGCAACTGAAACAAAAGTTGCTCTAAAGTTAACACTGTATAATAGCAAGTATTTCACTCCTCCATCAGACAATCATTTACTGAAGACTGCATGCAAGGCAGCAATGAATGAAATTAGAAATGAATGTGGTCCCTGTCCTCCAAAGTCCCCACTTCACAGCTACAATAGTTAATTTTCCAAATTGCCTTAGTGAAGAATGGCACATTTTGAACAGGAAGCAACAAAACAAATATTTTTTATTTAAAATACCTTAACACGGATAACACTAAATTTGAACTCAAACTATTTTTCTACAAGATCTAGACAAATATATTTCTCTACACACAGGCAATACATTTAACTGAATTTGCAAATACACAGGGACATTTAGAAATGCTCACGATTACATTAGGCTAAGTGGAAGAGACGGTGAATGAACACCTTAGCTGAAGAGCAGTACATACTTCTTTCCAAGTTCTTCGACCAAAACTGGCCCGTTCTCAGAGTGAACCCCTTGAAAGTCTGCATTAGAAAATTTTCCATTGTGATCCAACCTAACCTGTTGAACGATTCCGCAAAGAAAAATCAGTCACCTGATTCTTTCGCATCAACTATCAGTTTTTAAACTGTTATTTCATTTTCAACTAAAGAGAAAATGAACATATATAGTTAAAAACAAAACAAAGTTCAAAAGGTACACAATAATATTTTCTCTGACCTCCCAGACCTATGTACCTCCATCCAAAATACTTTTCTTTGTTTACTCTTCCAAGTTTTTTCTAAATTGTCTTGGTTCTGAAGGCAGGGCTGTGGCACCACAGACACCAGGATTCCAGGCCCCGCTTTTCTACTAACCAGCAATATGACCTTGGGCAAGTGACTTATCTCATGCTTCAGTGTCCTCATATGTAAGATGGGGCTAATTATAGTACCTACATCATAGGACGCATGGAGGTGGAATGAGGTACACATGATATATATAAAGGACACCAGCCTGCACACAGCAACCACTCAACAAAGGAGGACAACTATTATTAAAATCACTATTGTCTTATCACTTTTCCAATATTTAAAAAATTGTCACGTGTACATGTGGCCTTTTTCTCCCTAAAAACAGATCCGTCATCTCTTCTCTGACATACAATTGGTTATTACACAACAGCAAATCCTAACAGGAGGATAAGCCTTTAGGTCTCCTCCTGCAGTCAAACGGCAGGAGGCACAGGGCACTGCTAACCACTGCACTGGGAGCCTGACGGACACGGCCCTGCGTGAAGCCACCTCCTCCTTTTTTATCGGTACAGTAGGCCCTCGGCATCGGCGGGGGATGGGTTCCAGAACCCCTGGATGCTCGACTCCCTTATGTAAAATGGCACAGTATAGTCAGCCCTCCACACCCAGACGCAGAGGAATGGCCAACTGTGGATCAGAGTCCTCAAGCCGAGGTTTCGTCCTTCAGTCACAGCAGGACACTGCTTTCCTCTCTTCCAGAGTTTAAGAATAAAAAATATTTTTCTAAAGTTAGTTTTTATTAAAAGTTTAAACTACATTTACAAGCTTGCTTGAGTAAATAACAGTCACCTTTGAGTCACAGCAGTTTCCGTAATAAATTTCAATTAAATTTTATCCAAGTGAAATAGTCAAGTGGTAGAAATAGAAAGAAAGTACTCTAAAAAGGAAAAAATTAAAACAAGTACCTGCTTTACCATCTACCTTATCAACAGCATCTGCTTTACAAAAGCAACTGAAATCTCAAGGCAAATACGCTTGATTTAAAATAACAAGTAACATAATTTTAGCGATGCAGCATAAAACAAGCAATCTTCTCTTCTCTACTGAGTGGGGTTAGGGAGGGAGGGAGTGCCCTAAGCCCTGGCTTTGCTCTTCTCTTTTGTTCTGTTCCAAGTTCCCCAAATCTCTATAGTAAAAGATTCCCCAATTCTGTTCTGTGATTAGGGCACATTTCTGACAACGCTGTAAGGAAGAACCTAAATGAATCGTATCCTCTTCTTCCTCTCCTTTCAAAATACCCCCAAATCAGAACACTATTAAAAGTTCTTAAGGTAAAGTCTGTCACTGACCTCCAGAAATAATCCTGGTCCCCCAGACACTTTTCACAAACCACTTTATCACCAAGGAAACAAGTGTTTCCTCCACAAGTCAAGAAGAAATGTTAGTCAATGGCTATTTTAAAATAGTTTTAAAAAGGCAACACTTTTTGATGAAGACCATTTTTGATGAAAACTATCTTCCAAATAACAATTATTTTTGGTGTGTGTGGGTTGTTTTTGTTTTAGAAAGAGTAATATTTTTTCATAAAGGTTTCTCCAGTCTTGGCATTATTAACACTTGGGACCAGATGATTCTTTGCTGGGGGTGCCATCCTGTGTGTTCTAGGACGTCTGGCACCATGCCTGGCCCCCACCCACTAGATACCAGTCGCACCTTCCCTGCTGTAACAATAAGAATGTCTGCAGACATTGTTAAATGGGAGGTAGGGGTGCAAAATCACTCCACGTAAGAAACACTGATCTAACACAACTGTCCCCCTTAACAATCAACAGTTTTAAGCCCAAAGCAGCAGCTTATTCAAAGTAAATGGCAAAAACTTCTCTTACTGTTCACTTTCTTATCTCAATCCAACAAAAAACTGTGTATTATCAGAATCTTCCAGGATGCCTTCCATAAACCAAATTGGCCTATAATGTCAAGTTTGAATCAATTTCAATAAATTATTTGTCAACTATAATGAAAATATCTAAAAATCTAAAACGTTACTGTTACTTTTTTGAAGCAAGTAATATCAAAGACTAAATTGTTTTAAAGATCATGTGATGGGACGCCATGGTTTTAGATATATTTGACTTTGGTAATGTATTCAAAAGCTAAATATTTATAACTATTAAAATGTACACACAATATATTCTGAAATCCCAAATTAACAACACATCCAAACTTGAGCTGTTTTCTTGATTCCTATTACAATAAATAAGATTTCAAGTAAAATCTTCTCTTCCTCTACATAATCACTTACTTGGCATTTGTCTCCAACTTCATACTGTAAGCCAGCAGCAATGGAATAATCATGTTTTTGTTGAGCTGTAAAGAATATCAGCATTATATCAAGTTGACATAATCATTTTCAAGGGCCTCAAAGCAAATTTATGGAAAATACACAGATTTTTTAACTCACCTTGTTTAGACTTCAGCCAAATTTCATATTCCACATTTCTATAGACTGCTGGACTGAGTGACTTAAGAACCTTTCTAGACAAAGGAAGGCTAGGAGAGTTCCCATTGCTTTTCGGGTGCTAAATAAACAAAGTCAGGAAGTCCAATCAACACAGAAATGCTTTTAAAACATGTTTGAGATATGTATAAAAGTAAAATCAAATGAAGAAGAAAACTTTAAAAATTTAAGAGGTCACCAAAAAATGTCTTACTAGTAGATGATCCTGACTCTATTGAAAATGTACCAGAAAAGAGAAAAAAAATTAAGACTATAAATTCATATACTTTCTTATATTGAAGAGGCAGTTAAAAACCATTAAATAAAAATACCTGATCACTTGACAAAGATTTAAATCCATTCACATCATTAACAGTGGTAGTTTTACTCCTACAAAGGAAGAAATACAGCCATCATTAGGAGTACAAAAATGTTTGCATGAAATTAACTTGTTCTAATGTCATATAAAATCTCAGTTATATTCCAAAAAGTCAAACCTCTATATATTCCAAGGAGCTCAAACAAGTTTTAGTATAACTGTGCATATATACATATACATGTATATATGTATATATGTACATGTGTGTATGTGTGTATGTATATAGGTCAAAGGTTTTTATCAGTAATTCTTACTGACTCAATCATCAAGCACAGAGAAACAGAAATAAACTATGAAATTTGGGTTGGTAGAATAATTGAGTTCATAAAAACATTTAATGTAAAAATTTCCTTTCAAAATATAGATGAGGCTCCATTAAACAAAATACTCCGCTACAACAAGATATACGATCAGGTAAGAGTACACACCAACTAAATAAGTAATCAGTATGTTAAATGCTAAGTGCTTTGGGGGGAAAAATAGGTAGGAAAAAATTAGTTTTGAGACCTAAGATCAAATAATAAAAAATGGGATGAAGGAAGATGTCTTTTTGAATAAAGAATTAAATGTGATGAGACAGCAAACCATACGGCTATTTAGTATTGCAAGCAGAAGGGACAGCAAGTGCAAAGACCCGGGGGTAGGCAAGAGGCTGGACAAGTTGACGGCAAGTTGAGTGGGTGATGAGGTGAGAGGCTACCTGTACTCTTCTGTCGTATAATTCCTCCTCCTTAATAAATCAATCTCTAGTCTTTAGGACAATCTCCAAATCTATATACCCTTAAATGCAGCAATATTTAAGAGACCCCAAGTATTTGTAGAGTCTGGACTAAAAAAGCACCCTAATTTCTAATACTTCAGGATTGATCAACATGAATGTGAAAAGATCCAGGCACAGGAGCATATTACACACTATGCCTATCTATCTTGCCATGATTATGTAGCATTCTTCCCTAAATGAAGCTTGGTCCTCCCTAAGCCAGACATGACACAAGTAAAAGGAAATCCTAATAATGCAAGAAAAAATTAATTAGAAAGGCTTCCATGTTCCAAGGGCTTCAATAATATAGTATAAAAAGGAAAACTGATCATTACAATGAGCACACCATCCCTGGTAAACTTCTCCAGCTTACTAGCCTCTACTCCACACTTCGCCTACTTCACCTGCCAGCTGCCATCCCAGACCCAGCTGTTGCTAAAACTGCAGCAGCAACCAAAGGGCATCTGCTGGAAGTCCCCACACACCAAGTAAAGTTAATAAGCTACAAGTTAGTTATTCACTCTCCCGCAAAATTCCCCTATGCTCAATGACATGCCTTAATCATACTAGGCACCTGGAGAAAACCATGCAACAGAATCTCCATCTGTGCAAAGTTAGTTAGTCTATTCTAGGATTAAATTTACAATGGCAGACCCAGATTTTAATCTGACTCATTTCTTATGTAAAAATGGTAGTCAACCAAATTTTCAATCAGGATCTACAATTTAATTCAAGAAATGCTGGGAATTACAAATAGAGATATATTTAAGTATTTAATAAAGAATTAGATATCCTGAGGCTTAATTACATTTTTCTCTAGTTTCATAGTATGTGACACCAAGAAGGGTACTTTCATACTCTCATACAAAAGGAATGATATACTTTTAGCTTCACCAAGAATGAAATAGGTCGGTTCTTATAAAATACAGAGTAAACTTCTTAACATCATTGATAAAAACTAATATACGTTGGACACTATACCTAGGAACTAGGCTGTGCATTCTACCTGTTACCTCACTTAATTCTTATAAATTCTCCACTTTAAAGAAATACTGATATATCCTCATTTTATATCTATAGAATTGAGGCTTCTCAGTGAATTTAAGTAACTTGCCCCAAGTTCAGTTAGTTGGCAGGAAGCCAGGAATGAAACCAGGTTAGGATGTCCACAGCCCAAGCTCTTAACCACTACCCTATATGTCTTAAGTGGAAAAGAAAAATAAGCTGCAGACTCTAAGTTAAAAGGTGTTTATTTGCAACATAAACAAAGGCATTATCCAGAGCTGTTCACATACTTATACCCCAACTTGGGATTTTTATTATATAAAAAGAAAAGGAGGCGGCATTATCTAAGAAAGAAGACAGTAAAAGAAAGTCAAGGAAATCAAAATGGCCGTTTTCATCACTGGATAGGTAAGCAATTGACAGGTTAACCTTAAAATTTTAGAATATACACACATATAGGCAGGACCAAATCTATTTCAGAGATATGTGCATCACGATTACACAGAAATAGATGCTTAGCAAAAACAAACAAAGAAACAAACAAAATCAACTTTCAAAACAAACAGTCCTATAATAGAAATGAGATAAAAGTAGTGGCAGGAAAAAAGAAACTTACTGCGTAAGTTTCTGTATTGCTGTATTTTAGGAATACCATAATACCTCAATATGTGAGGCTACTCCATGCAGAAACATTTACTGAACTGTTTCTTTGTATGGCACTACAAAGATACTTTAGGACTGAAATTCACTCTTACTTGCAACTGTCATCCTCTGAATCTGATATTTCACTGTTGTTTTCCTCAGCTACTTCAGAGGTGTCTAGTCCCATCAAGATTTTACTAACATCAGTTTTAAATACCTTCTCATACAACAATTCATAAAGCAGAGCTGCAATTAACAAAAGAGAGATGTTACACAATATTAACTCACTTTACTTTTTTTTTTTTTAATTTATTTTATTAATTTATTTTTGGCTGCGTTGGGTCTTCATCGCTGCGCGCGGGCTTTCTCTAGTTGCGGTGAGAGGGGGCTACTCTTCGTTGCGGCAGGCAGGCTTTTCATTGCGGTGGCTTCTCTTGTTGCACAGCACGGGCTCTAGGGGCGCGGGCTTCAGTAGTGGTGGCACGTGGGCTCAGTAGTTGTGGCTCACGGGCTCTAGAGCCTAGGCTCAGTAGTTGTGGTGCACGGGCTTAGTTGCTCCGCGGCATGTGGGATCTTCCCGGACCAGGGCTCGAACCCGTGTCCCCTGCATTGGCAGGCGGATTCTTAGCCACTGCGCCACCAGGGAAGTCCCCTCACTTTACGTTTTAACATAACATTGAGATTGCCCGGGCTTCCAAATCCTGACTAAATACCTGTAACACCTTATGAGCAATAACACAATTTAATCAGAAAGTTACCTAGATAGAGAGGAACTAGATGTCTGTCTTTGCAGTTAATTAGTTCAAAAATCATTATATAATATACTGACATTTTTAAAACTAACAATAACACAAAAAGGTATCACAACTTTGAACCAAGTATGATAAAATTAAGCACGCACAGTGAGCAATGACTACATGCCACACACTGTGCTAAGCCTTTACACACCACCTTCACATTTAATGCCAGCACAGTGAAATGTTCTTATTCTAACTGTACACATGAAGAAACTGAGAACTAGAGATGTCACACAACCTGCCCAACCTAAAGAGGCTTGGATGGAAAACCTAAGGAACATTAAGATTGCTAGAAAGAAGATATCTTTTCATAATGGACTAAAAAGAAACCGTTGTAAAATGTATTCTCAGCAGCCACTGAAGCGTATTTAGACAACTTCTTTGCTTTAAAAAAAGAAGAAAAAAAACACAAACTCCAGAAAACATAGAAATACATATTACCAAACATTCAAAACCTACACGTGGCAGTTCAGGACTCTCACTTGGTTTAATTACAGTGAACCTTACCCAAACAAGTCCACGAAGAATTCATCGACAATGGTGCCCACCCCCTAAGCGAGTCCCCAAGAGACCCCCTTTCTCACAGACCACCTTGCATCCATCCCAACATCATCCGAACCGCAGGTTCTGAGAAGTACAGGAAAGGTAGGCGCCGTGAGCTGTCCTTCCCAACGCTGAAATGTCCAGATTTTGACTAGCTGGGACAGGCGGAGGACATAGCCCAGGATACAGACAGCTAGACTCCCATATCTCAAATAGGTCAATTTAAAATTTTATATTACACATGTCTTTACTGGTCACCTCCAGCTAAAGAACAGAGGAAAAATGCCCATCACATGCCCAGCACCACTGCTTTGTATGAGTCATGTGCACTTTGTCATAATAGATGATAAAGGAGATAAAGTAAGAAGGCAGGAAGGAGCTACCACAGCAGTAATGCTCAACTGGGGAAGGAAGGGGTATTTTATCCTCCCAGGAAATACTTGGCAAAATCCGGAGACATTTCTGCTTGTCACATGGGAGAGAGAGCGCTACTGGCATCTACAGAGTAGATACTACTAAACATCCTATAAGGCACAGAACAACCCCCCAAACAAAGAATTATCCGGCCCAAAATATTAAGAGTGCCAAGGTCAAGAAACCCAGGTCTAGAGCCAAATACGATCAAATACTTGATTTCCTCTGTCATTTAGATTTTCAAGCTATACACTAACAGCTTTAAAAACACATACAAATCCTTATTACTGAAATTAATTACTGCAAGAAAAAAATAACTTTGTATTTACAAGCCAAACTCTAATCTATACTAGTGCCTTTTTTTTCCTACTAAAATAAGTTTTTATTATAGTATTAACATTTTTGGTAACCTAAGGCTCTCAGAAATATATTTTTACAACAAAACAGTGTATTTGCCCTGACTTGTTTGCATTAAGACTATAATGCTTAGGAAGAAAATTTCCTACATAAGCACAAGGGTGATTACTTACACTGACACACAGCAGAGCTCTCTTTATACTTTATGGGATAGACAATATCATAATGATTTCCATTTGAAAAACACAGTAATACCTGAAAGGGAAAAATAAAATACACTTTTCAGCCCTTCATATATGACATTTACACAGCAACTTACATCTCTAATATCTCTGAATTACTAGTAAATAAATTTCCTAGTAGGAAGTGAATATTTTAGAAGTAACCTAAAGCTCCAATGTGGTCAACTATGGTACATCCATATGCTGAAATGTTACACAGCCAATGAATCAAAAGTTCCTAGTGACTTGGGGAAATGCTTATGGGATCACAAAAATCACACACAATATATGAAAACAACATGATTTCAACTACCTAAAGATGAGGGTTATAAGACTGTAAGAAAATATTCTAAAACCTTACTTTAATAATGCTTACCTCTAAGAAGCAGAATCAAAGGTAAATTTTTTCTGCTTTACAGTTTTAAGTACCTTCTAAATAGTCAATCACTTATGTGTACTGTATGTGTATATGTAAGTCTTATGTGTATTAGCATAAGTCAATCACTTATGCTAAGAGAAATACACACTGATTTTGCTTAGATTATGTCATATTCCAAAAATTATACTGGAAAGGCCAGATCCAGAGCCAAGCACCTTGGAAACCTGCAAGTCCTTATAAAGGTCTATTTCACTCAGTTACCTGCCCCCTTACCCCCATTTGCATGGTGATAAGACACTTCAACTTGGCCTGGATGATACCAAAACAAGGTTCTCTAATAATGAATCATGTTTTTTTCCCGTTTCTAGGCTTCACATCATTTTTCAGTTGTTTCTGCTTTGTGACTAAATAATAGCACCTTAGCCAGTAAATTATCTTTACAATGGGAAATACATCACAATTACCAAAGTATTTGTGGATGCAATCGCAGAACTCATTTTCACAAGTTATATTTCTATTTAATGTTTACACTGATGTAAAATAGTAATAGTCTAATTAATCACATACACTACTATCTCAATTTTTTTTCTCTAGTAAAATGTTATGATAAGAGTTCAACATAGTGATTTGTGGGAAAAAACAAATACAAAATAATGTAACTCATGGATGATTAATAGGAACTTAAAAAAACTCAAAAAGTCACTTAAAAATTATAGCTTAGGCAGTCAAGATGGCAACTGAGTGGTTCTTTTACTTAAATCCTTTAGAAACACTTAGAAAAATTCTTACCTTTTCAGGAAAATTATTTTCAGTTACTTGTGAAGGAGAAACATTTGGTTCCCGGTAAATTATAAAATCTTTCCTGAAAATAACATGTAGAAATTACTTCTGATGAAATATATTTCATGAATTGAGATTTAATCACTCATTCATTCATTCACTCAAGAGCCCAGTATACACCAAGCAATATTCTAGGCACTGGAAATAGAGCAGTGAACAAAAGATAGTAATGGAATAACTAAGCTGTGACATACTTATATAAAAGTATCCTCGTAAAAAAATAAAATTTTAAATGTAATTTGCATATATGCAACTTCAGATATAATTCTAAAAGTAGACCTCAAAACCAGAGGAATTGTGAAGATGATATTTATAAGGACATTTCAAAAAGAAAAAATAGAGCATTCACCTGCTCCACTAATGGGCAAAAGTTGTAAAATTGACAATATAGTGTTTTGCCTTTGTTCTAGGGGCCATTCAGTGCTACCAGCCTTGACAGTAGGAAATCATTTCTCTAGAAGGCTGATAAGTGATATAGTTTATAGGCCTGGAAAAATTTTTATATTCCATTCCAAAAATATTTGGAAAATTAAAATCTCTATACATTGATACCTAAATGTCAAAATCTAACTAATGCAATTAAAAAAGCAAAACATTAGAAAAGATGCTTTCACAACCAAGGCATAAAACTGCTTTGCTATTTTAACAACTTGACTACAATGGAACATGTTAATTTCCCAAAGGCTTTATTTTTGTTTACCTACGTCATTACAGTGCTCACCTGTACATAAGAGAAAGGGCACTTATTTCCACTTGTCCAACCCATTCCTGTATTGAACAAAAAAAGTTGGCACATAAATGTCTCCTACTTTTTACAATACCTTAATACGTATCTTTATACGATACACCCAATTAGCTAGAAAAGCTCATTAATATTGTTAGTATTGTGAATGCTATAATAACATATACTAAAAAGCAGCCCAAGTTTCTGTCGCAAAAATCCTTAGTAACAGAGCTAGAGTAAGAGTTCCTATTGATGTGGCAAGATGACGGAGTAGTATCTCTAAGTTGAGAACTTGTTAAGGCAAAGCCTCTGCCCCCCAACCTAGCACCCAGGACAGAGCCTAGCGCATGACACGTGCCCGGAAAACGGGATGTGGACTCGAAGGAGAACTCAAGAATCAGGAAGGATGAAAAAGGGCAGGTCCCGTCTCTTCAGGATGATTGAAGGTACAAAGAAAGCAGTGTCCCAGCAATCACTTTAACATGTGGTAGAAGTTCTAGTACTAAAGGAGTCTCTTTTAAGTCCTTAAGCTTTTCAGAAGCAACGGGCCAGTATATATCAAAATTTTAAATATCCATATACTCTTTGACCCAGCAATTCAACTTGTATAAATCTATCCTAGGGAGTTCCCTGGCGGTCCAGTGGTTAAGACTCTCTGCTTCCACTGCAGGGGGCACAGGTTCGATCCCTGGTCGGGGAACTAAGATCCTGCATGCTGTACAGCACAGCCAAAAAGAAAAAAAAAAAAAATCTATCCTAAAGAAATATTTCATATGTCCACAAAAGTGTATATAAACAAGGATGTCCACTATAGCTATTTGTAATAGTTTAAAAAAATTTAAAGATAGCCCCAAGATTCCACTAATAGATAAGGAATAATTAAATAATTTTATGGTTCATCCAAACTATGTACGGAAACATCATGCAATCATCAAAAAGAATGATGAACTGACTTGGAAAGATCACTCAGATTATTATGTGTAAAAAGTAAGTTGGTGAAATAATCCTATTGTGCAAAACAAAAAATATATATATTCATAGAAAGACATCTGGAAGGATATATCCTAAGTTGACAGCAGACACAGGAAATTCAAGATGAGGGAAATGTAAAGATTTTCACTCTTCATTCTGTATTAAATCTTTCACCCTGAGAATGTATTCCTAAACTACTTGTGAAATTAGTAAAGACTTAATACCAAGAGTTACTAAAAATAATGAGCTATGGTAAATGAATGCTGCCACTTTCTCCTTCAAAGAAAACAAATTTGAGATAAGGAAAGATTTTAAGAGGATGGTTTGATCTCTCAGAAAAGAATCATCTTTCCCCCAAAGACTTTGCACTTTAATAGTTCTCAAAAGTTGGCTCTGTTTTTCAAAATGAAATGGGTGCCATATATTAAAACAGACTTCTTAAAATAGGCTTCTGCCTAACAATCCCAGCTTCTCATAAACTGCTACAAAAGACACCCTCTGGTATAGGGGAAATCCTTCCCTGAAACCAGTCTGCTTAGATCACAAACACAAGCTATATCTACTTTATGCAGAATCCATATATCCACTTTAGAAAATGGAAAATTATTCTACTAGTGTCAACAAAATACCACCTCTCAAATAATGTATCATTTTATAAATACTTAATCTTCAGAATAAATTCTGTTGTAGTCTGGTTAAGTACACATATCTATCATATGCGATATATGATATATCTTCTTGTCTATCGTGTCTTCTTGTCTTCCCTAACCAGGGTCAATTTTTAATTATTAAAAAAAAAAAAATCTATGTTCTATCAGTGTCTTCTACCTTAAGGCCATAATTTTATTTACTCAGCACTCTGTATGATGTTTAATCTACTTCCTCATTGTGGGTAAGAGCACAGCGTGTCTACAAAATCTACTTTAACTAAAGAACTACACTATATCAAAAAAACTAATTTAAATGTTCTTAAATAGTCCTCAAAGCAAACTTTTGTTCCCCAAAAGACACTCTTAAGAACACTAAAAGACAAGATACAAACTGGAAGAAAATACTGAAGAATATATATCCAGTACAGAATTTATATTCAATATAAAGTACTCTTATAATTATAAAGTACTCTTAAAAAACCAATGTAATAAAAAAAAAAAAGACAAAATCTATGAATAGACATTTCACCAACAAAGATATATGGATGGCAAATAAACACATGAAAAGATTCTCAACATTACTAGAGAAATCCAAGTTAAGATCACAATGAGATACCACTATACAACCACCAACACAGCTACAGTTTAAAAGGCTGAGCATACTGAGTGTTGAGGAAGATGTAGAGCAACTGGCATTCTCATATATTGCTAATGAGAAAGCAAAATGGCATAGCCACTTTGGAAACAGATTGGCAATTTCTCATTAAGTTAAACATAAATTTACCATATGATCCAGCAATTCCACTCCCAGTAGTATTAATCCAAGAGAAAAGAAAACATATGCCCACAGAAAGACTTGCAAGCAAATATTCTTAGCAGCTTTAATCATAACAGCCGCAAACTGGAAAGAACTCAAGTATCCATCAACTGGTAAACTGCTAAACTAACTGCAGTACATCCATACAGAGAATGACCACTCGGCAATAAAAAGGAACTACCGATACACACAACATGGATGAATCTCAAAATGTTTCCATTACGCTAAGTGAAAGAAGCCAGCCATAGAAGACTATAAACTATATCATTCCATTTTTTTTCGTCTAGAAAAGGCAAAACTTAATACATCAGTGGATATGGGGGAGGGGGGGATTAAGTGCAGAAGGGCATGAGAAACTTTGTGGAGTGATGGAAACGTCCTATACGATGTCTGTGGGCGGTCACACAACTGTATACATCTGTCAAATTTCATCAAATTATAAGCTTAAAAATTTATAGTATGTCAATTTCACCTACGTAAAGCTGACAAAAATATATTCTTGCAAAAAGTTTGAGGCATTTTTCAAAATGTTCCACTGGTATTTTTAAGTAAAAGGAGAAAGATGCTTTCTCTGAGAATTGGATGAAGCAATGGAGTTTATCCATCAACTATATTTCTCTTTTCATTTCATACATTCCATATATCAGGAGAAAGAGAAACAAAGGAAGACAAATATTTATTGCTAATAACGAAGAACAAACGACTGTCCTGTTCGGCAGGTACCCGAAACACCTGGAGGTTTGACCGGATTGGGGAGGGGTGCCCTAAAAGGGTAACAAATCTGGCTGGCCAGCACCCTGGGAAGGAGACACCTGTCCCACGTGCTCAAAACCACAGCAACCTGCCCTCCCCCCTCCTGCAGACCCCCCCCATCAGTCTCAGTTCAGTTCACACTGCCTCATTTCCTCCCTCTGTCCCCTTCTCTCCACTCCCACTATGTCTCTGCTATCCTTTCTCAGACCCTCATAGCCCAAGAGCCTGAACTGCTGCACAAAGATTACTATAAAATGACACTGTGGGGTTTTTTCTGATTAAAAATTAATAAACGGTCTTTGTTGTTTCCTTCATCTTCTACAAAGGAAACAAAAATCACCAGTATTACTACTACCTAGAGAGAACTGTTAACATTCTGGTGTTTAATTTTTCCTACCTGTTACATATAATGCAATACGGCTTTAACATGCACTCAACACACACAAACTGATCAATTAGGCACCCCAAATTGACAGGTAACCACGGGAAGTCCAAAAGCAACAAAATATATAATTCTTGCCTTCAAGGAGGCTTATAAACTAAGAGGAAAAAAACTACAAACTTCAGGAAAATGAATTTGTGTCCATTTTTGTGGGCAAAACTCAGTTTCAAAATCATGGAAATAAAAATGTAGTCATGAGTGGATTTAGAGAAAAGATCTTCAGAGGGTATTTGTCACCAAAACTGGAGTAACACCATACTTATTTTCCTTTTTTAACACTTACTATAGTGTGCCCACTTCTCCGTGTATTAAACAATTTTTTCAAAACCACTGGAACTAGTCTTCCTGCCTCTGGTCTCATCCACCTCCAAACTACCTTTACACAAGATTCTTTCATCCATCCATCCATCCAGTTAACAAAAACACGAGGCACTATTCTCACTTCAAAGCAGTGAACAAAACATAACTCACTTCCTGCCTCAAAAAACTTGAAAAACTTCCCAATGCCAGATTCCCAGGCCCCAGGCGCAGAGACTTCTATTTGGGTCTGGAATAGAGGCCAGGGATCTGCATTTTTCCTGATGCAATGGCCTGTAGGCGATGCTTTGAGAAATGCTGGCCTCAAGTATCAGCTCCAAGCTAATGAGGCTGGCACTGACGCTCTCCCATGAGCTCACCACAGCCTGCCCTCGGACATTTCTCACCACCTCCCACCTTCGTGTGCTCCGTGCTCCACACAAACCCAACTGCTTTCTTTATCTGTCTTGCGCACAATTTTCACTACCTGGAAATGCCCTTCACCCTAGGCATTTCTTATCCAGAAGCTCTTCAGAGTTCAAATGCCCTCTTACTCTCAAACTCCTGCTTTGCCTACCCAGCTAGGAATAAAACTGAATGCCTATAGCATCATACCTGTACTTCTTACGACACATACACCTTCTCACTGGTGTTAGATGTTCTTCCCTACTATAGGGAAACTCCTGAGAACAGCATCCAAATCCCAGTTACCTCTGCCTCCCAGGTGCTTGGCCATTCTTGGCCCACAACAAGCACTCAAATTAGGGTTAGGGAATTGAAGGGAGACACCAAACATTGATCAAACACCCTATTCCTATGTTATTATTCCCTTTCCTCCCTACCTGACTCCTTCTCTTAGCTTTTTCCTTTGCTAATGTCATTTTAAACTTAACAGTGATTACCTCCGGGGAGGAGGGAACAATCTACATGGCGTGCCATTAACATTTGGATTTTTACACAAAGAACATCAGTTTTGACAGCAGAAAAAAAAAGAAAAGAAAAATTCTTTTAACTTCCAAATGACTGAGAAAGTGCTGGCAATGGGACTTGGTGGGGAAGTACCGTCCTTTTACTCGCCACAGTCTCTCCCTGCTTCTCACACTGACCATGTTATGGGGAATGGAACCTCCATAAAAGAAACTGTCTTCTCAGTTGCCTAAGGAAGCAATCAAATATTGCCCTGTCCACCAAGCCCCATACACATACCAACACAGCACCCTGGAAATCATCAGCACTGTTATTTTAGGTCTTTTATGCTGTTATGACAGATAAAGATAGCCCGACTGTCTTTAGTGAGGCAGCAGTGCACAGTACACAGCTCCAACTGTCTTCCAATTAAATGCTGCATAAAACGTGCACCTAAGATAGTAAATGTTTATAAGGAAACCCCTCCATACACTGTAATATTAATCTCTCGTAATGAATTTTGAATACATTATTTAACATATAAAAAACAGAAATACGTCAGAAGATTACTGCATACCTGTGGGTTTTCCAAACGTTTTAAATATTCTTCAAATGACCCTTCTATAAACTGCAAAAAGAGAAAAAAGTCTATTACAAATACATCGAAGCAAAAGTTAATCTCTTCACTGTGAATTACTGAATTTTTACACAAACCTTGGATACATCAGTAATACTAAAATATATAGATTATAAATACACACATGCACAGATAAAATCTAATTATGAAAATATATACAAATCATTAAGAAAATATCATAAACATACAAAAGAATTTAAAGAAGGAAACACTGTCCGGAAACATTTCCTGGACAGGATGTGGCTGGGCACAGGGACAGCGTCTTGAGGAAGTGCTGGACAGCACTGTGCTGGGAAGACAGGAGCCACCTGGCCAGCAGGGGCAGGGCCACTCGGTGCGGTGAGCGCAGTGAGAGAGGAACTCAACTGCACACCTATTCACAGAGGGCCTGGAGCCCAGGCAGGACTATCAGACTGAGGGAGAAGACAGTTCAAGGTCCCAGCAGGTGACACTGTAAACAGAGAAATTACATGATAAAAGCAGCACTTAAAGACTAACCTGGTAATGGCCAATGCTTAGAAGAGAATTAAAGACAGATGCACTAGCTAAGAAATATTAGTTTACTAATAGCTATGAATATTCATTCTCTCTTAGGTCAGTTCTACTAAAAACAAGGACGAGAACTAATAATGCTAAAGATCTTTTGAAGAATCAACAAGATTTTTCTAATATGGCCTGCTTCATTGTTCCTTTAACATATAAAAAAAATTGAGTTTATTCAAGCTATATAATAATGTTTTTTGCTTTTCTCATAGCGATTCCACTAACTGAAAGATCTAAAAAGACATTTGTCTGAGACACCAAATTCAATTTTATTTAAATTAGTTAATTCAACAAAGTGATACACTTAAAACCATTAAAATACACTCCCCGGTCTATAAAAATCTTTTAAATGCCCATGGATTTTTTTAAGACGGAGATTAATTCCTTTATAGATTGTATACTGTCAAATTTCCAAAAAGTATCCTAAGTTTCAACACAGACTTGTAATAAAATAGCCACATATTTCAAATATCCCACCAATCAGAGGCTACTGTTGTGTATTCGTTGATTATCTATAGACTTAAAAAAAATAAAACCACCCCACAGAACCATTTAAAGTTGCAAAAGACCTAAGCCGTGTTCTGACACAAGCCTGCATCCAATCTGAGATTCTCCTTTCTAATCAGAAAGTATTCATCTAGGCCCCAACTAACCATGGTCAGTAAAAAGGCACACCCTTCTTCCCATGAGAGTCTTTTCCAATTCTGGCCAATAGAAACTGTTAGAGGTATTCATTATAAGGAAAGCAAAACTTTCCCCCTTGGAACTTTCAACCTCAGATCACACCTCCTGAGACTGTAGAGCTAAATAAATATATGCAAAGCACTTAAAACAATGCCTGCTGGCACACAGTAAATGCTCAACCAATGTCAGCAATTTCCACTGTTGTCAACCGTAGCCAATAACCGTAATAACTAATTCACCTGTAATTTCTTCAAATACTCAAGGACCACTCCACTCCCCTGCCATAATACTCTCTTATCTAGCCTCCACACTACCGGCTTTTTTTTAATAACACAAGTTTTCAAATCTCCTGATCAAGCAGGTACCTCTTCTTCCTGGAATATATTACTGTCCATCTTATAACATGGCACCCAGAAAAATGTCACCAGTAATAAAATTTTGCTTGAAAATAGGAACTCCAACCCAAGAACACATCTAAACACTATTTACCTATTAAGTCTTGGAATTGAGTTATATGCAAAGTGTCAATGTTCTTCTGGCAGTCAACGGGGGGAAAATACCATTGAAAGTTGTCAGATGATAATTCTAGGTCATAAAACCAATAACGCGTAAATCCTATAAGGCTTTCAATGTAAAATGAAAATAGGTCACTGTGGCATTATTTCACAGCCTACTACACACTACTGAGAAAATCACAGTAAGTTGATATTCTGTTAACTACTAATTAACTATACTACATTCTATTAACTACTAATCATTATTTACATAATTACAATGTTCTGATAGGTAGTTCACAATGATGAACACTGAAAATTAAAAATTTATAAATGCCTCCTGATAAAATCAAAGGCTCAACTCTAGCTATGCTCAGCGTATTTCTTATACCCTAAGTGTGCAATTTTTACAATTCACATGGGGTCACCAATCACAGAAAACTGTTAACCACAACACCCTACTCCCTGATCACAGCAAAGCTCACTCGTAATACGCAAGGGTCCTGCCCAAGTCATCCTTCCAGCCTCCACAGCTCAGTGACCCATCTGTCACAGAAGCTTTCTAAATGTCTGAATAAATGAATACCACAAAATGGCCTTAAAAAAAAAAAAATCACAGCTGTAACTGGATTTGAATTCAAATAAGCAGTTGTTTTTTTTGTTAATTTATTTTTTATTTTTGGCTGCATTGGGTCTTCGTTGCTGCGTGCGGGCTTTCTCTAGTTGCAGTGAGCGGGGGCTACTCTTCGTTGTGGTTTGCGGGCTTCTCATTGCGGTGGCCTTTCTTGTGGTGCAGCACGGGCTCTAGGCACGCGGGCTTCAGTAGTTGTGGCACGAGGGCTCAGTAGTTGTGGCGCACGGGCTTAGTTGCTCCACGGCATGTGGGATCTTCCCGGACCAGGGCTCGAACCCGTGCCCCCTGCCTTGGCAGGCGGATTCTTAACCACTGTGTCACCAGGGAAGCCCAGCAGTTCTTTTTTTTATAAGGGTTATTTTCAAAACCTGCATTAAGATCCAACCCGTGAAATTCCCACTAGACCATTCTAAAGGCTAAAATGTAAATATAAGTCAAGACACCATTACACGTTTAAAATTACGAATTACCGCTTCAAATTTCTCTCGGTTCTCTCGAAGATAATGAATACAGGCCATTCTGACTTCAACATGGCGAGACTGAGAGTGCAGCACCTGCAAAGGAAAGAGCAGTACACGATCAAGCACTTTGTTAGAAGATTCAAGCTACGACCTAGTGCCTTCTTTCACACCCAACATAACCTCACAACCAGCAGACATCAGTCTCCCTTTCCCTTTCTATCATTTCTAGCTCTTTATTCATTCCCACCTCTTCCACTAACCAGACAAATGACACGACACATACAAACAGCAGTACTTCTTAAGCCAGATGTCACTCTATAAAGAGCTTATTACCATTTCTCCTTTAAGTCACTGAAATCACTCCTTTGGGGAAATCTTTGTAAACTTAAGACACTTTCCTCTCCCGGCCAGCCCTCTACTATAACTTTGCTCTTCACAAAGCAAGGCTAACAGAATTCCTGCAGTGCAGTGCTTAGCCTCATCCTATGCTTGTGGCAAAAGAGAACAAACAGGCAACTTCAACAAAAATCGTCTTTGAGGCTTTATGCCCATAAGAGATAAATTTCTTTTTCCCGGTAATTTTGAACTATTTGTCTTATGTATAAATTTAAGTCCACCGTGGTTTCAGAAAAATTAAGGCGCTCATTCTTAAATCCTTTAGCTGTCAGGCTTACATGATTCTTGAAAGGACATCCCGGGAGCAACACACAGGATGCAAACGTGCCCCTGTGTGCTGTCATCTCAACAGCCTTGAAACTTGCCCTTTTGCCCCAAATCTTAAAGCACCACCTGAAATAAGTCATACTACAAAGATGATCCAAATCCTCCCATTTTGTAGCCTGTTTTCTTCTGTTAAACAACTAGTTCAACAAAAGAATAACTTACTGGCATTTTGTCTCTTACTAAAAGTCTAAAGCTTTGGTTTGAAACCCTTTGGCTAGTCTCCAATACTTTAACTACCATGCTAAAAAGAGTAGATTATTTTTTTTTCTATTACTAGGTGTCTCAAACGAAGGTGTTCCTGGTACTCCACAAGGTCAAGGTAGGAGAAAAAAAAGCTGACGTATAAAATAATCACATCTCAAACTACTGTCAAGGCGTCTTGAGAATTTCTATTATTATAAAGTAACTTTAAGAGTTATAGTTCCAATGGAGTGATTCTCCCTTACGTTCAGGGCGAGCAGAGCATTCAGGAAAAGGGAAGCTCCAGCTGCACATTCTACAGGTCACTGTGGGCAACAGCCAGGGCTCATGTATACCCACAGAACCAAAGGCACAACTGTTTAGACAGCTAGCAGGTCCCTGCACACTGAGACACACTGAAGATGCACTAGCTGAGGTGAGCAATGAATTTGTCTTCAGCATACTAGCTGGTTTTCAGCTTAACAGAGTATGCCGACATTGTTGTCTTAGGTACTACAAAAAAGCATCCTTACATATTCTAAGCTTCCAGCACTGAAGGACTGCCCAAATAGTAATAGATTTGAGTAGTAGAAAAAACAACCACCACACAATTTTTTTGCCAATTCAACAAATGACATTTAGCAACACTTCCTTCACAGAAGCTATGCTAGACACTATTATGAATCAACGTATTAGTCTGAGGAAACCACAGTGTCATCCGATAGGGCTTTCCTGCCACTAGTAAAGTGGAGCCAGTCTTAAAGCCATTTACCTAGCAACAGGTGGCAGACATAAGTGAATAAAGCTTATTTTCCATCAAAAACAATGACAGGCATATCTCTTGTTTTTTCTCCTCTTTTAACAAAGATTTTATTAGCACATGAAATCTGAACCTGTTACTCAGAAGCAAAACTCTCAGCAACTTCCGGTAAAGTGCGGGGTGCCGGGGCTTTACAAAGCCAAGCACTGTTAAGAGAAGCAAGGTTAAATGACAACTGTTTGAAAAGCATAATACTGTGCAAGTTCAAGGACACTCAAGAAGAATTCAAATGGTATGACAAATATCTTTGCAAATCATTATACACATGAAAATAAGCTGGAAATAGGAGGCTTTCCAATCTTTACTTAGGGCAGCCGGTGATAAACAGTGAGAAAGGCCAAGACACACTGCTTCTCCAAGTCCTCTAAGAGCGCCCTATTTTTAGCTCTAGGGCCACAGAGCTGATTCAGGTCAGGCCTCCTGTAGGCCCACGTCCAGAACTGTAAAAAGGGAAGGGCCTATCTAAATCAGGTAATTTGGAGGGAAAGACTCCTGCTAATTCAAGTCTCTCCCTCTCCACTCCCCCCGCCAAAGGCCGCCATTTAGATTACTTACTGTGACTCCTTGTTAGAAATTATAATTATTTTGATATTATTGGAGAAATCGTTGGCAAAAAAGTAAATCCTCTGCACACATTTTTAATGGGCAGCCTGAGGCTGCTGTTACTGTCCTCTGCCTCCCCCTGCAACGCACACACTGCCTTTGGCCATGAAGGCTATTATTACCTTTGGTCCTGTCTACTGAACAACTGAGCTGCCCCCAAGAGTCACAGTATTAAGCTTTCTAAAAGCTCAGTATACTAAAAGTCAGAATCACCTACTTGGAAGGGATAGTCCCTTATGCCTAACTTAAATCCCATCACAATAAGATACAATAAAATGTGTTAGCTGATGTTAGCAATGAGTTCTTAGTGTAACCAGCTAGCTCTTGTTCCTTTCTACTTAAAAATAGAGATTCTGTACAATCAAGTTTGCCAATTATCTACAGCATGTAGTACCGAAACCAGACACACCTTTCTGCTTCAACATAAACTAGGATGTAGATAATCCAACTCCAAATAAGCACCATACTTCCCTTATTTCTATTTGTTTCCACCTCCTTCCTTACCGAATTCTTGCTAGAGCTAACAATATGTATCAATACGGACTGAATTCACTTCCACCTCTTCCTTCTGCTTCTGGAGGTGCTAAGGAGTCCAGGGAGGCTGAGGCAGAGGAAGCAGGACAGATGGAGATCCAGGAAACTCACGAATGGGACAGACTGTTTACCTACTGATAGTAAAGACTGGGATGTGTTTGTGTGAACAAATCCCAAAGCAACATTAGAACATCCTAAAATTCTAAAAGTAAGAGACATCTATTGAACTAAAAAAGAGCTCGATTTGGGAAGCTTTGCGAAGAATGTTTGAATGACAATGCCTGCAACAAAATGCAAGGTTTGGACCTTTGCTAAATCAATTTCTTGTTTAAAAAAAAAAAGATGTTATGCTACTAATGTGAAAACGAGGGCCTTTGGAAAATAAATCGCTGGCCTTTGGATGTTGAAAAAAATAAGAATAGACTGGTCTATAGATGTTAAGTAAAACATTTACTCACAAATAGAAATTTTGAAAGCTACTTAGCATTCAAAAAAGGTGAGAGAAAGAGAAACAGAAAAACTCCAAAGGCGGGGAGGAGACGGGAGGGGTGGACCTTAGGCCAAAGGAAAGCAAACTGTGAACGGTAGGAAATACACACCAGGGCAGTAATGTGAAACTTTTGTCCAACTATTTCAACAGCTATTTTTCAATACAAGATGGGTTTTGGTGACTGCATACCTACCAACTACAGTATTATTTAACAAGGAATAAGCTCTCTTACAAAAAAAAAAAAAAAAAAATCAGAAACATCCTCCCAAGAACTGTGTTAGGAAGTGATTTTGACCATTAAGGGGGAAAAATTCGGCCAAGGGCCTAAAGAACCCCAGATATACCCTTCCTTCCTACCACCAACTCCAAAACAAACTTTTTTTAAAAGTCACTTATTTTTAGTACTCCTACACTGCCTTGCAGAGCATTAAAAAAAAGAGTGAAATCTGCTCAAAGACAATTCTTTGCAAACATTCTACGTTTTCCAAAGTCTGGCTTTCCCAAACTGTACATTTTCCCCCTTCTGATTCAGGCGGACATCGGCGGGCTTGGCTACCCCCCGTTCCAAAGTCCAGCAACAGGAAAAAAAAATCATGTTCCGCGAGTCAAGTCTGGTGCACCACCTCCTCTAGGAAACATTCGGTTTACTGGTGGGAACGCTGTGCTTATAAAACCAAGAGGAGGGGAAAAGAACATTTCGCCCAGTCGCCAGCCATCAAGCAAGGGTACAAGGCTCTCCGCAGGCCTCACGGGCTGGCCTCAACTCATTACCTCTTCGCCAGGAGGGACAACACCCAGATAATTTACAGGTTTTTAAGTTTCGATTTAGAGCTTCCAGACCCAGGGCAGCGTCCGGTTCCGGCGCGACAATGGGCCGCTGTGACGACTGCGGGGCCACGCGCAACCCGGGAGGTAGGCGGCCCGGCCCGCCCGCCGCTTCCCACCCGGCCCCGCCGCCTCCCCCCGCCCGGCCCCCGCCCCATTACCTGCTCCGCCACGGCCCGGAACAGGCACGACCCGTCCTTGGCTACCAGTTTCCGATACAAGCCCAGTTTCCGCAGATAGGCGTCCATGGGCGTCGCGTCCTCCCGGGGCGCCGCGCCGCCCTGGTCGCCGCCGTCTGGGGCGCCGACGGCCGCCTCCATGTTGCCGGTCGCGCTGCAGGCCCGGCGCGGCGCGGGCTAGCCCCACATGGCCGCGCCGCCGGCTCCTCGACGCCCGGGCCTGGGACGGGCGGCGGCTCGGGCTCGGGCTGGGCACGCGGCGGCGGCTGCAGGCGGCGGCCCGAGGCAGCGGTCCGCGCGCATAGGGGAGCCCTGCTTAATGCATGGCCAGGCGCACGCGGCCACCTCCCGAGGGCCCACGCGCCCAGGGGCAACGGGGGGGAAATTCACGAAAACCCGAGAGCGAGGAGTCACTTCCCGGCGGCCTCGCCGCCCGGCTCAGCAACTGCGCCCGGGGGTCGCCGCCCCCCCAAGTTTCCTTGTCCCGACCCGGCGGAGGCGAGGAAAGCCCCGCACCCGAGCGCGCGCGGGGCCGGCTCAGGTGAAGCGAGGCCTGCGGCCCCAACACCGGGAGCCGAGGAAGCCGAAAGAGAAAGACGCGGCCTTTCGTCTCCGCACCTCGCAGGAGGGCGCCGGAGGGGCGGGGAGCGGGCGGGGGCGCCCAGCGGAGGGCAGCACCCTCGCAGCCCAGATTTTGTTTTCGCTTTCGGCCAGACAGCGGAGAGGACGGCGGGAGGTGTAGTTTGGACAGCGGCAGGAAGTCGGCCTGCGGCGGGCGGGGACGCGCGGCCGGCCTACCCGGGGGAGGCGCCCGGGAGGCACGGGGACTACAAGTCCCTACAGCGCGGGCGCTGCCGCCGCCGCCGCCCGGAGGCGGCTTCGCGTTTCCCGGGCACAGCGTCCGCGAGCAGGCCGAGGGTCTCAGCCAGCCGACGCGCAGCAACCTGCGCGCACCGCCCCGCCCGGCCGGCCGCCCACTGCGCCGCGGGGCCGCAGGAAGTGTGCGCGCCCTGCGTGCGTGGAGTTACCAGGGACACTGAGGCTGCTGGGTCGGCCCTTTGTGTATTTCCAAACAGAGGGCGCACCTGTCTGCTCCCCTCCCCCCGGCCTTTTCTCCTGGCGTTTCCATGGAGGTGGCTTTAAGGGCTTAAACAGAAAATAGAGCTAATTGGCGACGGTTCCTGGAACTGGCACCGTGCGGGGCGACACAGGCTGTGCATAAATCAACCGTGGCCTGCTGATTCCTATTAGAGATTAGATGTACAGCTCGTGCACTATAGCAAGATGATGCCTTTGCCACAGACATTTTGGTTCACCGTGCCACTGTAGCTGCCCACCCCGGCACAAAGAGATGGTCGCCGGCCGGAAAAACTTAGATATTTTTTCTTGAAAAATTCATCTCGTAATTGCTTGATAACGTGCTGGACTTGCCCTGGGTTCCAGCAGTGCTTGCTGGAGGATTCCCGTTCAACTTCCCACCCTACGAAGTTGAATGACAATTTATGCTTTGGAACCTAGAATTTATCCAGCATGTTTTTGTGACACCAGAATTTTATTTTTACTGAAGTACAACAGCATCTGGTGTCCTAATCATTTAAAGACATGGTTAACCATAAAATCTACTCCAGCCTTGAGGCCATGGTGCGCCAGGATGGGGCTGGGGGGACTGGAGAGTTTCTGTAGGTTTAGACATGTGGTCAGACTCTGGAATGGGGGCAAGGCAGGCCAGATGGTGAGAGCCCAGTGCAAATTACTGAACGTTCTATTTTAGAAATTTGTTTTCGGTACTTGGTGCAAACAATGACTCCCATATTCACTTTCCTTTGAACTTCTAAATTTGATTTCTTAAGGTTTAAAGATTCAATATCCAATTTTTTGTATTAGAGAATACAAAAGAAGTATTCTAAATGAATTTTCTTGTCCCATTATTAAATTTTGTACGTTTTGTAGAGAAATAAACACTTCAGAATCACTTTTAGAAAAATCTAGTTTCAAATCAAACCTGTTGCTTTTCTTTCTTTAGAAATATATACATTGCATATACTTCTCATTCCACTCAAAAAGAATTATGCAGTATTGCTACTACCTACAACATGGCTTGCTTTTCTTTTTTTTTTAAATATGGCTTGCCTTATAAACCCACAGAGGAATTGAAAGTAAAGTAATATCTAAACTATAGAGCTTAAATATTGAATTCTTAAAATGAGTAGATTCTGTAGTATTAATAAGCAATAGACTTTCTGATATGCCAAAAGAAAACTATGCCTTTCCTAATATTTATGTTACTATTCCTTCAATAAGAATTCTGAAGCTTATCTCATATTCAATATGTATTTATGGGAAATCTACTGTGTCTAGCATGCTAAGATTGCATTGCTAATTATCTTGAGGATATATTAGAAACATATTTCCAGGGGCTTCACGTTTGAAAATTTATCAAACCTTACTTTGTAATTGAAATGTTCATGATTACATTTGCTCTAATTTTTTTAGAAGTCATTCAAAAAGCTTTGCTCACTTTTTATATGCACAATAATTTCATTTTGAGTGGCTAACAGTGTTTCAAGCATATTTTCCATTTTAAGCCTTATCTATATTTTAATCTTATTTAAATGTGCTTACATACATATATTTTTAATAACGTACGTAACATCACCATTTTCTAAAGCCCCCAAATTCCTTTGAAATACTTTGAAAAGGAAACCAAATACATCATAAACACTACAATGTCTCTATTTTCCATTGCAAAAATGTAATTCACTGATAATAGTATAATCAAATGGATATGATCATTTAAGTATTCTGGTTGGCACTAAAGTTGACTTTTGATATTTTTTAAAATGAATTATTAAATACTAAGAAAACAGAGGCCTTTATCAGAATTCATCGCAATTCTTTGTTATCTTGTAAAAATGTGGTTTGTTATCAGAAGTATTAGAAGAATAACACATTTCCAGTCTTTTCTACACATGAGGTCTTGGCAAAATTACTTATTATCCTCACTCTTACTGAATGAGTGCAGAACAGCCTCACTCCAAACTGGCTGCTTTGGGTTCCAAAATTAGAAGTAAAACACCTGTTGTATCCGACCCTGGGCCTGTTTAAGGAAATCCTTTAGGTATTTTGAGACCTGATCCAAGACAGACCCTCTGTATGCCAAATCCCCAAATATAGCTCACTGTTTAGGCAATGTTAAAGGATCCTATGACTTTAAACTGGACCAATACTTACAGAAATTCACTTGCTTTCAAATTCACTTGTTGACATTAACCTCTGAAACTTTTCAAGAAACCACATCTGATTGACAATGTTCGCTCTGAGGAAGCCATTTCTGATTAGCAAAAGTGAAGAACAGACATTTTAATCAAATATAACCTGAAGGATTCAATGCTCCTTAGAACCTAACGGAATTAAAGTCATCTCATGCAAATGTGTCGACTTTTTTTCTTGTACACAGTTAAATACCTCAAGTCCGTTTGTTTGCTCTGACACACTTTGGAGATAATTGTATCCGGTGGAATTTTTTTGTTCTAAAAAATGGTAGATTTTCCGCAGTTTTTTTTCCAATAACAGGTTAGGTGTTATGGTAGCCAGCCTCAAAGATGGCCCCCAATGATCCCTACCTCCTGGTATTCACACTCCTGTATAATTGCCTCCACCTTATAGCAAGATTGGTCTGCTTGATCAATAGAGTAGAGCAAAAGTGATGGTACATCACGGCTGAAATTAGGTAATAAGAGACCCTTTTGGCATTTTGGTGTTCTCTTACACTCCCTCTCTTGTGGGGGACTCTGGTGGAAGCTGGTTGCTATGGGTCCTGGACAGACTTACGGAGAAGTTCTCTTGGTGGGGAACTGGAGCCTCAGCCAACTGCCATGTGAGTCACCTTTGAAGTGAGTCCTCCAACCCAGTCAAGCTTTCAGACGACTGCAACCTCATGAGAAACCCCGAGCCGGAACCGTCCAGCCAAAGTCTGAGATGCTTTTTTTTTTTTCCCTGACCGGAGATTGAACCCGGGACCCGCCAGTGAAAGCATGGAGTCCTAACCACTGGACCACCAGGGAATTCCCCAGGTCTGAGATTCTTAATTCTGAGATTCTGAGATTCTTGACCTCAGAAACTATGTGAGATAATAAATGTTTGTTGTGTTAAGCTCCTAAATTTTGGAATAATTGGTTATACAGCAATTAGTAAGTAATACAGATAAAACACTCCATTGTTTCTCTTTACTAGGTAGACATAGAACGTATGTCAATAATTCATGAAAATAACCACTAATTTAATATCCTTAGTGGTTTTACTATTTCTCTAAGTAAAGTTGCCAGTAAGTGGAATTTTTTTTAATTTATAAAATCCTTTACAAAAATAGAAAAACCTAAAATGTCCGGGCTTCATTGTCCCATAGCATTTTGGTTTGTTTTCTATAAAAATTAAAGTAATTAAATCCCACAAGAAACCTATTTTATGAAGAAAGACCTATTTCTTTCAGATCCTATGTGCTAGAGACTGCTAACTGTCCTCCACTTTGCATTTTATTTCTCCTGAATATTAGCTGGATGGCCATGCACACATTTCCCAGCCTACCTTGGAACTAAATGTGACCATGTGACTATTGTAGGCCAATGAGATGTGAGCAGAACTGATGAGTTTGGGACTTCCCTGGTGGTGCAGTGATTAAGAATCTGCCTGCCAATGCAGGGGACACAGGTTTGATCCCTGGTCTGGGAAGATCCCATGTGCCGTGGAGCAACTAAGCCCGTGCGCCATAACTACTGAGCCTGCGCTCTAGAGCCCGCGAGCCAGAACTACTGAGGCCACGTGCCACAACTACTGAAGCCCGCGTGCCTAGACTAGAGCTCATGCTCCACAACAAGAGAAGCCCCCGCAATGAGAAGCCCGTGCACCGCAGCAATGAATAATAGCCCCCGCTCGCGGCAACTAGAGAAAGCCCGCGCACAGCAACAAAGACCCAAAGCAACCAAAAATTAATTAATTAATTAATTTAAAAAAATAAAAATTTTAAAAAAAATTGATGAGTTTAACTTCCAGGTCATCTCCTTAAAGACGAAGCCTCCTGCCCTCAATACTCTTTCCTGCTTCCTTTGGGCTCATTAGAAAACATGGTTGAAACAAAGCCAGCATTGGTTACAAAGACAACACCCTAAGAGGACAGAGCAAGGAGATGAAGGAAACAGGGTCCCTGAATGCTTCAAGGCAATGGAGGCTTGGACTATTTTGTGAGAGAAAAATAAACTTATTTAACCAACCATTTTTTGTTGTTGTTCTTGTTACAATTACTTAATCTATGTATTCTAGCATATTTTTCTTTCAATGTTAAATAGGTAGTGGTATTTGGGGCCAAATAGAATTTATGTACAAGAGTTACATCCTTAGTTGCACAGAACATTTTTTTTTTCTGGAAAGTTCAGAAAAAAATTTTTTTCCTGAAAATTTGGGAATCCCAAATGTTGAAAGACTTCCATAAAGGTTTTCTGATGTTATTTCAACCAATGACTTTCTTCATCACCAATCTGCATTCTCCTTCAGCTGCTACGTTGGCACTGTTGGCTACCTCCTCATTTTGAAACTCTCGTGGGCTTCAGGGGATGAACTAAGTAAGTGGAATCAAACTATAGTTTAGTTTCTCTTAGCAGCTGTCACTTCCTTGTGAGGTCAGCACATTGCCATGCCCAAACTTGAAAGGCTAAAAATCTCACAGTAGACTAAGGCTCTTATACAAACAGCTAGTCAGAATCCGCCATCTCTGCAAATAAACCCCACAGATTTCCAGCCTTTTACCTCTGCTTCCACTACCATCTCTTGATTCCCACCCTGAGAAAACTCACAAAGTTGCCTTACAAGGAATTGACTTTAGCTCCCCAGTGTGGGATTGTAAACTCTTTGTAGGTTTATAGAATTTAATATTATCTTGTATTTCCCAAGTGACTAAGAATGTATTTGCTTTTGTGTATTCAGATTAGCAATTCAATAAATATTCATTTAATATTTTCATGTATTTCCAATAAATCTCTCGATGAGAAAAATATTTAGAATGAAGATGTATAATTATGGAACCTGTAGTTGTGGCATAAATATTTGGCCAAGACTGTGTGTCAGGTTATACATCATATTTTTCTTTATAAACAAAGAATTGAAGAGAATGTAAATGTTCAACACTAGCAAATTGATTAACTACATTTTAATATGCACAAACAGGGGACTTCCCTGGTGGCGCAGTGGTTAAGAATCCATCTGCCAATGCAGGGGACACGGGTTCAATCCCTGGTCTGGGAAGATCCCACATGCCACGGAGCAACTAAGCCCGTGCGTCACAACTACTGAGCCTGTGCGTCTGGAGCCTGTGCTCCGCAACAAGAGAGGCCGCGATAGTGAGAGGCCCGCGCACTGCGATGAAAAGTGGCCCCCGCTTGCCGCAACTAGAAAGAAAAGCCCTCGCACAGAAACGAAGACCCAACACAGCCAAAAATAAATAAATAATTAAAAAAAAAAAAACTTTATTGCTAAAAACTGCTAACCATCACCTGAGCCTTCAGTCAGTTGTAATCAGTTTTTGCTGGAGGGTCATGCCTCAAAAATATTTGAAATATTGTGAGAATTATGAAAATGTGTCACAGAGACATGAAGTGAGCAAATATTGTTGGAAAAATGACGCCAAAAAACTTGCTCAATGTTGGGTTGCCACAAATTTTTGATTTGTGAAAAACACAATATCTGTAAAGCGCAATAAAGGAAAGCACAGTAAAATGAGGTATGCCTGTAATACCATTAGACAAAGACATATAAAGACAAAATTATACTGCTTAAGATGACTGCAATATAAAATACCAATACTTTAAAATTAAAGTAAGAACATATAATAAGGCACTGTTAATTAAAATACAAAAGTGTACCATCATAATTAAAACTAACATAGATGTGGAACATACTACTGTTCCATAGATGTGGAACATAAAACTAACATAGATATGGAAGAGCACTGTAAAAATTAAGTGAAATAATTTTAATAGCTTTATTGAGAATGTAAATGACACACAATAAAATGTACATATTTAAAGTGTACAATTTGATAAGTCTTGACGTATGTCTGTATCTATGAAACCATCACCACAATCAAGATAATGAACATATCCATTACCCCACTAAGTTTCCTATTCCCTTTTATTATATAATCTCTTTACCCCATCCCTCCCCAACCCTCAATTCATCATGTAACTACTGCTGTTTTCTGTCACGGTATTAGTTTGCTAGGGCTGCTATAATAAAATACCACAGACTGGGTGGCTTAAACAACAGAAATTCATTTTATCACAATTCTGAAGTGTAGAAGTTCAAGATCAAGGTGTCCTCAAAATTGATTTCTTTGAGTAATCTCTCCTCAGCTTGTAGATGGACATCTTTTCCATATGACTTCACATGGTTTTCTCTCTGTATTCATCTGAGTAGAAATGTCTTCTTTAAAGGATGCCAAAAAAAAAAAAAAAAAAGGACGCCAGTTAGATTGGATTAGAGCTCACCCTCATGACCTTATTTTAAATTACCCCCTTAAAACACTATTTTCCAAAACAGTTACATTCTGAGGTACTGAAGGTTAGGACTTTAACAGATAATTTTGGGGGGATCCAATTCAGTTCATAACAGAAACTGGAGATTAGTTTGCATTTTCTAGTATTTTATATGAATGGAACTCTTTCTAAATGAACTCTTTTTTGTCTGACTTTGTTCACTCAGCATATTTTTCTTGAGATTGATCCATTCATGTGTCAATAGTTCATTTCTTTTCATTCCTGAGTGGCATTTCATTGTCTGGACACACACATTGTTTATCCATTCACCTGTTGATGGACATTTGGGTTATTTCCAAGTTGAAGCTATTAAAAATAAAGCTGCTGTGAACTCTTTATTTCTCTTGGGCAAATTACCTAATGGCTGGGTCATTTGATAGGCGTGTGTATAACCTCATAAGAAACTGCCTGTGATATTGGGATTTATAATGAGAAATATATATATATAGTCTTTGTTCCTCTCAGTTCCTGGCACAGAGCTCCTAAGCTCTTGGAATTTCCTAAATGAAGAGAGTGATAAAGGCCCCTTTGTTCACAGGCGGCTTTTTTGGAAAACCCCTCGGTAACCTAAGGATGGGCTGGTTGACTGGGGAACCAATTATGAATAAAGGGTTGGAACCTTTAGTCCTACCCCAGCTTCCTGAGAGGAGAGAGGGGCTGAAGGTTGAGCTCAATCACGGATGGCCAGTGATTTAATCAATCGTGCCTATGTAATGAAGCCTCCATAAAATCCCACAAGGACAAGATTTGGAGAGCTTCTGGATTGGTTAACACAGGGAGATTCGGGGAGAGTGGGGCGCTCAGAGGGGGTGGAAGCTCCATGCCCCTCTCCCCATACCTTGCCCTTTGTAAGACTTTGCCTGGGTTCTCTCTCTCTCTGTACCATGGCCTAAAACCTCTCTCCAGACATTAAGCTGGGGTAATAGACTCACGACATCTGTTTCCCATCTTTCAGTGATCACTATCCTTTGTTTTCTAACATCCATTGTCTTGAAAACCATTGTTTCATATATTTTGCCTGCATTTTTGGTTATTTCAGGAGGGACGGTAAATAAATTCCCTGTTATTCCATCTTGAGTGGAATAACAGAAGTCTGAAGTGATCATTTAAAAACAAATACAAAACAACATAATGAGTGTTTTTATAGATTTTTTTTTTCAGTTAGGATCACAAAATAAGTCTAGATTGCCCTGATTTTGATGCCGTCTGCAGCACTATCTTGACTCCTACTGGAGATTCTCTGATCCCATTCATCTCTGTATCTTGATCTCTCATGTCTTGTTGAGATAGTCAATCTAACCTTTAGAAAATGCCCTGTGCCTTCTTCCCACCATGTGGCAATGGACAACCACAAACTGATATATACAAAGATCATTCTTCATAAACATTCTAATTTTGAGAAACTGTTTGTCTCATTACTTTTATATGCTGATCTAGGTTTATTAATCTGCTTGTGTGAATATACTTTTATTTGAAGGTTTGTTCAGCAAATCTTTGCAGTGGCTAAATTTACAAGTTACAAAAATAGAGGGGTACTATCAGAGGAGCAAGAGTTTAAACAAAAGCTGACAATAGAATCATACATGAAGAGAAAAGTTTTTCTAAAAGTAAAGGAAGTACATATATGAAACACGTAGCAAAGATACATTTTCACTGAAAAAATAAAATGGAATCCACCAGAAAACTTTAAGAATTAGTGAACAAGTTCAGCAAGGTTGTGGGATACAAGATCAATAAAAAAATTGTGTTTCTACACAATAGCAATGGACAATCTAAAAATGACATTAAGAAAACAACTCTGTATACAATGGCATCACAAAGAGTAAAATCTCAGTAATAAATTAACAAAAGAAGTTCAAGAACTTGGGCAAAACTGCATTGCTTGTTGAAAGACATTAAAGAAGACATAAATACATGGACAGACATTGCATATTCATGGATCAGAAGACTTAATAATGTTAAGACGGCCATTCTACACAAATCTACAGATTGAACATAATCCCTATTTGTTTCTCCAAAAAATATACAAATGACCAATAAGCACATGAAAAAAATGCTCTTCGTTAATTATGGTTATGTAAATCAAAAGCACAATGAGATACCCCTGCACACCCACTAGGATGGTTACAATCAAAAAAGACAGACAACAAATTTTGGTGAGGTTGTGAAGAAATTGGGACCCTCACACATTGCTGAAGGGATTGTAAAATGGTGCAGCCACTTTGGAAAAACAGTTTGCCAGTTTCTCGAAATGTTAAACATAGAGTTACCATATGATCTAGCAATTCTAGTCTAAGGTACATGTTCAAAAAAATTAAAACGGGGAGGGGGAAAGGTAAGCTGGGACGAAGTGAGAGAGTGGCATGGACATACATACACTACCAAATGTAAAATAGATAGCTAGTGGGAAGCAGCTGCCTAGTACAGGGAGATCAGCTTGGTGCTTTGCGACCACCTAAAGGGGTGGGATAAGGAGGGTGGGAGGGAGACGCAAGAGGGAGGGGATATGGGGATATACATATGCATATAGCTGACTCACTTTGTTATACAGCAGAAACTAACACAACACTGTAAAGCAATTATACTCCAATAAAGATGTTAAAAAAAACCACAAAAACACATGTCCACACAAAAACTTGTATTCTAACGTTCACAGCAACATTACTCATAATAGCCAAAAAGTAGAAACAACCCAAATGCTCATCAAATGATGGACGGGTAAATAAAATATGGTATAGCCCTTTAATGGAATAGCATTCAGAAATAAAAATGAAAGAAGTACTGATATACACTACAAAATGAATGAACCTTGAAAACATTATGGTAAATGAAGAAAGCCGGTCACAAAAGTCCACATGTATAATTCCATTTATACGAAATGTCCAGTATAAGCATATTCATAGAGACAGAAAGCAGATTTATGGTTGACCCAGCCTGTGGGATGGAAAAAATGGGGAGTAACTGCTAATACATACAATTTTTGAGGGGGGATGGAGCTGTTCTAAAATTAGATCTTGGTAATGGTTGCACAACTCTCTGACTATACTAAAAACCATGAAATTGTGCACTTTAAAAGAGTGAATTTTATGGCATGTGAATTACACTTCAGTAGAGCTGTTATAAAAAGTAAATAAAATGGACTGCAAGTATCTGAAATAAACTTAAAAAGCCAAAAATGAATGCATTTTACTATTTGCCTTCAAGTCTACTACAAGGTTCAGTTTTATAAAGTGAGTACATTTTCTTGTGCCAAAATCTACTATGTTTTCAATCAATTCAATTAGTGTTGTTTTCCTTTTCCTCAATTAGCAAAAACAGTTAAAATATTTAGTCTGATTAGTTTCATAATATAATAAGCATATTGGGTATTATTCTTCCAGGAAAAACATCTGTAACTTTACTAATAACACTTTCAGTCTTTTAATTATCTGTTTTTATGAAAATCTTATCCATAGTTAATCTAAGATGTAAAAGAGGAAAATAGAGTGGCAAGAAAAATTAAAACTTAATGCCAGTAGAATGAGAAAAATGTAGCAGGGTATGAACTTTCTACTTGTTTTAATATGTTTTCTTTCTTTGCAATAAACACATTCTAGGGAAGAAGGCACTTCCACTGCCACTCCTGAGAACAAATAAAGTATTTCCCTAATCTGTGTAAAGACTCATCACTAGCCCATAGACTATTGAGCTAAGCATGGGTTTTAACAGGCTATCAAGGTCTGTTGTGAAGGAAATTTAAGAATAGGACATTTGATTTGTGTGCCACTATATAAAAAGAAAATATATGTATAGGGCTGACAGCATGTGGAGAGAGGTGAAATAGGGGCTGATTCTTGGGATATAAACGTAGGAAAAAATGTCAGAGAAAGTAGGAGCCTCATGCCCAAAAAATGCCAGATGAATGGACTAAGGATTACTGGGAGGCCTTACTGGCTGGCCAGCTCCCCCAGCCTTCACAGAGGTTAACTCCAGGCCCCTACACACACCAACTCCCTTGGCAGGCATGCTGGCAGACCCCCAGCTTGACAGCTGACTACCAGCTGAGTACAGAGGTTTCGCTCAATGGCTTAAGTTTTGTTAAGGTCCCAGTAGGGCCTTCGGACACCTACCAGAGTAACGAGGGCGCTGAACTAAGAAAAAGCCACATTCCCCGCTCCACTGTGACATGTAGTGATGGCCACTCTTTCCCTCCCTATAATATGAAAAGACAAAACATAAAAGAAGAAAAAAATTCTTAAATGATGCCCTTTAGCTAGCTCACGGGACTGATTATTTAGCTATAGGCCCTCAATCCCAAACTGACCCTTTTATAGCTTCTGTATTGACGCCGGGACTGGAACTTTGTGAATTACATTTCCCAGACTCCTTTGCCGGCTGGCTGTTAAATTCTGCCAGTAAGAGGCACTAGAAGGAGACTAGAAGTTCAGAGAAAGAGAGAGGGACTTCTTTCCAGGTTTCTGTTCCTGCCTGTGTTGACCCAGCTTCTTTAAGACCCCCAGCTTCTCCCTCCCTCCCCCGCCCCCCCCCCCCCCCCCGACCTCCAGGTATCCAGGCAGCCTGCACTTCTCAGAGGCAGATGGATACCCAGTTCTAGAAGGGCCCTTCCTCCCAGGAGGCGAATGATAATCCCAATAGCCTTCCTTCCGTTTCCCCAGATCTAGAGGCAGCTGTTGCTTCTGCTGTCAGCTCTGGGTATCTCCCCTGTTAAAATACCTAGTGTTTTGCTTTTTTCTTTTATCTTTCTTTTCCTGACTGATACAATACTAAGCTCTGCTAGCTGTACCATGTAAGGGCATCCAACACTTCCTTTGCAAAGATATGGAAAGGCTGAACTGAAAAAGAAAAGAAAAACTGGTAAGTTTTGCTCCTTAGTTAGTTCAACCCATATCATCTTCCTAATTAAATTTTGAAGTCTCTCAGTATGAACATGCCATATTTGTTTTTCAACATGCCTAAACACCACCTGTATAGCCTCTTCTACCAGTGAATGAATTCCCATATAAAATAAATATTTGAGTTTCTTTTTCTTAACGTATGTCACATATTTTTATAAAAGTAAAATTAACTTTAGCTGTACGTAGTTTCCATTGCATCTGTAGAGCTAAAGGTCACTTAGTAATATATTTCCATGCCATTCCCCAGATCAAAGTAAGAGACTACCAAATTCCCATCATCAGTCATCTATTCTGAACCAAAAATCTCTTCTTGTGATTGTTACATTGTTACATTGTTAAGTAGTCTCCTTTCATCTGGAGAATTTGCAGAGCCTCCTGAGACACTATATGCCCTCCTCCTGCTCTGGCTAAGGTGTATTTGAGTACAGCAGAATAAGGTTGATGGTATTTCTTCAAGATGGGTATTTAGGAAAATCCCATAAATACCCTGTGCCAGTTACTGATTCATTGTCTCTCAGTTCCAAGTTCACCTTTCATTGCCTGCTCTATGATAATGAAGCTGGACTTCCTCCTTTGTCGATTGGCATGATGCTAAGCTTTGTCAATAGAGGGGGTTGGGAGAACGCTGGAGGAGAAAGGAGTTTCTCTTGCTGGTTGAAGTCCAGTCTTCTCTTCAGGCTCTTGCAGTGGTTAGCAGCACCCAGGACCCTTAGCATATGGCACCTCCCTATGAGCAGCTTCTCATGACACCTCTTGGGTGACTTCACAGCAGAGTGCTGGAGCCAAGGTGTTTCCCCATGAACAAGTTCTCCCAGCAATTCTGGGGGTAGGTTTCCAGCAAGTTTCACCAGTATGGCACCACTGGAAACTTTGCCATCTGGTGAGCAAAGGCCATGCTATTTCCAATGAGCTCCGGATGTCCGCACTAAGGGGTCCCTTCCTTGGTGCCGTAGCTCAGCCTTGTGGGGAGTGACCGCTTCCTAAATCTGCTATTCGCGTATCCTTTACAGTTCTCTTTACTTCTTACCAGTCAATCCCTTTTTACTCCAATCTCGTTATATTTAATAATTCTTTATGTTGAGCTTTCCCTGTTCAGATTACTATGTGGTTTCTCTCCCCTGATTGGACTCTGATGATGCATCCTCATTTGCTATGCTTTGCCTCATTCCATCTGTTACCAATACAAAACCAAGCAAATGGGCTTCCCTGGTGGCGCAGTGGTTAAGAATCTGCCTGCCAATGCAGGGGACACGGGTTCAAGCCCTGGTCTGGGAAGATTCCACATGCTGTGGAGCAAGTAAGCCCGTGTGCCACAACTACTGAGCCCACATGCCACAACTACTGAAGCCCACATGCCTAAGCCCTGTGCTCTGCAATAAGAGAAGCCACCACAATGAGACGCCCGCACACCGCAACAAAGAGTAGACCCCACTCGCCGCAACTAGAGAAAGATCACGCGCACCAATGAAGACCCAACGCAGCCAAAAATAAATAAATAAATAAAAAAGTAAAAAAAAAAAAAACTACGCAAATATCAAGCATCTTCTATGACTAGTGAAACTCAGGAATCACAGCATAAATACATATTAGAGGGGGAAGTGAAGTTTTTAAAAGGCTTGATTCATGTTAGTGTAGATTTTTAGCCCTTGTCCTATCCCATTCCTGCTTTGATTAGACAATTATAGACTTAGCTAGCTTTTTTTTTTAACATTCCGTTTAAGTTTCTTTTATATACATATTTAAATTAGTGCTTAAATGCTCATGAGATGGTAGCTGTTAATTCAATGATAAAATTAGTTCCTAGTATCTTTGAAAAGCCATCACATTTTACTGTTGTTTTATTTTTTATTGGAGTAGAGTTGCTCTACACTGCTGTGTCAGTTTCTGCTACACAGCAAAGTGAATCAGCCGTACGTATACATATATCCTGTATTTTTTAATTTTCTTCCCATTTAGGTCACCAGAGAGCACCAAGTAGAGTTCCCTGTGCTGTACAGTAGGTTCTCATTAGTTATGTGTTTTATACACGGTAGTGTATATATGTCAATCCCAATCTCCCAATTCATCCCACCCTCCCCTCTTTCCCCCTTGGTATCCATACGTTTTTTATCTACGTCTGTGTCTCTATTTCTACTTTGCAAATAAGATCATCTATACCATTTTTCTAGATTCCACATTAGCTAGCTTTTAAACCTCAGGTTTTGTGTTGCACATCTGTTGTCCTGTCTGTCCTGCACTGCTGCCCTCTCATTTTGGAAAATGCAGTCATTTCTTTGATGGGTCTGCTCCCTTCCATTCCCACTGACTCTTCTAAATGTGTGATTCTATTGGAGGCTGCAAGTACCCACCCTGTTATAGGATTGGGCACAGGACATGAGTCAGAGACTTTGCTTAGGATTTTTCTGGATTGGAAGTTAAAGAAGTCATTTCCTCTCTGGCCAAGCTAGGAAGATGTAAACTGGGAGCTAGTGGTAACTATGGGTCCAGCTTTGTGGAAAAAGTCAATCTAAGAAAATGAAGTTGATATACAGAAAAAAAAAAAGCAACAATAGGAGGAAAGAGAAAAAAAAATTGTTGGAGTTAGAGTGCTTGGGTTTTGTATTATCAGAGGCACAAGTGTGCCCATGTCCTTCCCACAATTTAGTTAGTTGAAACAACCAGTTCATTTTTTCACTAAGCTACTTTGAGTTAGGTTTCCATCACTTTTAATTAAGAATTCTAAAGTGTTATCTTTCCTGAAGACCCCTGACTACATTCTTACTTCCATTCTTTAATTCCTTCAGCGTACTTTATCTGTACTATTTACTGTGCTAACTACTTTATACTGTGCTTTTTCCCTAACTGCCCATATGGTACAACTTAACATTTAGCTAATAGTACATAAGGCCATATTTGTGTATATACATTCTGTTCTTACCAGTTAGATGGTAATCTTCACATCTTTTACAGTGCCATGCACATGGTTTGCTGATTAGCTGATGGATGGGAATTCCCTGGGGCTATAAATGTGGTTATCTGTTTCCCTTTTGGGGTCTTGTTTAACTATATATTATGGTAAACAGTGTGTAGGAAATATTCAAATAGCATACTGTGATAACGGTAGTCTCTATTTATTTTAAAAATTTACATGTTTTATTTATAGATATATATATTATTGAGATACAGTTGATTTATAATATTATATTAGTTTCAGGTGTACAACATAGTGATTCAATATTTTTATAGATTATACTTCATTTACAGTTATTATAAAATATTGTCTATATTCCCTGTGTTGTATAATATAGCCTTTTAACTTATTTATCTTATACCTAGTAGTTTGTACCTCTTAATCCCTTACCCCTATCTTGGCCCTCCTCCCACCCCTCTCCCCACTGGTAACCACTAGTTTTTTCTCTATATCTGTGAGTTTGTTTCTTTTTTGTTATATTCACTAATTTGCTTTATTTTTTAGATTCCACATATATGTGACAACATACAATATTTGTTATCAAATGAAGTTTTGCCATTTGCAAGAGCATGGATGGACCTGGAGGGTATCATGCTTAGTGAAATAAAGTCAGACAGAGTAAGACACGTGCATTATGTTAGATTCTATTAAGACTCTGTTATATTTAAGAAACTATGTTTTGTTACATTATCTTATTTAGTTGAAACACTCGGAAGTATTATTATTTCCATTTTAACTCTGAGAATACTGAAGGTAAATTAACTTGACAGAGTTAAGGTTCACCAGGTCTTAATCGACTCCAAGTTTCATCCACTATGCTGTGTTGCTTCACCTGTAATGTATATTCTCTATATTTTAAAAGAAAGACCTCTAAATGTATATTGCATATACTTTTACCTTTAGCTATAGGAAATGGTTTAGGAAGAATAACGGTTTAAGTGTATTCTCAGGGTAATCCTGAGAATCCTCAAATAATCATTACTAAATGTTGGACATCATAAAGACAACTCTTTTTTTCCTTTAAAATTTCTGAACTACTCAAGATTTACCTGCCAGTTTAATGTTGTACACACAATGGGATGGGGCAGTGTTAGGAATGTGGTTTCATCAGCCTGATTTACCTTGGATGTTACTCTATTTTGCAGTAAAGAGAAACCCTGACCACAGTCTTGAAATAAAACTAGTGGCGATTTACAGCTAGTTTTATTCTTCTGAGAAAATTATAAAACAGACACAAATAGGCCTGTAGTTGGCCTAGCCTTAATATCCCCTGATCAAATTGCCTTCTCTTATTTTTGTTTAAATTGTTCTTTTTATATAGGAGACCATTTCAATTTTTATATCAAATTAAGTTTACACATTGATTAAGATACACAGAGCAGCATTTTCTCAATAATTAGCACATCTTGGGGTGTGGGTTTATTAAAGTCATAGTCAAAATTACTTTTAAAGAGTTTTTTTGGTAAGTCGACCCAACTAATTCCCTTTTTTCCTAAGTTACTTTGAGCAATTACCCATAAAAATGTACTTGCTGGAGTTTTTATTGCTAGTTTTTTAAAAAGGACTATTGTTGATGTAAATAAAGTAATTGCAATTCATTTGCTGTAGTTCACATTTCAGTTCTACATCTGTTCCTGGAGAGAAGCTTGAAAAGATTGGTGGAGCTGTATTGACTACTTGCAGTCAGAAAATGTTTCGGTAGCTCTATTTATGATGTCAAAACAGATAGAAGAAAAGCAAAACATTTGTTATATCAGTCAAGTTTTTGTTCTCAAGTGTGGCAAGTAACTGATCTGTGTTATTATCACACAATAGACTAAGTTTTGCTTTTATTTTTCTCTCTCTTTTAACTGAAATTACAAGTCATCCAGAATTCAAAGGCTAATTTTGTACCAATTAAGAAGGAGCAAGGATAAAATTTTCCCTCTGAAAAGCATCATAAAGCTGGACCAATTAAATCAGGCCTCACTTAATGTTGAATCTGACTTTAGAATCAACACTGTTAAAGGAGATTCTAGTGAAAGCTTAAACCCTTAGCAGCCTTTTGTTTTAGATACATTCCTATGATTTGGCCCACATGCAGAAAACAGTTAATCTACAGATGGGCACGCATTCATGGGTGGACGGCTCAGTGTTGCAAACACGCACATTCAATCAAAACCTTTCTGCAACTGGGCGGATTTTCACATATGGACCCCAAGTGACAGGAACACACACTTACATACCTCTCTGATGTTTCTGAAGGACATCTTAGAGGGACTTTTCCCCTGTGACTGATAACACTAAGGAATTGTACGTGTGTTCACTTCTGTCCTGTGAGATTTTCCAATAGCTCAGTTGAATTCTTTTTTTCTGATTGCTGCTGAAATGAAAAAGAAATTCAGACAAGCAGATACATTTTTGTCCTTGGCAAACACTCTTTATTACAATCTTAACTCTTAGTAGCAAGAAAGAAATTCAAATGCATTTAAGTCATCAAGGGCCACACCAGAAAGTAGAAAACTTTTCTGCTCGGAGGGGCTGAAAATTAAGGGCAAATCTATAACTTCCCCTCCCCCACCCTACCTTCTCTCCATGTTCTGCCAATAAAGAAAACAAATCAGTCTCTTTCTCAAAAGCTGGAGGGGAACATTGAAGAGAGCCTCAGAGAGCAGAAAAATATACCCGCAATAGACACTAAGAAAATGTCTAAATCGAACAATCCCCAGACCCATGAAGCAGTGTGTGTACCACTGTTTCCCTGTGTGGATTTTTCTTATCTCTTTCCTATTTAAAACATGGAGTGGGCAGAACGTTTTAATCCAGAGTTTTTACTGTTGTAACCTAGGAACAATAATTTGAGGTTTCTAAGTATGTAAGTGTCACCATGGAAACAAAAAGAAATCTCCCGGAGATATGCTTCTGCCTGGAGCTTATCACTAAAAAAAAAAAAAGGATGTCAAACTCAAAATGTATGTAGATTCATGGACTGTTGAGCTAGGTGAATCTTTGGTCTGTTACTAGCCCTGAAAATGGAGTTTTAAAATTTTATTTTTTAGTTTTTATTTATTGAAGTAACATTGGTTTATAATGAAAATAGATTTTTAAATGTCCACATACATTGTTAGTTGGTTATAAAATGGTGTAACGTCTATGGGAACAATTTGCAGATCATCATCAAAATTACAATTATACATACTCTTTGACCCAGCAGGTATTTATCCTGCAGATATATGTATAGCATATACATATATGCTAAATAATGCATACATGAGGTTATTTATAGTAACATTATTTGTGATAGCAAAAGCCTGAAAACAGATGGCATTTCCATTAATAGTGCACTGGTTAAAATAAAGTATGGAATACTATGCAGCCATATTGATATGGAATGATATACAAGCTATACTGTGAAGGAAAAATAACAAGTACAGTGTATAGTATGCTACTGTTTGTGTGCGAGGGAAGGGTAACATTCATACTTATTTGTTTGTATATGTATAACATATCTTTGGATGGATTCACCAGAAAGTGCTAACATTGGTTTCCTCACAAGGAGTGGAACTCGGTAACTGGGGGTACAGGGATGGGAGGGAGTCCTTTCACTGTATACCTTTTAGTACCTTTTGAAATTTGAAATTTGAACCATGCAAATGCGTTATTTGAAAAATAAGTAAATTTAAATAAAACAAACATGTATATATACATATATACACATATACATATATACATATATATACACAGGTGAACAAAACTGTTCACTGACCTACAAAAGTTTCATTGGTTCTACTCACATTCAGAAATGTCTTAACATCTCTGCCTTTCATTTTGTATAAAAAGATTTTCTAACATGGAAAAAGTATGTTCTGGAAAATGTATTAAAATAATACTGGCTGATTGAACATATGCTATGTGCCAGGCAGGGTACTCAGCCCTTCACATATGTGTTCTCATTTAATTTTCACAACTCCATGAGATGGCTACCCTTCTTATCTTCATGTTACAGAGGAGAACACTGATGTAACACAGCTACGATCCACACCCAAGTCTTACTGACTCAAAAGCTTGCGTTTAATCACTCTGCCACGCTGTTGGTCTTAATTTCTTTCAGTATACTAAAACTCGTCAAAGACCTTTGGCTGTACATCAACTCACTAAAATTGGATAAGTAGAAAAAAATGTATAGGCATTATTTGGCAACTGGTTGTGTCATTTGATCAGTGAAAAAAACATTGTTCCAGAATAAAGGCCAAATATACTGGCCGCATTCTTGCAAGCCAATATAGTGTAATCTTGAAGCCATCTGGTCAAAATAATAAGTCATTAAATATAATTTGTGATTAAATAGGAACTTTCAACAAGGGTAGAATTAACCATTTAAAAAAACACCACTCTTCTTTGGTGGCTTGGTATCAAGAGCCAGATGTGAAAACATCAGTTAGCTTTGGGTTTGTACAAACTTAAAATTTCTTAGGTTCATTGGACTTGAGTCTTGTGTGGTTCAAGTTTCATTTAGCGTTGGAAGTATTCAACTTTGGTCTTCAAAGGATAAAGGTATTTGAAAAGTATCATAGGACTTCAAATGTTTTATACCAAACAATGCTGATTACTTATATATAAACAAATCAGTACCATCTGGATTATTTGCAACTTCACATACAATTTTAAAGGGAAAAAACTAAATGCCTGGAAAAATATATTGAGGGATTGGTCAAATGTAAAATTTGGGAAATAGACTTCTTTGGGTAGGTTTGTAGACTTTCCTCCAACAAAAGATTATCTACATTCATTGAGTAAATCAAAAGACTGAAATTTAAAAGGTCATTTCTTTGCCGTATTACAAGAAAAATACTCAACAATATTCAAATATTCATGTAAAAAATAACACCATCTACATTAAAGAGCTTTGTTATTTACAAAAGGACAAAGTTTTTTTTCTTCTACATTTTATAAAATGAATAACTGTGACTTTTGAAAGAGATCATTGTGATAAATTTTCAAGTATTTAGATGATATTAATATCTTTTTTTAAACTCCTATTTACATCCCGAAGAGCTTGAGGTAGTTTATAACGAAATATACATATTGTTTCTATCCGAGTCCAGGCAAGAAAACAGACACCATTCAAGGTCTTTCACAGAGGGAATTTTAATTCAGAGAATGATATGGTCACAGACACGTGATGGAAAAGCTGAAAAGGCAAGCATAGGACACCGAGGCAACCCAGGCATTAGCAACACAGGACGCTACAACCAGCCTAGATCAGGAATACAACCAGAGGAGGCAGACTTACTAAAGTCTAGAAAATGGGATAGAGTGGGTGGCCTGTTCCCACAGAGCTGGGAGGATGGTCTGCCTGGCAGAAACTGACACCAAGAATGTGACGCAACCACCCCTACAGGTGCTGCCTGAGACAGAGTTATAAATAATTTGCCTTTTCCCATCCTCTACTCCAATCTTTTGCCAGGGCCTCTTATCAGCTGAACCTACCCAGAAGCTAGGGAAAAAGGAACTGGGAGATGTAATTCCCTCTGATGTAGAGGAGAGCACAGGAAGGGTAGAGAATGGATTCCAGCGTTTAGCTTTTTGGCTATTCAGCATCCATTCTTACCCTTAGACCAACTCAAGAGCAACTTCCTGATTCTGCCTAACATGAGGCCACTATCCATCAAGCAAGCAAGGATACTGACATCTTCAGAAGACACATAGTCCTATCAGCCATTGTGTCCATCTCAAGGTTCTCCAGGTGATATGCAATCCTCCCTGGGTGTGGCTCCATGTGGCCCTGGTGTCCTATGAACTCAATTGCAAAGTTAAGCACTACGGACTCTCATTCAATGTAGTGGGGAAGAGAAAGGGGAAAAATCTGAAAGATAAAGAAAAAATCTGGTGTATGTATATACATACAGATTATGTACATGTATATATATCTATATATCTTATGCAAGTGTGTGTGTGTGTGTGTGTGTGTGTTTTAAAAAGGCATAACTGCTACAATCACTATTTCTGTAACTATCACAAGGTCAAGGGTGATATTTATTACTTCCTTCACCATCCATTTTATAATCCTCTTGTTCTCATCCCTCACCTTGACTGGTTGGGATTCTTTACCTGATTGGGGGACTAAAGCCTTTATTCCATAATAGTCCAGACTTTATTGAGTTGTTTTATATTAGCTCTATCTCCTCCTGGATCAGACAGACCTTGCTATTTCCTCCCTTGGGCATGATGGCATCTGACTCTAGTTATGGGCTAGGAAGCAATGATGATAGATGAAAGGCAGGAAAAAATTGGTAATTAAGCCATGCAGGATGGCTGTTTCTCTCTGCAGCTCACATGGGATGCTCTCTCGCTGGAAGTCTTGAAAGCAAGGTCCTAGGTCCTGTTTAGCTTCTTCTCTACCCCTGAACTGCAGCCACAAATGCTGGCCTTATTTTATATTCCACCCTGGACCATGTGTACCTCTCAGGCTGTTCTCACAAATGACCTCCTCTTTCTACTTTGAGCACACATCATCTGTACTCTGGGGTTCACACTAGGTCATTCTAGTTACCTCTAGTGTCTCCTACAAAGTCAATGACCAGCCTCTCTACCCCAATGGTTGAAACAGAGTGTTGGGAGAATGAAGCACAGAGGTCAAACTTGGGGATTGTAATTATTGGGGGAGGCACAAAGAGGCAAGGATTAACCTGTACAAGACAGATTCCCTTGCAGAATGGTCTTCCAGTAAAAGAGTTGGCTTTCTGCAAAGTTGCACTGAAACTGATTACAGCTTAGTGAATAAAGGCCCTGGCTAATGACAAGGGTTGGACCCGGGCTCCCTCATCCTGATCACACCAAGAAGTGGAATGCTGCTGCCCCAACTGTGAATGTTAAGGGGCTGAGTCACGCAACCAACTCACCACATCATAGAACTTCAAGGCTTGGACTTTACTCCCCACTTCATGTCAGGAGATAAGGGAACTATGCTGAACCAGCCGGATAGAGCTAGAACCAAGTTTCATACTGCTGTATTGTCCCAGGCTCTGATCATGCCCAGTGGTTGGGTAAAAGGCTGATGCTTCCCTAATAATGCAGCTTGAAAGTCTCATAACCCAAGGATGGGGGTCCCTCTCCCACAGGTTGATTCAACCAGAAGTCTCTGCACTGCCCTAGAATGGATGGGCTATCCATGGATCTGTACTCCTGAGGCTTCTGGTTCCATGATTCTTCCCTTATGAATGCAACTATCTGTGTGTACTGCGTGGTCTTTTTTCCTTTTTGCTCAGCACCCATCTTGAGGCCCTCTGTTCTGATTTGCATATTGTTTTGTTAGAGTTATTTCTCAAGTATTTTTCTCAGATTGACTACAGGAGTGATATATTCTCGGAATCTTTGATTATAACTTTCTTTCCCAGTTAGCCAATTTTTTTTGATCAATGTAAAGTACTGCAGAGTTTCAGTTCTTTATACAAAAATGTGTAGATGGTATTCTACTAATTGCTAGCCTCTGATGTTACAGATTTGAAGTCAGATAGCAGTTTGTCTTTCTTTGTAAGTAAAATATTTTTTCTGACTGGAAGCGCTTATGATTTTCTTAAATTTTTGGAGTTTCAGGTCTACCAGAATATGCCTAGGAATGTATCTCTTCTTATTAAAACCATCTGGAATTCAGTGAGCCCTTTCAGTCTGCATGTCTTTCTTTGGCTCAAGGAAACTTTCCTCGTTAGATTTAATTATTCCCTTTTTTCTATTTATTCTATTACTTCCTTTTATTCCCCTATGGAATACCTATTATTCATATGTTGGGTCTTCTGGACCTATCTTTCAAATCTCATCATTTCCCTAATGATTTCCATCTCTTTTATTTTTGTTCTATGCTTTGAGATCTTTTACTTGACCTTCAGACCAGTAATTTGGGTCTTAACTTTAAACATTTCCTCTTTGTATTAGTATGCTCAATTCCTAGGCCATTTGTGCTGGTCATGAAACTCTTTTAAAGAGTTTCCATTATACTTTTAATTCTCTTCCAGTAGTTCTCTTTGAATAAGGAATTATTCTAGTATCCTGTTTACTCATCCCCTCCCTGGCTGCTAGACCTAGTTATATTGACTTTCTTCCCAGGAGTCTACCTGTCTTTGAGAACTACATTTTCCACAGGAACAATGGATTTCAGATGCTAGCATCAGTATTCTCTAGTGCCGGTCCTTAGGCTCTCATCTGGCTCAGAAAGGACAGGGACCTGCAGCCACTCCCTCCCAACCAGGGGTTATGTTCATTATTGGCCTCACTTCTTCATTTCTCCCTATGTGCCCTTGTGGCATGGAGGTACCTTCCCATACTGGATGGGATTTTCTGCCTCAGTCATATGACTTGATTTGACCAATGGGATGTTTTCAAGCAGAGGTTTGAAAAAGTGCATGCACACTGCCACTTGCTGTGTGGTTCCTTTGCCTTCACCCCAGGAACGCCTCTGGGCTAACCTGTGGAAGGATGAGACACATGGAACAGAGATATGTCATCCAGTTGACCCTCCAAATGACTTCCTAATCTCATTTCAGGGTGTTCATAAAGACTGAAAACATAGACTAATATATATAATGTTATCAAGGACATCTTCAATTTGTAAAAAGTAAAATACCATAAATATTTATGTTTCCAGGATTCATGGGCATTTTTGTCCATTATAAGTCAAAGTCCTTATAATGATCTACAAGGGGGCCCTATATAAGCTTCTACTTTCTCCACCTCTCTGATCTCTGAGAATCTCTGGTTTTCCTTCTTGTTTATTCTGCTCCAGGCACACTGGCCTCCTTGCTATTCTTTCGTAAAGGGGGGGGCACTCTCTTGCCTCAGGGCCTCTGCATGTATCTGGAATGCCCTTCACCTTTTACCCAAATATCCAAATGCATGCCTTACCCCCTCTATTCCTTCCCATCTCCTCAGAGGTCACCTTCCCTCATTGCCCTACTGATTTTCCTCCCACACTCTCTATTCTTTTTCTGTTTATTTTTCTCCATAGTACTTGTCATAATCTCACGTACACTATTTTTCTTACTTTGTTGGTTTGCTCCCTTCCTCACTAGATTGTAAATTCTCTGAGGGCAGGGATTTTTGTTCTGCTTCGTTCTCTGCTGTATCTAATACCTAGACAGTACTTAGTAAATACTCACTGAATTGAATAAAGCAGTCAATATTTTAAAACATTATTTCTGGCCTAGAGCTAAATGTTTATTTTTATTGGTAACAGAAAAGGCACTCTGTTAATCGAAAAGTTACATCATGTCATTTAAGTTCAAGCAAAATCTAATGGTGGCTGAAGAGACATGGTCATTTTAGATACAATTTATTTAATCTATTAAGGGCCTATCACTGTTCTCACAGTGGTAGATATGATGTGAATGTTTAATAAATTTGAATGTCCAAATAATTGTTTTCTGTGAAATAAAGGACTAATTATGCCTCCACAAAAGCTTTAAAAATTCTTAAACATTCTCAACAGATTTCTCATCAAGTTAAAACAGAATATAATTTTGGTCATTAGTGTAATGTGACATGAGTTATTCTGAGGCTTGGCTTAGGTAAAATAACCTCTTAATGTATTTCAAATAGAGAATTAATTCAGCTTTTTCATCTTCACAAATTGTTTACACACATGTTTTTTTTTCCCAATTAACAGTGAGAAATGTTTATAATAGAATATTTATAAAATATACAAACAAAAATAAATCAAACAAGAATTCCCTTTTTATTTTTATTTAATTCACTTAATGTTATTAAGTATTCTTCATAAATGTGGTTATAATTATAACACTCCAATCTATATGGGTCTTCCATAATTTATTTATCTATTCCTCTGTTATAGGACTTATAAGCTGTTTTCTACTTTTCTCTATCATAAATAAGGCTTTGATGATCATCCCTGTACATAATTCTTTGAATGTATCTCTGTTTTACACATTTTGGATAAAGTCCCAGATGTAGAACTAATAAATCAACATTTAAGAATTTCTTGAGGGACTTCCCTGGTGATGCAGTGGTTAAGAATCCACTTGCCAGTGTAGAGGAACATCCGGGAAGATCACACATGTTGCAGATCAACTAAGCCCCGGTGCCACAACTACTGAGCCTGCATGCTGCAACTACTGAAGCCCGCGTGCCTAGAGCCTGTGCTCCACAACAAGAGAAGCCACCGCAGTGAGAAGCCCACGCACCGCAATGAAGAGTAGCCCCCGCTCGCCACAACTGGAGAAAGCCCGTGCACAGCAACGAAGACCCAACGCAGCCAAAAATAAAATTAAAAAGAAAAAAAAAAGAATTTCTTGCTACATACTGTCCTATTATTTTCCAGAAATGTTACATCACTTCTTACTTCCATCAGCAGTGTGTTAATGCATCTCATCCCTCTCCCCCCCAGCACTGAATATTTTTCTATTGTGGTAAAAAATATATAACATAAAATTGACCTTTTTAACCATTTTTAAAGTGTACAGTTCTGTGACAATCAGTATATTCACACTGCTGTGCAACCATCACCACCATCCATTTCCAAAACTTTCATCTTCCCCAACTGAAACTCTGTACCCATTAAATAATAACTCCCTCTTTCCCTTCTCCTCAGCCCCTGGCAACCACCATTCTACTTTCTATTTCTATGAATTTAACTACTTTAGGTACATCATATAAGTATTAGAATCATACAATATTTGTCCTTTTGTGACTGGCTTATTTCACTTAGCATAATGTCCTCAAATTTCATCCATGTGGTAGCACGTGTCAGAATTTCCTTGCTTTTTAAAACTGACTAACATCCCATTGCAGGTATATGCCATATTTTGTTTATGCATTCATCTATCAATGGACACTTGTGTTGCTTCCACCTTTTGGCTATCCACCATTAAATTTTAAAGACCTTTCCCTATGTAGTTTTATTTATATTTATTTGATTTATTGTGATGCTGAACACACACAGACACACAGATATTTTTTCCCTCTTGATTAGTTATTTGGATTTTAATTTTGCTTATGCTGGATTTTGGGGGAAGAGCTTCATTGACTTTAATAAGTATTATATAAAATCAATACAGGAATATATTAAGCTAAGAACATCTCATTTGTGTTTGTATCCAGAGTGAAAAGTTTTAATATTTAAATTTTTTTTTTTTTTTTTTTGCAATTTGCCCCAGCTGCCTTTAGATGGCATTAGATCCTTGGGGATGAGTTGTGGAGATTTTTGGATATTGTATGGAAATGTGCATGTTTTGACAGTGTGACGGATTTAAAATCTGGTCCAAATATTATTTGGGGTCTAGAATGCAAGAGAGATCAATATAGCATCTGGACATCCTGAGGCCATATTCTAACTAAGGACATCCTGAGGCCATATTCTAACTAAGTTCTGGCCTCTTGCTTTTTCCTAACAGCAAATTTTTCCAGGTCTTTGCCTTAAGATTAGATAGTTTTAAAACAAAAATCTTAAAAATGTTTTGAAGTTCAATGTGAGGTCCTAAGCAAAATAGAGACTATCCTCTCTCCCACACATGGTGAAAGTTTGGGTTGAAAGGGGGTTCTTTCACATATGTAAGAAATCCCTTACATTCATTTTTCTGAACCAACACTTCAGATGTCAAAAGTTCTGCTTGGCAGAATGGAAGCTTAAACGAAATATCTAGCAATGAAGGATGAAGGGAGTTGCCACCTCCATGATTCTGATGTTTGGATTTTGACGTGAAGCAATGATGTTCGTATTCCTATTTTCTGCTACTACTTTTCAGACTTCATTTTCCTGAAAGATACTTTTTGTCTTAATTCTCAAGTTGCTGTAGTTCCCTGAGAAGATGCTTTATTCTCAGCAAAAGGGAACCTGACTCTAACACATTTCACTTTGTTGGCATGAATTTGAAGGGGGCCTAGAAGGTCAAGGGATTTGTCCAGAGTCTCAGGTTAGTGGCTCTGAGGCTAGCCTCCCCTCCACTGTGTTGGAATCAGCTGGCTCCAGGATCTTGGTTCCGTCTAGCCACTAGACCACATTGTCTTCCAAATGAAACCGAAGTGCTGCTGCAAGCTGGAAGGAAGCTCTTCAAACTCACTAGACTGTTTGCACAAAGACTTCTTTTAAGGCAAGGGGGTGGGTGGAGACATTAAGAAACACCTTTTCATAAGCAAGTGCCTTGGATCATCTCTACCTTTTGAACCATTAGCTCTTTCTTTAGTAAATTATTGCTAAAAACACTGTTCCTGTTTGTAACAAGCAACGACCTACATCATATATGTGATGGTACTTTGCACCCTTTTTAAAAAAAGGGTATTTCTATCATATCTAGGGTGGAGAGCTAACAAATTTTGAAAACTTGTTATGTATTAGGTGCCTCATGTTCGTTATCTCAAATAACATTCACAATAACCCACAATAACTTCACAATAAGTATGATTATCTCCATTTTACTGGTACAGAACTGGAAGTTAAGGGAGATTAAAAAAAAAAAAAACTTGCTCTCTGCCACTATGGAAAACAGTATGGAGGTTCCTCAAAAAACTAAAAATAGAGTTACCATATGATCCAGCAACCTCACTCCTGGGCATATATACAGACAAAACTATAATTCAAAAAGACACGTGCACCCCTATGTTCATAGCAGTACTATTCACAATAGCCAGGACATGGAAGCAACCTAAATGTCCGTTGACAGATGAATGAATAAAGAAGATGTGGTGTATACATATGATGGAATGTTACTCAGCCATTAAAAAGAATGAAATAATGCCATTTGCAACAACATGGATAGACCAGGAGATTATCATACTAAGTGAAGTAAGTCAGACAGAGAAAGACAAATACAATATTACATCACTTATATGTGGAATCTAAAACATGACACAAATGAACATGTCTACAAAACAGAAACAGACTCACAGACATTGAGAACAGACTTGTGGTTGCCAAAGAAAGGGGTGGGGGAGGGAAGGATTGGGAGTTTGGGATTAGCAGATGCAAATTATTATATATAGGATGGATAAACAACAAGGTCCTATTGTATAGCATAGGGAAGTATATTCAATATACTGTGATAAACCATAATGGAAAAGAATATGTAAAAGAATATATATATATATATATATAAAACTGTTAAGGGAACCACTGACAACTGCCTATGGCCAGGCATCATAGTAACCACTTGCATGAGTTATCTTACAACAGGAAACAGGAGCTCCTGGTAAGGAATGTGGAACTAACAAGCTACCACCAAGTGGAAGAATTCGGGAAAGGTCAAAAGGAGAGAGGAGACTTCAGTCCATATGTCCTACCAACCTCCCAGAATCCTTCTAGCTGGAATCCATCTTGGCTGAGTGATGCACGCACCACCAGGAAGGACCCTGAGTCAGAGTGATTGGCCAGAGGCAATCTGGAAACTAACCCAATTATCATAAGACCCAAGACTGCAAGCCACGTGCCAGAGCAGTTCTCCTGGCTTCCCTTACCCTGCTGCTCTCCGCCCGGGCGCCCCTTCCCAATAAAGTCTCTTGTTTTGTCAGCATGTGTGTCTCCTCGGATGATTCATTTCCGAGTGTTAGACTAGAGCCTACTCTTGGGCCCTGGAAGGGGTCCCCCTTCCTGCAACATGACTGTATCACTTTGCTGTACAGCAGAAATTAACACAACATTGTAAATCAACTATACTTCAATAAATTTTTTTTTAAAAGACTTGCTCAAGTTCTCATAATCTGTAAATGACAGAACCAAGATTATGGTCCATTCCCATTGAATATATGGTGGATATAGAAACAACTTATTTAAGCTTGAAATGTAATTTGTTGTGTCAACTGAAGTATAACGCACAACATAAAAATTGAGAATTATGTTTTATTCAGCAGACTCACTGAGGACCGTAGCCCGGAATGGCAGCCTCTCAGATCACTCTAAGGACAGTTCCAAAGAGGTAAGGGAGGAGCCTGGATACACAGGAGTTTTTGCTGGAAAAATAAATGTACTCGAACATCAAAAGATGACTGCTAATCACAAAAACAGATGTCTCCATTAATGATTTTAGTGCTTTTCTATCTATGGGAAGATGCAAGAGTCTGGGCTCATTGAAATTTTTCCTTTGATATACCTCTTAACTATGTAGGGCCAGTATCCTGTTTTGCTCTGTTCTGAATTCCCCTCAGGGTGCACCGTCAGGGGCGGCTGCAGTGACTGATGGCTTTATGGCCACAACATCCTTTGTTTACTGAAATGGCAGGTGACATTCTTTGTCCACAACTGCTCAGCCCAAATTGACATCTTTTGAACCTGTAAAATTCCCATACCTTTTCTCTCCTTAATAGTCTCCAATTACAATAAATAAATTTTAGATGTATTTCACAGTATTTCTTTCTTAGTTATGTTTTAACCATAATTGGCATCATTTTGCAATTTTTCCATTGAATTTGTAATTAGTCTTATAGGGCTTTGAGAGATGTGGGTCTGATCAAGGGAAAGGATGACCAAGAAAGATAGTAACACACACGCTTTATTGGATGGCACTTGAATAAGGATGCAAGAGAGTGGAAGTCAGGGACTTCCCTGGTGGTCCAGTGGGCAAGACTCCACGCTCCCAATGCAGGGTGCCCAGGTTCAATCCCTGGCTGGGGAACTAAATCGCACATGAACGCTGCAACTAAAGATCACGCATGCTGCAACTAAGACCCGGCACAGCCAAAAATAAATAAAATAAAATAAATAATAAACAAATACATAAAAAAAAGAGAGAAGGGCGACATCTATCACAGCACATGACCATTCAGAGGCTTACCACAAGGGGCCATCATCTAAGAGGGGAGTTAGGCAAGAGTACTCCCAGGGGAAGGAGGGATGAGAGAAGGGGCTTACATGGAGTCTCTGGGTGAGAGAGCTCCGAGGGCGGCATCAGCTTTGGGCCTTTTTATTGCAAGCCTCTGTCTTATCAATAGGTAACAACTGTTGGGTGATGTTTTAGAGCAGGGGTCCCCAGCCCCCAGGCCGTGGACCACTACCTGTCCGTGGCCTGTTAGGAACCGGGCCGCACAGCAGGAGGTGAGCGGCGGGTGAGTGAGTGAAGCTTCATCTGCGGCTCCCCATCGCTGCATTACCGTCTGAACCACACCCACACCCCCCGTCGTGGAAAAATTGTCTTCCATGAAACCCGGTCCCTGGCGCCAAAAAGTTTCGGGACCTCTGTTTTAGAGGTATGCAAAGCAAGCAGGCAATAAGTGGCTAAAATTTGGATTGTTTAGGCTATTTTATAAATAATTGGACGTGTAAAAATTTTGAGTTTGGCACCAGTGGGCTTTTGTGCTAACGGATCTCAACCTGCAGTGAAGAAAATAAGAACCTAGGGGCCAGAACGCAGAGGCCGTCTTTGACTCGTTTATATAACAATCTATCTCAAGGCACCAGAAGCACTTAATTGTTCTGGGAACGGAGAATAGCTTCTTTCGATCATAGAAAGTATCTGATTCAACTAAACTAATAGTTTATGAGTTCAATGATATTACCCTCTATGGTTTTATTTACCTATACTTGTATAAAGAAAAAAAATTGTTTGTGCTAAGTGGAAGTAGGCAACCCTACCTTCAAATATAATTGTATTTCAAAGAATCATATTATTTGAATTTCTTTTTTTTTTATTTGAACTTCTTATGATTAATTTCTTATGATTACAAATTTTGGTGTCACTTTGTAACATATTCAAATATTTCTGCTTCCAGCTAGAACCACCTAAGGATTTATGTTTAATTCTTCTTATCCATATATGTATGAAATACGCAAACATTGATGAGAAGTCCAATGAAACCCTAAACTCCCCTTCCATCTTGTAGATGCACATGCATTTATCTTGAGTTTGTGAGGGCAATTCTCATTCTGATATAAGCTACTAGCTTTATTGCAACTCAATAACATTTACAACTGGCATAAACATTGACTGCAGGCCTTCTCCTGTCTTGCCTCCTGGCTCTGGCATTGCTGGCAGCTCCAGCCAGCCTCCTCTGCTGAGGCTCATCCAGGTACCAGCCTCTGTGCCCTCAAACTCCAGGGGACATATGACAAGCCTTCCTGAGAATTCTTAGTCACTATACATTGTATTGCAGCCCTGGGTCCATGCAACTGCAGCGCTCTCTGCTCTCAAGTTTTCCATGAAGGAAATTTCTTTTCATCTGAATCTCTAGGTTCTTGGTGGATGCTGGATATTGGACCAGCTTGGCCATCTCCAAGGTGATGTGTCTAGTTTCTCTCTTTGAATGTACGGGCGCTTTTCCCACTGGCCTCAACTTTAAGGCCTCATCTAGCACTCCAAGATTACCTGAAACATCCTATTTGTCTTCCTATTACCTGCAATAGCAGATTATTTACGGGTATTGAAGAACCAGCTTAGAAAGAACAAGGGGAAGGGAACTAACATATTTTGAGTACTTACTATACGATAAATACATTATATGAATTATCACATTCACTCTTCATGACAATTCTAACAAGTAGGTACCATTTTATCCCTTTTTATTATTGAGTGAACTAAAACGAGGCAACTTTACCTACGATCAAAGCAATGATTCAAATTCAGATCTGTTTGATTTGAAATACGGGCATCAAAATTACTAGCATTTAGAAATATATATCAATAAACATTTCCTATCCAAGTAATTCTAAGATAGAATTAAACCAATTAGAGATTGAGAAATATCTGAGAAGGGCAACAAAACTTACAGAATAACTCACTTTTCCATTTGTAATATCGATTTTTGCCAATCTTAAGTCAGTGGTTATCTTGCAGGAACTTTATAGATCTATCACACAAGGGTAATATGCAAAAAAAAAAAGATGAGTTGGTGACACATTATTTGTTGAACTAGGTAGTTTCTTATTAGTGGTGAGCATCTTGTTTAGTACAACAGACCTTAATTGTGCCCTTCACTTCCTTCCTAAAATAATCATACACATATATTCACTGAAAACCATAAATTGCAAAGTTGTATGTCTTGTGTTGTCTACATTTTAAGCTGCTTTATTCAGATATAATTGACCTATGATAAACTGCATATTTTAAGGTGTACACTTTGATAAGTTTTTTTAAAATTTTTATTTTATATTGGGGTACAGCTGATTTACAATGTTGTGTTAGTTTCAGGTGTACAGCAAAGTGATTCAGTTATACATATATCTATTCTTTTTCAAATTCTTTTCCCATTTATTGTAGAATACTGAGCAGAGTTCCCTGTGCTATACAGTAGGTCCTTGTTGATTATACATTTTGATAAGTTTTGATAAGTTTTATACCTGTGAACTTATCACCACAATCAAGACAATGAAAATATCCATCACCCTCAAAAGTTTCCTTGTGCACCTTGACAATCTTTCTCTTGCCTCTCTCTCCCACCCAAACAATCACTGATCCGCTTTCTGTCACTAAAGATTAGTTTATATTTTCTAGAGTTTTAAGAAAATCAAAACATTTAATATATTCTCTTTTTGTTATAGATAGATATCTATATCTATATAGATATAGATATAGTACAGTTTGTTTATCCATTCACTTGTTGATGGACATTTGGATTGCTTCCAGTTTTAAGTTATTTCAAAGAAAACCTTCTATGAACATATGTCTTTGTATGAACACATGCTTTCATTTCTTTTGGGTAAATACTAAAGAGTGGAATGATTGGATCACAGGGCAGGTGTATGTTTAACTTTTTAAGAAACTGTCGAACTGTTTTCCAAAGTGACTGTAGCATTTTATACTCCACCAGAAGTCTATGAGAGTTCTAGTCTTCAAATTTTGGCCCACACTTGGCATGGCCAGTCTTTTTAATTTTAAGCATTCTGATAGGTTCATGGTGGTATCTCATTGTAGTTTTAATTTCCTTTTCCCTAGTGACGAACGCTGTTGAGCACCTTTTCACATGCTTATTCGCCATCCATATCTGTTCAAATCTTTTGCTCATTTAAAAAAATGTAGTCTTTGTTTTTCAAAAATAAAAAGAAATAAAATAATATTGGTTAGTGTATGCCAAAAAAATATGTAGAGGACCATTCCCCAAACCAAAAAAAGTAGATATTTGTGGATATTAGAATTAAAGGAAAATATAAACTTATAAGTTATGCATTTCTGAAATGTTTAAATTTTTTTTGCAATGAGCATGTATTACTTATTAGGAAAAACAATTTATCTTTCTTTCTTTTGCAAATGTACATTTAAGACAATCTTTATGGATTTGATGATTTGGTGAAGAGGGTCCAGAGAATGATTTTGGAATAATGAGAATTGAGTTTTATACAGCTGCTGCTACCTCTTCTCACACAGCATTATAAGGATGCTTCCTGAGAACAGAACATCTGGGAACAACTGGTGGAAGAATGGTATTGCTAGACAGAGTGCTAGAAGGGTAGTGCTTTGACTAGTTTTTATTTTGCTCTGCAAACATGGCGGGTCGGGGAAGAGGCTGAGCCAAGCATCTGGAAAGACAGGTGAGTTCTGGAGAAAGATGAGAAGATGAGAAGGCTGCTTAGGCAGGAACTTTGGGAAGTCAAATGAGGTGAATTTAGGGGAAATTGTTCTGTGAAAGGGTGATATAACCCTCTTCTTCATCTGCCCAAGAAAACATCTTTAAAATCGACATTATTCATTAGTCCTTTTTGGAGGTCAACTTATGTTTTCTGGGTATCTCCAGGTTGATACAGAGAGAGAGTAGGGGTGGACCAAGGCGTAACCTTATGACCTCAGCTCACAAAACTCTTAAACTGAGAAGAGCAAGTGGTGAAAGAAAAGAGAAATGTTGAGCAAGTATAAATATAGTCTTATATCACTTAAAATAATTTTTAAAAATTGTAAAGATAATTTTTAAGAGCAATTTTAGGTTTCCAATAAAATTGAGAGGGAGGTACAGAGATTTTCCATATATCCCCTCTCTTCACACATGCATAACTTCCCCCTTTATCAACATCAGTCACCATAATGGTATATATTTTTACCAAAGGTGAACCTACGGTGACATATCATAGTCACCCAAAGTTCATTGTTTACTTTAGGGTTCACTCTTGGTGTTGTCCATTCTATTTCACTGCCTTAAAAATCTTCTCTGCTCTGCCTATTCATCTCTTCCCTCCCCCCATCCTGGCAACCATTAATAATTTTAATTGTCTCCATAGCTTTGCCTTTTCCAGAATGTCCTATAATTGGAATCATGCAGTATGTAGTCTTTTCAGATTGGCTTCTTTCCCTTAGGAATATGCATTTAAGGTCCTCATGTTGTTTCGTGGCTTGATAGCTCATTTCTTTTTAGCACTGAATAATATTCCGTTGTCTGGATGTACCACAGTTTATTTATCCATTCACCTACTGAAGGACATCTTAGTTGTTTTCAAGTTTTAGCAGTTATGAATAAAGCTGCTATAAACACCCGTGTGCAGGTTTTGTGTAGACATAAATTTTCAGCTCCTTTAGGTAAATAGCAAGGAACATGATTGCTGGATCCTATAAGAGTATGTTTAGTTTTTTATGAAACTCCCAAACTGTGTTCCAAAATGACTCTGCCATTTTACATTCCCACCAGCATTGTATGAGTGTTTCTATTGCTTCATATTCTTACCAGCATTTGGTGTTTTCAGTGTTCTGAATTTTGGCCATTCTAATATGTGTGTAGTGGTATCTCATTGTTGTTTTAAATCGCATTTCCCTGGTGACATATAATGTAGAGCATCTTTTCATATGCTTATTTATCACCTGTTTATCTTCTTTGGTGGAGTGTCTGTGAAGATCTTTGGTCATTTTTAAATTGGGTTCTTTGTTTTCTTGCTATTGAGTTTTAAGAGTTCTTTGTATATTTTGGATAACAGTCCTTTCAGATGTCTGTGCAAATATTTTCTCCCATTCTGTGGCTTGCCTTCTCATTTTCTTGACATTGTCTTTTGCAGAGCAGAAGTTTTAAATTTTAATGAAGTTCAGCTCACTACTTATTTCTTTCACGGATCAGGTCTTTGGTGGTGAATCTCACTTTTTTTTTTTTAAACCCATTTTTAAAAAGTCCTCTTGACTAGGTAAAGTGAAAGAAGAGAGGCAGCCTCTATCCATCAGAGTCCTCATAGAAAACAGTCAAAAGGTGATTGAAAAGATTATAATGAAGAGACTACTCCCTGAGATGAAGTCAAGGTTAAGGGAAATAAAAGATGTTGACCTAGCGGGAAACAGTTGCCAGCCCTAGGCCTAAAGGGACAATGGGAAGGGGCAGCTACTGGATGCTGAGAGAGAGGAGCTGCTGGAGAGGAATGTGGCCTTAAGTAGAGGGACCAAATGGGAGCCAGAAGGCAGGGAACCATGATGTATTCCACACAGGTCAGTGGCCAGAGGTTCAAAGAAGAGCTGGGACAGAGAGAGAGTGAATCTAGATGGGCATATGAAGGACATCCTCTCACAGACTCCCGACAAAATCCTACTCTTCCCATCCATTCACCCCTTAAACCACCACTTCCATCTAGAAAGTCATAAAGAACAGTTTCAACCTAGAGGCTGGTGATTCCTAATTCCTTTTGGCTCACAGACTCCAAAAAGCACTTATAAGCACCTTCATAAATTTACATACAATATTTTTCCTCCTTACAGACAGGGAGCCCTTTATTAAGCAAGTAGTTAGATCTTTCTCACTGATATTCTTGCAAAAAATAGTAGCCAATACCTGAAAAAAGTTTTGAAATAAATCCAGATTGTATATTTAAAATAAAAAAAATTCAGTAGCAAATTTCTGCTTAAAAGGAAATTTCAAAAGTACATGGCTTTTTTTTTTTTAACTTCAATAAGCACTTTAGCTTCATTTGACATTCTACACATGTCAATTCTAACTCTGATGGCAGTAAGTTATGAAATCCTTGATTACAAGGGTAGGTATTACAGATGGAATGAAAATTTCCATTTTCTTGCCTTTGCAGCTGAGGGTTGGTTTGACTGAGAAAAATGTCAGAATTCTCAAACACTCTGTGAGTTGGATTCCTTCTGTATCATGTCTTTGTCTTTGTTCTCCAATCATTGAGGTCATCTTTGTTTTTTGTTTTTGTTTGTTTGTTTGTTTTTGGCCATGCCACACGGCATGCGGGATCTTAGTTCCCAGACCAGGGGACCAGGGATCGAACCCATGGCCCCTGCAGTGGAAGTGAGGAGTCTTAACCACTGGACCACCGGGGAAATCCTGAGGTCATCTTTGTCAAGATCTGCTCCATTGACGCTATCTGGTATTTTGAGCAGAGGTAACGTGCAGATTTCTGCAGTGTTTCCCGATTCTAGAGGTATTTTCCTGACAAGGAATTGGCACCCTGGGTTATAGCTGGCAGGAAAACTTTCCCCAGATCTATAAAGTTTCCTTAGCTGTCTACCTCCAATCTTCCAGAGAGGTAGCCTCATCCAAAGAGTAGGTAGTTTTCTAGCAATTCCCCTCACAGTGAGTAAGGGACTTTGATTAGGAGTGTGGGCCCCAAATTTAGACTGCTTGAAGCTTGGAACCACTCTTTAAAACCTTGAGAACTTAAGCAAGTGACTTGGTTCGATTTCCTCATCAGTGGATAATAACAGTACCTATTTAATAAGATTGTTGGGGCTTCCCTGGTGGCGCAGTGGTTGAGAATCTGCCTGCTAATGCAGGGGACACGGCTTCGAGCCCTGGTCTGGGAAGATCCCACGTGCCGCGGAGCAGCTGGGCCCGTGAGCCACAACTGCTGAGCCTGCGCGTCTGGAGCCTGTGCTCCGCAACAGGAGAGGCCACGATAGTGAGAGGTCCGCGCACCGCGATGAAGAGTGGCCCCCGCTTGCCGCAACTGGAGAAAGCCCTCGCACGGAAACGAAGACCCAACATAGCCAAAAATAAATAAATAAATAAATAAATTAATTAATTAAAAAAAACAAACTGATAGCTGTTGCATGTTGGAAAGATCTTAAAAAACAAAAAAAAAGATTGTTGTGAGGATTAGATTAATTCAGATAAAGCTTTATAATAGGGGCAGCCACATTTTGTTATTATTCTAATAGCCACATACATCTAGAAAGCTGTGGACAAATTCTTTCCTGTCATTCATTCTTCTGTTCATTCGTTCATGTGTTTCTGAATATTTACTGAGCTCAGCACTGTGCTCTGTGCTAGAGATACAATGATCAACTAAAACAGAATTAGTCCCTGGCTTCCTTGAGCCCATAGTCCAGTAGGGAAGACAGATGCTAATCAAATAATCATAACCACAAATATAAACTTATTATGGAAGAAAGGTACATGGTTCCATGAGAACCAATAATGGAGAGCTATGACCCTAAAGAAGTGTTGTTTAATCTGAGATCTTAAGGCTGAGAATGAGTTCTCTACCTTGAATTCAATTAAGTGCTGATAGACTTACTTTTCAGACCGCTGGGCTTTCTATATAGCAGAGGAGAACTTCAAAAACTTCAGAAAAGACAGAAATTCAAGGCTCTGACATTGAATAGGTTGATGACTTTTGGAGTAGTAAACAATATTTTAATCAGGGTTTGTCTCTGACATGAATGCAAGACAGTCTGGAATGGAATGAATCTCAGTGATGTGTGGAGTTTCTTCCTTCACCGAGCCAGAAAGCCCAGAGGCACTGCCAAATACGGCTGGGTCTCCGGCTGAGCCCAGGATCAATGTCTGAGTTGAAGTTTTGTTTGGCAAATAAAGTTTTTACAATTTCAAAACCACAGAAGGCCTCTGAAATTTCTGGAAGGGCTCCCAACATAGGAATCCTCCTTTGATACTGTCTTCATACAAATAACATGGGAACCAGGACTTGGCTCTGCTAAGAGAAGTCAATACCTTCATGATAAAGAGAAATGGCCCCCAATATTCTTAGCAGCACTATTCACAATAGCCAAGACGTGGAAGCAACCCATGTGTCCATCGACAGAGGAATGGATAAAAAAGATGTGGTAGATGGAATTCTACTCAGCCATAAAAAAGAATGAAATAATGCCATTGGCAGCAACATGGATGGACCTAGAGAGTATCATACTAAGTAAAATAAGTCAGAAAGAGAAAGACAAATATCATATGATATCGCTTTTATGTGGAATCTAAAATCTGGCACAAATGAACTTATTTACAAAACAGAAACAGACTCACAGACATAGAAAACAAACTTACAATTACCAAAGGGGAAGGGAGGCTGAGTCAGGAGTATGGGATTAACAGATACACACTACTATACATAAAATAGATAAACAACAAGGACCTACTGTATAGCACAAGGAACTATATTCAATATCTTGTAATAACCTATAATGGAAAAGAATCTGAAAAAAAATAAAAATGGGGATAATATATATTTTTAAAGTGCTATCCAAAAAAAAAAAAAAAGAGAGAGAGAGAGAGAGAGAAGGGCAATTCCTCAATGATCTGCTCCAAAATACTCACATAGATTTTACTGATTCTGGAATGGATGAGAACATTTGACAGGGTATTGTCTGAGTTTTAAAATTTTCCTCCAAGGCATAAATCAGCTTAACCATTTCCAAGACACATTGCTTCCTCAAGGTCTTCTATCTGGTAACAGATAAAACTGCAGTATGCAGTTTTGTAGGATGACTAAAGACAACATTCTTTGTGTTGAAGCAAATCCAATTTCGGTAACATTTTAATGTCTTTCAATTGAGCTTTTTACTTAGGCAAAAAAAGCAGACCATGCAGTGAACTGTCAGGGTGTAAGGGACCACTTCAGCTCTGTTGGCTTCCTACTTCCATAGGTAAGCATCTTGCCACACAAGATGCCCTCTGACTTTTGTGTTCTGCTGATACAAATAAAACCCAACTATATATATATATATATATAGTGATATTTCCTAGCCTAAGCTGGTATCAAGTTATAGATAGGTGATAGATGTTCATAATCATAGTGACATGAAACATTTGTAATTCATATCAAAGGAAGGCCTGATAGATATTATAGTTGACCAATGATGACAGTTACAAATTACCAAATGGTACTTTGCTTTACAGGCTGCCTTTTACTTTAGTATGAAACAATGCTTTAGTAACAAATATAAGTTATACAAAAGGCTTTACTACCCTAACTATAATTTTAAATATTGGAGAAGACATAAAAGAATATCTTTGGGGCTTCCCTGGTGGCGCAGTGGTTGAGAATCTGCCTGCCAATGCAGGGAATACGGGTTCGAGCCCTGGTCTGGGAAGATCCCACATGCCGCGGAGCGACTAGGCCCGTGAGCCACAGCTACTGAGCCTGCGCGTCTGGAGCCTGTGCTCCGCAACAAGAAAGGCCGCAATAGTGAGAGGCCCGCGCACCGCGATGAAGAGTGGCTCCCGCTTGCCACAACTAGAGAAAGCCCTCGCACAGAAACGAAGACCCAACACAGCCATAAATAAATAAATAAAATTTAAAAAAAAAAAAAGAAAAAAGAAAATGACAGAATAAAGATGAATTATATCATTAAAAAAAAAAAAAAAAGAATATCTTTTCCACAGGTTGGATCTTCTGGAAGCCACCAGTGGGTGCTCTGGGTCAGAAAGCCCAGGCTAACAACCTCACCTATGTAATCTTTAATCTTACAGTACTAACCTTTCTCTGTTTTTTTTCCCTCTCTCTTTAATTTCAATTTCACCTTTACAGTACATTATGTATTAAGTATAACTGTCTGAAGTGAGATAGAGAATCATTTAAATAACTTGGAGCAGCAATTTATAAACTGTGGTACAAAGGATCACTGATGCCCACTGAAAAACCTCAACACTTTTCCCAGCCTTCCCTGGCCTTTGCAGTGTCAGTCGTTTTGCATCTCCTCCCCTCTCCTCAGACTTGTTTTTAACCCCAATGTTTCTCTGAATTATGGAAAACTCTCAAGAGTTTTTGTGTATCAAGATTGACCATGTGCACGTCCCAGAGAATATTCTCTTCTCCTAGCAGGGTTTTTTGACCTATGTAGGGTCTGTGAACTCTTAGGGGATTCAGAGATATCCTTTAAAGGGGTCTGGAACCAAAACCTCCACATGCATTTCCCTCTTTGGAGTTTCATGTACTACAATTCTTTTCTTCCTATGACTGTTTTTCCTGACTTCATTCTTATTTTTCTAGAAGACTCATTACTTCAGCCGATCCATTCATGATCACTTTCTCTTGTTTGTATTATTTTTCTTTCCTCATTCTAAATCCTCATTCACTTCAGCGTTTGAATTTGCAGCCTCCCCCTTACCCTAAATCTGGCCTTGTAAGGAGAGCCCTTCACTTCATGCCCCCAGCAGGGGTCATCCTAGTTCCTTCCCAGAGAGCCATACAGTCCAAATGCGCATTATCAAGTTAAAGGACCCACCTTCTAGCCTTGGAACTCTAGTTCCAGTTTCCATGAAACATTATAAATACTTAAAGCTCAACATTCACATTGTTCTCATCTCCATTCTTATCTAATACTGGGTAGCACTTTAAGCTCCCTTTTAAAAAATTATTTATTTTTGGCTGCATTGGGTCTTCATTGCTGTGTGCGGGCTTTCTCTAGTTGGCGGTGAGTGGGGCTACTCTTCGTTACGGTGCACGGGCTTCTCATTGCAGTGGCTTCTCTTGTTGCGGAGCACGGGCTCTAGGCGCACGGCCTTCAGTAGTTGTGGCGCAAGGGCTTAGTTGCTCCGCCGCATGTGGGATCTTCCCGGACCAGGGCTCGAACCCATGTGCCCTGCATTGGCAAGCGGATTCTTAACCACTGCGCCACCAGAGAAGTCCCCAACTCCTTTCTGAAGCTAGTAATTTTATTTTGAAATCGTGTTTGCTTATTTATTTTTGCTGTAATTCCTACAGGAAAGAAAAACTCAAAATCATGCCTTACACTGTAGATCAAATTTTCTCAAAGTATACCACAAAGTAAAATTATTGTACTTTTTTTCTCTTTAACTCATGCTTTCTCCTAATATATTGGAGATTTTTGTATGTATGTATTTGAAGCACTTAGCAGCTAAATGATATAATATAAATAAGATTGAATTAGGATATCTTCTTTTTTAAAAATATTTATTTATTTGGCTGTGTCGGGTCTTAGTTGTGGCACGTGGGATCTTTGTTGCGGCATGCAGGATCTTTCATTGCGGGGCGTGAGCTTCTCTCTAATTGTGGCGCCTGGGCTTAGTTGCCCCGCAGCACGTGGGATTTTAGTTCCCCGACCAGGGATCGAACCCTCGTCCCCTGCATTGGAAGGCAGATTCTTAACCACTAGATCACCGGGGAAGTCCCAGGGTATCTTTTCATTGTTTTTTAATCAAGCATTCTCTTTAAAATTCTTTTCTGTAATTATTTATGCCATTTAAAAAAATGCATTGAGTTTATTATACTAAATTAAAAAGAACCAGGAAAAATTAGCAACATAACAGCTAGTTATGAAAACATAATAATGTGCCAATTAAAGTGATTACTAGGGTTGAGCTCAGGGAACAACTTGATTTAAACAAAAATATCACACCAGTGATTCTACCTTCTCCTTCTTGCATCATTAAATTAGATCATTCCCACAAGCATCAAACATGCCGTTATTTTTCTCCTCTTAAAACAAACAAAAACTTTTTTTGAGCCTGCTTCTCCAGCTATTACCCCAATTCTCTGCTCTTCTCTGAAACAAAACTACTTAAAAGAGTTGCTTGTATTTTCCATCTTCCTCTCCTCTCATGCTGCCTTTTGTCCATTCAAATCAGACTTTTTCCCACCACTCCTCTGAACTTGCTCTTGTCCACTGGGTCACCAGCGACCTTCATGTTGCTAAATCCAATGGTCAATTCTCAGTTCTCATCCTACTTGACCTATGAGTAGCATTTGACAATAATGCTTCGTACTACAAACATTTTCTTCAGTTGCTTCCAGGACACCACGCTGACCTGGTTTTCCTGTTACCTTGTTGGTCCCTCATTGTCAATCTCTTGTCCTAGATTCTCGTCCTCTTCTTATGGGTGTTAGAGTTCCATAGGCTCTGGTGTGGTCGTCTTCTGTTCTACATCTCCACTCATTTCCTAGATGATCTCTTCCAGATCCATGGCTTTAAATTCCTTCCGTGATTCTCTAATGAATCATGTTCCACTGCTGATAACAGAGATTCAATGACAATAGCTGAACACAGACGAGTTCACTGTCTCACGTTGCTAAGAGTCAGAAGGACCCTGAAGAAGCCAGTCCACAGCGGATGTGGCAGATCCACGAAGTCATGAGAGACTCAGGCTACTTCTGATTTTCTGCTCCATCATCCTAGTGAGTGGGGCTTCTATTCTCAGGTCCACCTCATGATCTGAGATGGCTAATTTAGCTCGAGGTATCATCTACACAGACCAGGAGGAAGGAAAGGAGAAAGGAGAACCACCCAGCAGACCAGCTCTTTTAAAGGAGACTTTTTGGAAGCCCCTGGCCCCAACACACATATACATTTGCAAGTTTATCTCATTAGTTCGATGGCTAGATTCAGTCATGTGCTTATGTCTCACTGCAAGGGAAACTGGTCGTTGTGGCCTTTATTCCAGGTAGCAATAGGTTCAGCTAAAGTTGACGTTCTATACTAAGGAGGAAGAGGAGAAAGAATATTTGATAAGCATCTAGTAATCTCTGCTATAATATCAATATATTGAAGGTCCCATATTAATGTCTCTAGCCCTGTACTCTTCTCTGAGCCTCAAGACTACTTATTCCTTAGCTCTGCTTGGATGCCTACTTGGCAACTCAAACTTAACGTGAGTAAAGCACTCCCTTTACCATGCAGTCTCAGCCATGAATGCCTGATTGGGATGAGTAGAGAAAAGAAAGAGGAATGAGAAAGTGAAGACAGTGAATAGAGAGAACTTTTTCAAGGAATTTTGATATAAAAAGGAGCAGAGGGGAAATCATTGCAGTAGTGAAGTCCTCAAGAAGACAAGGGTGGGAATTCCCTGGTGGTCCAATGGTTAGGACTCTGCATTCTCACTGCTGAGGGCCCGGCTTCGATCCCTGGTTGGGGAACTAAAATCCCACAAGCTGTATGGTGCGGCCAAAAAAATAATAATAAAATAAAATAAATAAAAATAGAAGACAAGCGTGGGTGGAATGCAATGCACAAGTGAGGAAATTGGCTTTTGATGGAAACAAGAGTTTACAGGTACAACTTTTAGTCAGGAAGGCTCACTGAATTGAAGCTTTGATAACCCACTCTGCACCAAATGAATGACGATAATAGGTCAAACCTAAAGGGAGAAAACAATAAATATAAATCCAGGTTCAGAAATAAGACAAACAGCTCCTAGGCGGAAATAGAACAAAAATGTCAAAGCAAGTAGGCTGAAGCCACAAAGTTTATGGGAAATCCAGAAGGCACAGAGCCCTGGCCAGGATTTCAGCTCCTGAGGCGTAGAGGACACTAAAACTGCTCCATGAGAAACTAGATTCAGCCTTATAGCCTGAAAACTCCTCTCTTCTCAGGAATGAGGCTGAAAAAATATTAAAACTCTAGGTAACTTCTACTAGGAGATGTGGCTTTTAGAAAGATATAGATCCAGGAAGAAGGGGGTATCCAGATACAATCTTACAATAAAAAATTGAGCCATCCTGCCTAATTGCTCTGTGATTGGATCTGTGGAATCCACAATATTACCTTAGGGCAGGAATTCCAAGTTACTACTATAATACTTGGCTTTTGGTCAAGGGTCTGCTGACAGAGAGAGCTGAGCTCGTGGTTGAAGGCATGGGGAGAGATAGAAAGAAAAATGTTAAAACCTTTCAAAGGCTTCAGTGTGAACCTGCAACCTCACATTCAAAACATGTGGATAGGTTTAATGCTGAGAAAGAAAGCCAACAAAATTAACAATTAGAATGTGAGTTGACTACAGATAAAATCAGTTTTATGTCTGGAGTAGTTTGATAAGATTTTAATATAAATATGATTGAAACGATCAAAGAATTAAAGGCATAATTTTACCAAAAAGAACAAGAGATTATGGAATAAAAATAAACAAAAATGAAACACAAAAGAGATGATCCAAATTTTGTATATAAAAAATACAGTCGTTGGAGTACAAATGTATTAGATTTGAATTCCAATACAGTCAAAGGGAAAATTAGTGACTTGCAAGATTGTAAAAAGGAATAGCCCAGAACACAGAAAAGAGAGCAAAGAGAGAGACATGGGTGTGGACAGGGTAAGATGGTGTATTTAGTCGTGGGAGACCAGGCAGTTCTTTTTGTATTGCTTCTATTTTCTCAGTAAAATTAGAGGTGAGATTATCAGCTGACATGGAGGAGGAGATGTTGAGTGTTAGAAGAGAAAGGAAAACAAGTGACAGTCCTTTTAGAGAGTGGGGAGTAAATTAAGGAAATATGGAAGGATTGCCAGGAAGCGCTGGTGGCCCTCTCCAGTCTATTAGGATTTAGACCCCCTAAAAAAAGTCTGTTGCCAATGGGACAGATCCTGGGCAAGGGGCAAGAAGCAAATTGAGTGGAAAGACAAATGTTAGGAACACATTCAATTCATTGTGATTATTTACTTTCAAAATTGAATGAAAAGGTGGATTCTGTCTATAAAAGACAGATTTTCAAGTGAAAGTATAGAGAAAAGAGGAAACAGATAACCTATGAGGAAAGAAGAGCAAAGAGAGAGATAAAACAAGAAAGCAGTAGAGGTATGTCACAGTCATGTGTATTAGAATCAGGTATAGTGACACACTACTATGTGTAAAATAGATAACCAACAAGGACCTACTGTACAGCACAGGGAATTATACTCAATATTTTGTAATAACCTATAAAGGTGAAAGAATCTGAAAAAGAATATACATATATGTGAATGACTGGGCTGTACACCTGAAACTACAACACTTTAAATCAATTATACTTCAATTAAAAAAAAAAGAAGTAGGTATAGTGAGTAGCAAATACTCAGGAAGTGGAAAGAATAATTTAGAAGACAGACTAAATTAGTTATTGGTGGGGGATAGAGAAGGAATCAAATAGCCACTCCTAGTACACTGATCTTCAAAAGTTTTTTTAGTATATTTTAGAAAATTTTCATCAAAATAAATGGAAAGTTTATAATCTAGTCTTTTAAGGGTTAAGTGTCTATCTGGAAAAGTCTGCCCTTGAAAGTTCAGTTCTTGATGATAACAGTTATTTGAGGTATGGGAAGTTTCCTTTTCCTTTCCTTGTTTAGAAAATAATAATATATGCCATCAGAATCTGGCAATGTTCTAACTACTTGCAACATAGGGATCTATATATGTTCATTCATTCAGTCAACACATATTTGTTGCCTGTGTACTTACGCATATCACTGGTTTAACTACACGGAAATGTCAAGGCATGTCAATTCTATCACCTGGATTCCATTCCAAGTTCCACTATTCAATACATGGTAAACTGGGATTGGTTGAGTTGCTTAAACTCTTGAGTCTCAGTTTCCCCTTCTATAAAATAAAAATGAGGATAATGCTACCTTCCCTCAGATAACATTACCCTCCCTCATTAGGTTCCTATGAGCATTAAATGATATAAGATATTTAAAGTGTTTAGACTAGTGCCTCATAAGTGCTCACTACAAGGTAGCTGTTATTCTACTAATTAAATTTAATTCTACTAATTAAAATTCCAAGGAGAATATTATACTGTCTTAGAAGTGATGCTAAAGCTAAATATTTTAGGGTGAACATTGTATGTTTTATTAGGTATCCAATGCACCTAGTATCTTGCTAGGTGCTCTGTGGATAGTCAGTAAATGATATCTACCATTATTACTAATAAAACTAGTACTTTGGATTTGATAGTACCTCACAATTCTCAAAATGCTGCCATAAGCATTACCTGGTTTGATGCTCACTGCACCTGGAAAAGTAGATATAGGACAAATTATTATCTTCTCAGTTTAACAGATAAAGAAGCAGAGACATGGAGAAAAGCTAAGCGACTTGACCAAAATCACATGGCTTATAAACCGAAGATTCCAAACTAGAATACAGGTATTTGTTACCATGGTTGTTAATAAGCATCATAGAGATTGAAAGCATTTATTAATGCAATTGTTGGTTATCTTAATAATTACACTAATCATTTCCTCATCTTGATATAGAAATTTTCATTTACTTGTTCGTTATTAATATGTCTAAGGATATCCACAAACCACAAAGTAACTTCATTAGTTCATATCTGTATGAAGCATAGTTTTCCTTATACATTTACAGTGGGAGCCATTTCATTTTTTAATAGAACACATAGTTTTTTTTTTTAATTTTTATTTATTTGTTTATTTATTTATGGCTGTGTTGGGTCTTCGTTTCTGTGCGAGGGCTTTCTCAGGTTGCGGCAAGTGGGGGCCACTCTTCATCGCGGTGCGCGGGCCTCTCACTATCGCGGCCTCTCTTGTTGCGGAGCACAGGCTCCAGAGGCGCAGGCTCAGTAATTGTGACTTACGGGCCCAGTTGCTCCGTGGCATGTGGGATCTTCCCAGACCAGGGCTCGAACCCGTGTCCCCTGCATTGGCAGGCAGATTCTCAACCACTGTGCCACCAGGGAAGCCCAACACATAGTTCTTTTGGTCAGAGTTTAAAATTCACATTTCCAGCAGTCCCTTTCCAGTGAAAATGTAACTATTGCTCTTGTCCCATATCTTTTTGGTCATTATCTTTCTCTTATCCTTTCCCTCTTCTGTTTCACACTGAAGATCTGTGAGATTTGTGATGCTTGTTATTTTTGCCATATGGCGCCATGTGAAAGTAAATTATTAATATGTTTTTCTCCAATACTTGTATTATTTATTAAAGGTGGGAAGTTGCTGGCACTCCCTATGAAGGTATATATTAAGCACTTGCCTAGAGTTTGGCCTTGTTGTGATTTGACCTTTGTTGGTCTCCCTGTACTTTTGTTTAAGAAGGAAGGTCCTTTCCTGCTTGGGAGGATGGATGGGGCCTTTGATGTACTGGTGGAGAAATGTGTCAAGCTTCGGACCTACAGGAGCCTGGAAAGGGGCTGAATGGTTCTACATAAGGACAGGGGATGTCTCTTCTGGAATAGGCAGGAGGGATGGGAAGAAAATTGTGGGAACAGAAGTAGCCATGTGATGTGGGACTGAGGAAACACTGAGGTGTGTTATTTACAGTAAAGTCTCTTAGCTGCTCCTTGAAGATCTACATTTTTCTTCAAGGCCCTTGGAGTTGAATTTGTACATTTTTCAGATGTGTCACTGTGGCTGGTATGAGCAGAGCAATGCTATATTTGGATTATACAATCGTAGCCACAACATTTATTTAATTAAATATACATTTGAATATAGCCCTGTTCTAGATGCTTTTTTAAGAAAAAAATTGTGTTTTGATGATAATGCAGAAAAGTTCAGAACCTGCACACTGAAGGGTTCCTTTTGAAGACCTACTTAAACAGAGTCTGAACTAATTTTTAAAGATTATCTAGAAAACTACTAAAACTTTGTTAGTAGTCTTTAAAACTAGATGAATGAGCTTCTCTAGGAAAATAACCAGTATTAATGTTGGTATATGTCACAGACTATGGCCTTCAGTTTAGAAATTTATTCAGAAAAGCTCTTAATTTTTTCTGGAAATGAGATAGCAGCATTATTCCAGCAATTTTCCTGAATTGTCTATGTGGTTGGCTTCACTACCCTGTTTGCTAGGAAAATTTGGCCTGTAGTTCTCCCAAGTTAGCAGAATCAGTGAAATTTAGTATAAAGCTGTCATTTTTTCCAGTTAACCAATTTTATTGTCAAGTGAGTGATTCTCCGCTGATTGGCTCCACCACAGATTTGATTTCCAGCTTCAGCTGGGTGTTCAGTGCTGTTAGGCAATCATTCCTGTGGCAGAGTCCATGGATGAGCTCTCCAAAACAGTTCCCAATCCCCGTCTCCCTTATCTTCATTTACAACTTGAGCTAGAAAACAAGAATCCCCTATTTCCCAGACTCCTTTGCCGCTAAGAGGTGGCCATATAGCATAGTTCTGGCCAAGGAGGTAAAGGGTTTCACTTTGCAAATAGAAAGGCAATAGTTCTTTAGGACAACTTTTTTTTTCCGTTTAGACCATTGTTTGTCCCTTTTCCTTTTTTCCTGCATTGAACTTGTATGGGATACCTAGAAGTGCAGCAAGCCATCTTTTGACCACAGGGTAATACTCATGAGAAAGGAATCCGAGTTCCGAAGAGCATCACTGAGCCACTACACCAATACTTGATGGACACGTTGTGTTTCATTGAATGAAATAAATACTACCACCCCCCATCCCCACCCCCACCATGGTCCATTTGGTCCATGTTAGACTTCTGTTGATTGATTACACTTTGGACTAAAACACTCCTTAGACCCAGGTGGCTCCTCCCTTTTTCAACAGAGGCAGTTCTGTTACTCGAGTGGACGCTTCTTGGTGGCCTCTCCAGCCATTCCACAAAGCTCTAATTTCTTTTCCAGACTCTATGTGGTTTATGGAAAGTCATTCCATTCCTGTATCTAGGGATGAAGCACTTCACCTAGGCTAAGCCAATTGATGCATTCCATATTCTAGCCATAATGTTTGGTTCACAATTGATTATATGCCTTAAGATAGTCCAATCAGAATGAGTCTCAGGACTTTTAGTGGAAACTCTGAATCATGGGCCCTCTCTTTCTTCAGCAAATGTGGTGTACAGATGCAATGCCAGGAACTGCTGCAGTCATTTTGCTACCATGTGGCAAGGCAGCCTGAGTACACAGTTGGCATACTGAAGAGGACAGATCTTACACCCTCACAGAGAGCCAACCTCCTGATGTGACTGAAGCTGAAGCCTGTCCAGTAATTCCTCTTTATTGTTTAATCATTTCAAGTAAGCTGAAGTCTTACTGATACACAGTTCTAGTTTGGCCTCTATCTCTTAGCAGAAAACTTCATGCATAAGATATCTTCCATTTGTTCCTCCAGATTCACTCTATCCCTTTGCTCCCTGTTCTGTGCCTCATGAGGCTGAACTGTTTTGACCACATCAGTGGGTATCCTTGCCTCTGACTTCCAGTTGGATTTGGCTAACAGGAAGCACCAGCAGGTGATCAGAGGGGAGAAGGGAGTGGAGTAAAACCAAGGTATATATTTTCCTGGACCCCTCCTTGTGAGGTCACTGCAGGCTGGCTGTGTCCCTTGGCCAAAGGCCAGAGCTCCTGTCAAGTAGTCTCTCTGCACAGACTTTTCTCTTCTTTTTCTAATAGCCACACCCTCCTCTTGCCCTTTAGTCCTACGTGTGGTAATGGGTCCTCACGGATGCAAACTAGAGAATTGCCCTATGTCTGTGGTTTCCCTACACTCTGAGCACTTGTCTTTAAATAGTCCTCTTGTTAGAATAGCCTCATATCATCCAATTTGACCATGACATCTGTTTCCTGCTGAGGCCCTGACTGGTACACCTCATTCTCTACTCCACCAAGGAGAAAGAGGTCACACCTCTCCACCTCTTCAGTCATCATGTGCAGTACCCACACGTACTTCAGCTCTGTGTTTTCCAGATTGCTGGGGAAGGTGCAACAAGTCTGTGCCTCTTTTCCTTCTCGTAAGCATGGCAATAATCATACTTTTCCTGCATATCTTGCCAGGAATGTTGTAAGAATTAAGTCATGTAATGGATGTAAATGTACTTAGAAAAGCCGAATGCTAGACGTAGACAAAGCATTGTTACCATTATTGCTACTACTATAGAGATAGGTCGACCCAAGTTCTAACTGTAGCCTACTGAAAGATGTTTGAACACTCTCTATTTCTCTTTCTCTCTCTTTCTTTGAGTTTACATGCTACTATCTAAACACATACATGTGTTTCAGTGACAATTGCAGATACCTCTCATTCCTGGCCACGTACTCCAATCAACCATCATTTGGGTACAAATCGTACTTGTCCTTCACATCCTTTCCTCTATGGGTGGTTAGGTGACAGAAAGAGTATGAGCTTTGGAGCCTTCCAGATTTAGCTTCAGGTTTTGCTCTGTCACTTACTAGTTCTTGGTTACCAGGGAAATCTCTTAGCATCTCTGAGTCTTAGTTTTCTGTCAATGAAATGATGATGATTGGAAATATTGGATAAAATAATTTATATAAAGGGCCTGCATGGTTGCCCTTACCTTTTCCTTACCTAGCTCCAGGAATAGATGTTGAGCAATGGTGCAGCTCACATTTCCTGGACCTGGGACAGGCAGGCCATGGTTTATCTTATGCAAGAGGGACAGAAAGTTAGAATGCCAAAAGATGGACTTTGCGCTGATGGTGGCAAAAGGCCTGGGAAATGACAGCAAGCTCAGGTCAGGGAGGGGACACTCTCTTTGATTGAAGCTTACTGGAAACCACACACTGTGGGTGGGACTAACCGGCCACAGAAACCCTTCCCAGAAGTAATCCATGTGATTTGAGGACATTTTACTGATGAGATTAAGATGCTAAGATGCCATCATGAGGGAGTCGACCTAAAGCACAATTAATGCCTAACCAGCTATAAACTTGGAAATTGTAATATTCTATGGATGTCGATTGAAGTGGTGAGGGAAATAGCATGTATAGAGCATCTACATTGGGCCTGGCAGTTTATACACATTATCACACGGAAGCCTCATATTAACCCCATGCAGTGGACATTAAAACCCTTATTTGACTGATGGGGAACTTGACATTCCAATGGCACATAGCATGTAAGTAGCTCTGGATCAGCTTCTCCAACTCACAGGAGGATGAAGTATATAATATATATATAGTGGGCATGAATCTAAGGCCACAAATTTAGGTGCACAAGAAATGTATTAACTTTATTCTTACGTAACTCAGCTAAATTTATATTCTGAGTCACCACGCATCAGAATGGCAGAAACTTAATCTCTGCCAATTTGAAATCCTGCCTCTTCCCTTACAAGGCGTTTTACCTGAGTTCTGACTTCATCTGGCTTACTGAAATGTATTGGTTATATATATTCTATGGTTCCAAAGCATTGGTGGAAGCAGTTAGGGTAGGAGGAAATCTGGTCTTCACTGAGGGGGTCAGGGAGCAATCCCTTCCTCCCTGATTGGTCCATGCAGGTTGTCATGGAGACATCTTTTGTTCTCATCTCTGCAACCCTTCAAATCTAGTCAGTTCCTCTCAATTATTCCTTTGCCTCCCTTGGATGTATGAGACTCATTATGTTGCTGCCCCATAATGATGGTGTAGACTTGGAGGCTATCTGCCTACACAGATCACAGAGCTATCTCTCCTCCGATATGATGCTACCTCCCCAGGATTCTACCCAGTTTTATGGGCACAGGTCTCTTCCGCTATTGGATTCCATAGTCCCATCTGGGGGTTTGGCCCTGGCTTACATCCTAGTGATCCAGCTGGAGAGCAGCCCACAGACCCCCTATCTCAGGTCACACTGCTGTCAAACTCATCACTTCCCCTTTAATTCTTTTCTTTCACCAGATGTAGTGAATCTTTTTCTAGTGGTAAGAAAGGTGGTCAGGGAAGGCCTGCTCTTACAGCTGTCAAACCTTGCCATGATCCATTTTTTTAAAATTCTAAGGAGCTAGCTTTTGAAGCACAAAGTTAAAAGAGTTTCTATTTTTTTCCTGTTTTCTGCTGTCACGTACCTTCCCTGAGCCAATGAATATCTAATGGTTTAGCTGTCTTTTTTTTTTTTTTGACCACGCTGCTTAGCTTGCAGGATCTTTGTTCCCCGACTAGGGATCAAACCCGGGCTCACGGCAGTGAAAGCGCTGAGTCTTAACCACTGGACCGCTCTCTTAATAGCTGTCCTAATAGAAGGAAATGCTAGGAAACAGATGAAAACTCTTTCAAAACTATTATCTTGTCTCTGTACAAATGACTTTATTTTTTAATTTATTTAAATACAATAAGAAATATAACTGCAACGTGGACCAGAATCACACGTTCGTCCTCCCTCCCTCTGCTGACTGGGACATATTTTCTCTGTGGGCAAGACACATGGCAAGCCAAATGATCATTAGAAACTTTCTGTCAGAGCAATTAGAGACAAGTGGAAGATGTTGCCTCACTGTGATGGGCTGAAATGCCTTCCAGAACTCCTCGGGAAAGACCTGAATGGGACACAGACTTACACTGACCTTGGGAGCTGTCCCCTGAGCGGGGCTAAATTCTTGATTTCCAGCTCACATTTTCCTTGGCTCCACCAAGCCCATCTCTCTTTCAGTTTTCCCATCACTCTTTCCTTACCTCTCATATTGGCCCTCAGATCTCTCCAGGCAGGGCACAGAGGAGCTGTTTGGGCCTTAATTTTCTGAAAGTTGTACGTCTGTTCCATGCCTACTAATGAGACACTGCATCCAAGGTAGCTTGGTTGAGCTCGAGTATGCCCCAAACACCTGAGCCTTGCAATTCTGGGCAACCTCATGCATTCCCGTTTTGTTTTGAAATGAAAATACATGCGCGTGATTAAAACACACACACATGCTCACACACACGGAGAAAGAGAAAAGAGTATACAGTATAAAAGTCTACTCCTCACCTTTGATCCCCCCCTCAACTTCAACTTAGTACTTCCAATCCCATTTCTCAGAAACAACCATTCTTTTTTGTTTGTTTTTGTTTTAAAAATTTTTTTATTGAAGTAGAGTTGATTTACAATGTTGTGCCCGTCTCTGCTGTACAGCAAAGTGACTCAGTTAGACACATAGAGACATTCTTTTTTTTTTTTTTTAGATATAACCCACAGAAACAAAGCTTTTTAGTGCCCTTAGTAATTTTTTTTTTGATTTTTTAATTAATTTTATTTATTTATTTGGCTGTGTTGGGTCTTTGTTTCTGTTCGAGGGCTTTCTCCAGTTGCGGCAAGCGGGGGCCACTCTTCATCGCGGTGCGCGGGCCTCTCACTGTCGCGGCCTCTCGTTGCAGAGCACAGGCTCCAGACGCGCCTGTACCACAGTACCACATACATGTGACACATAACAGTACCACAAACATGTGACTATTTGTAAAGTGTTTTCTTAATGATGAAGGCACTCATATCTCTTGAAAAGATAGAGACCTATATTTGTCCCATGTTTTTATTTCTGTACCTGTAATCTATGACCAGGTATAGCGCACCGAAATAACGTCTATTAATGTGCTATGACTACAAATTTGACTATCCCAAGTTCTGGAAATGGATGTTTAAGTGGCTTATACCTTATGTTTAAATTGTTTCTACTCTAATAATATGAATTGTTTGTTAAACTCACACATCAGGATGTAAGCCCTTGTTAAAAAGAGACATTTATTTAAAAATTTATTTACTTATTTATTTTTGGCTGCATTGGGTCAGGCTTTCTCTAGTTGTGGCGAGCGGGGGCTACTCTTCATTGCGGTGCGTGGGCTTCTCATTGTGGTGGCTTCTCTTGAGCACGGGCTCTAGGCACATGGGCTTCAGTAGTTGTGGCATGTGGGCTCAGTAGTTGTGGCTCGTGGGTTCTACAGCACAGCCTCAGTAGTTGTGGTGCACAGACTTAGTTGCTCCATGGCATGTGGGATCTTCCTGGAGCAGGGATCGAACCCATGTCCCCTGCATTGGCAGGCGGATTCTTATCCACTGTGCCACCATGGAAGTCCCAAGAAACATTTCTTTTTAAGAAATATCACGGACTACACTTTATGGCATAGAAAGAAGGAGATCTAATTGTCTGGAAATAACCTTTGAATACCTGATTTCTCATGCTAGAGATGCTGTGGGACAAGGGTGGTCCTTGGGGGATGGTGGTCTGGAATGGTCGCCACACCTCCCTGCTGGCCAAGAGAACCCACTGCTGTGTGGGCCCTTGGCATCTCCCTAGCAGTTGGTGAAAAAGCCAGGTTTTAAGGATTTTGTGCTGCTTCTGAAAATCTATGCAGATTTTGCACGAGAAAGCCTTATTCTTGAGAGCTTTATATTAAGATTTGATTTTATTATTACTTCTTCCTTCATGTCCTGCTCGATGCTCTATTTCACTCTAAACTTGGCCTTTGGAGCCAGACAGACCTGGATTTGGATACCAGGTCTGCCACTGATAACTGTATAACTGTATAACCTTGGACATGTCACTCAACCTTTCTGAGGCTTGGTTTGAACATCCACCATGATGGGATTAATGATATTGACCTCATAGGAATTGTGTGAGCACTGAATGAGATAATGTACATACAATTATTAACAGATAGTACATACTCAATATTTGGTAGTTCTTCATTCAACACATATTCATTCAGAGCATAATATGTGTCAGAAATATAGTTCAGGAAGAAGCTGAACCTTGACATATAAATAAGAATTAGTTAATGAAGGTGGATAGGAGGGCCCCGGGAGCAAGGGGAAAAGTATTCTTCCAAACAGAGGGAACAGTGTGTGCAAAATTACAGAACAAGAGTGAGTGTTGTGTTCTAGAAATGGAAAGAAGACTAGCATGCCTGAACCAAGAAATGCAAGACAGGAGATGGCCAGGGGTGAAGCTGGAGATCATCATACAGGGGATTATAGTTCAGGCTAAGATATTTCTATTGTATATTAAAAGCAGTAGCTAACCATTATTAAGCCTATTCTTAAAGGGGAGAAAGAGATCCAAAGAAGGTAAATATTTTCCTAGTACAAAATAGCTAGTGAGTGGCAGAGCACTAAAGGGTTTTATGTAAAAAGTGACATGATCAGATTTTGCTTAGAAATATCATGAAGGCTGCAGAATGGAGCCTATGTGTGCGGGAGGGGTGTGGTGGTGGGTAGGAAGGCTGAGAGGCAAGGAGGCTATGGAGTAATTTCTGTGAAAGAAAATGAGATGAGACACTAGGAATTAGAGGACCGGGAAGAGTCAAAGTGTGCCTTCCTCCCCGAGGAGATTGGTGATCCTGGATCCCTCACTGGTGACACATCCATCAATGTCCCAGGCTTTAGAGACTTGCTTGTGGACTGATGGATTCAGAGCATGGGCAGGGGGTGAGAATGACAAGGTGAGGAGAGGGAAAGACAAAGCCATAGACACCCTGTGGCAGTTCAAGCAGGAGGTGGCGAAGAGGGGAATGCAACGTCAAATCCCAAACATGTAACCATCTTCCCCAGTGAATGGGGGATGGGTAAGCTAATTCCAGGTGTCTGTGTACTTGTTTAACCTAAAGTCATAGAAAAGGAAAGTCAACTCTCCTGTCCATACAGAGGCCAAGGAGAGACCATTTAGTCTAGCCTCCTTGAGTCAATGACTTGGGAGGTTGTATTTTTGTGTGTATTTGATCTGGGCCTTATTTCATTGCTCTCAATTTTCTTATCTCCACAATGTCTATTGAGTGCCTGTGTGTGCCAGATATTTTACTTGTGTCTATTCATTCTCACAACAACACTGTAAGGAAGACATTATCTCCCTTTTACGGATAAGGAAAATGTTTGGAGAGATTAGATGGCTTTGATATGTATAATTATACAAGAAGAAGTTGTATTATTGTATTGGGTTTGGAGAAGACATTCCTAAGCAAAATTAAAGCCCACAAGCTTTTAGGAAAATAATTACAGATTACTCTCCATAAAAAAAGTCTAATTCCTGAAATTTGAAAGACACCAAAAGACAAATTAAAAGGCAAGTGACAGGCTGAGAGAAATCATCTGCTCATATATATCAAGCAACATATCAACGTACAAAGAGCACTCACAAATCAATAAGAAAAATTGCAAATAACTCAAGGGGAAAAAAATGGGCAAAAAATATAAACAGACAGTTCACAGAAACGGAGCTATAAATGGTCAAAAAAACATGAAAGATGTCCAACATAACCAGTAGTCAGGGAAAAATCTTATTGTTAATATTAAAAAAGGTTGAAATGTTTTAAATTTAGATAATCACATTTTTAATTTCCAAGAACAGCCAATAGGCAGCTTTTTCACAGCTGCCTATTCTGTTTCAATGGTTACAATATTCTCTTAAGATAATGATGATTTGCTTTTAAAATTGTCTCTCAAAAAAAAAATTGTCTTCCATTTTCTGTATTAACTATTTTCTCAGAGGTTAATCCAGAGAAATGAAATAATATAACAAAATTGAACAATTTGGTTTTCTTCCAGTGTTTGGCAGGTTTTCATTGTCTGTTTATAATGTTTGTAAAACAGATCTAGACTGGCTGATGTGTATTTGAAGATATTTGCTCTCCTGGCAGTGAAGGCGGATTTCTCTTCCTATTATAGGGACCAGCTATGGTGACTAGGGGGGTGGGCCAGGGGAACTGTCTTCTGCATGTGGGGTTCCTTGTCCTTCAAGCTACTTGTCAGATATCAGGGCTCTTGACTGTCTTCTCTAATCCCAGTGCCCACAGTGGGAGTCTTACTCATCAAAACTCTAATTTTATTTGGCTACTTAAAAATGTTTTGTGGCTTTCCCAGGGGCTGAGGCCAAGTCAGTGGCTCTGGGACTTGCAAGTTGATGATGCAGGTGTTCCCCAGACCCTTCATTACATGCCAACCTCTCAGACTCAGTTTCCTACCAACCCCAGCTACTTCTGATCAGGGCTTATTCCCATCCTCTCGTGGAAAAATTTCCTTGAAAATCTCTTCTTTCACCTATATGGGATTTCTGGTTCCTTGGCTCCCTAAGTTTTCTCCTACCTGGATTAAATCTTCTAGAAATTCCATACTCTTCTGGTCTATTGGTGTCTTTCCTGTTATGGATTTATTTGTATGGCTGTATTTCTTTCATCATTTCACTAGGACTTGGGGAGGGAAGAGGGGTAAATGTGTGAGTTTAGTTAGCCGTCTTAAACTGAGAGTCCAAGTAAGTATTTGGGTCCGTTTGTGATAAGTCCTTTGAACGAGAAATACAATATGGTGTGGAGGTATACACCGGAGAGACCTAACCTAGTCTAGAGGGTTTAGGGAAAAGCCTTCCCTAGAGATACATTTTAAAAGGTAGACCTAAGGTTGAAGTTTGATTTTACTTAGAAGCAGAGAAATGTGCTAGATGGTCTTGAGAGATTTCCCTTGTATTTATGATTTGCCAAATTTGTGTTCATAGTTGAGAATTTTTTTTAATGAAGTAAAAATGAAAGAAAATAATAAATTCCTTTTCAAAACAGGGAGACTCAAAAATCTGAAATTGCAATGGGCTGAGCTCAGCGTTTCAGCTGGCACCTCTGTCATCACCTCATCGGTCTTGCTCACTTAGGCCTAAATGAGCGTCTCAGAAAGTCAGAGCTTTTACTGGAAACTGGAAGACTTATCAAGGGGTTCCCTTCTTGTGGAGAAGGAAAGCTCACCTCTTGCCTCAGCAACTATTTTCTCCTTTATTTAACTCTCTAGTTTTATGGGGGAAAATAGCCATTAGAGAAACTGTTAATGCAAAATTTTTTAAAAATACCAAAAAAATTACAAAAACCAACTGATCTTTCCTTATGGAATTTAGAGTTGCTAGAATTGATGTTGCCTTTTTAGTTATAATTGGTAATTATTTCACTACCATGATCATACCTTGACCTTCAGCGTTAGGATCAAAGATATTATTACCCATATAATACTGCTAATAGGATAAACTAATGGTTAAATTATAGTGGGACCAAGAAGGGATGCTTCCTGTCACATCGGTTAAGTTTGAGTTTTAGAAACTTGTACTTGAAAGACTTTCTCTGGCATTTAGAAACTTGAACAAATAATCTGAGTCACTAAGTTAAGATCGCCAGAATAGTCATTTAATGATACCCCACTTACCTTGTGAAGAGTCTCCAAGTATGAACATAAAATGTCAGAAAATCTACTTGAAATGCATTGGAAGCATGGATTTGGTGATCCTATGGATCAAATTCCACCTCCTGGGGGTGGGAGAGGGATAAATTAGGAGTTTGGGATTAACATATACACACTGCTATGTGTAAAATAGATAACCAGCAAGGACCTACTGTATAGCACAGGGAACTATATCCAATATTTTGTAATAACCTATAAGGGAGAAGAATCTGAAAAAGAGTAGATACATATATGTATAACTGTCTCACTTTGCTGTACACCTGAAACTAACACAACATTGTAAATCAACTAGACTCCAATAAGAAATTCTACCTCCCTATGTACGTAACAATATTCACCAAAATACTAAAATTATAGCCATTTATCATATGGTCAGCCATGAATTGACTGCTGTTTAGCTTTTACCAACACTTCAGTTGAAAAGTTTGTTATTTGAGAGTAACAATCAAAGGAATGCATTTGCTTCTATTTCTCTTACTCTCTATGCTTGATGCCTGAGGAAAATTATATCCCCAGGAAGCAATATAACTAGAATACATAATCTTAACTTCCCACAGAAATAGCTTTTACGAGATATAATAATTTTACTCTCTCAACTTTTTATAGAAGTTTGCTATACGAAGAACTCTTTCCTTTAAATATTTATTTATTTATTTGGCTGCTTTGGGTTTTAGTTGCGGCACATGGGCTTCTCTCTAGTTGTGGTGCACGGGGTCTAGAGTGCATGGGCTTAGTTGCCCCGTGGCATGTGGGACCTTAGCTCCCCGACCAGGGATCCAACCCGTGTCCCCTGCATTGGAAAGTGGATCCTTAACCAGTGGACCACCAGGGAAGTCCCATGAATAACTTTTTTTTACAGGAGCCTAATGTTTAAATATAGTCCGATTTGTACCCTATTGTCCTTTATGAAAATTTTTTTTTGGTATTTAGTGAAAGGAAATTTCTCTAATAGACTCTTTTTGTATATGAAAGTTTATTACTACCATGTTTGCATCATCAAAACTTATCATCTTGGTTTTTTCTTCTTGCCTTTGCATAAGGCCAAGAGAGAGACATTGGCTACTTTGGCAAATTTAAAGTGGACTCCAGGAATGTCGCCAGCAGCATGGCCTTTTGCAACCAAATCCAGCAACCAGAACTTCATGGTTTTCTGCGGTAAAGTTCAAGCAACCATCATCGGGTAAGAAAGCTGTGAGCTTCTTGCTCTTCTTGATCAGCTGGCCCCTGAAACACTTCCCGATGGCAGAATTTACCTGTTTGGCTTCAACTCTGACATTTTCTAGCAAAATTCCCTTTGCATGTGAAGTGCCTCCAAAGGGGCTGACCTTCAAGGCTGTCCCCAAATGGGCTTTCTTGTACCGTTTATCATGGCACTTCTGGTCTTGATGGTGGCTGCAGAGCTTCCTGGCAATATGAAGATCTTGACACTTGCCCATCCCATTGGTGCTGCTGGCCGGAAGGAAAGATTTAACAGGCTTTTTTTTCCCCCAGTTGTGGTAAAATACTCATAACGTAAAACTTACCATCTTAACCATCTTAAAGTGTAAAGTTCAGTAGTGTTAAGTATATTCACATTGACACTCAATCAATCTCCAGAACCTTTCATCCTACAAAACTGGAACTCTATACACATTGTGATGCTTAATTTTATGTGTCAACTTGACCAGGCACAGTGCCCGGCTACTTGGTCAAATGTTATTCTGGATGTTTCTTTGAGGGTGTTTTTGGATGAGATTTACTTTTAAATTGGTAGACTTTGACTAAGCAGATTGCTCTCCATAATGTGGGTGGACCTCATCCAATCAGCTGAAGGCCTGAATAGAACAAAAGATTGACCTCCCCCAATAAAGAGGGAATGTTATCAGCAGACAGCCTTCAGATTTAAACTGCAACATTGGCTTTTACCTGGGTCTCCAGTCTGATGGCCTACCCTGCAGATTTTGGACTTGCCAGCCTCCATAATTTCATGAGCCAATTCCTTCAAATAGATTTCTCTCTATATAAACATCACATTGGTTCTGTTTCTCTGGAGAACACTAATTAACACACCCATTAAACAACAACTACCTCTTTCTGCCTCTTCTCAGTTCCTGGCAACCACCATTCTACTTTCTGTTACTGTGAATTTGACTACTCTAGGTACCTTATATAGGTGGAATCACACAGTATTTATCTTTTTGTGACTGGGTTATTTCACTTAGCATTATGTCCTCAAAGTTCATCCATGTTGTAGCGTGTGCCAGAGTTTCCTTCCTTTTTAATGCTGAGTAATATTCCATTGTGTGTATATACCACATTTTGTTTATCCATTCATTTGTCAAATGGACACTTCGGCTGCTTCCATCTTTTGGCTATTGTGAATAACACTGCTACGAACACGGATGTACAACTATTGGTTGGAGACCCTGCTTTCAATTCTTCTGGATATGTATATTCAGAAGTAGAATTGCTGGATCATATGATAGTTCTATTTTTAATTTTTTGAGGAACCATCCTACTGTTTCCATAGCGGCGGCATTATTTTACGTTCCCACCAACAGTGTACAAGGATTCCAATTTCTCCACCTCCTTGACAACCACTTGTTATTTCCAGCAATAATAATCCTGCAGGAACCCAAAATAATCCTCAAGAGGAGTCATTTTTGTTATGGGATAGTATTTTGTATGTGTGTGGCAGGGGGAATGCTGATATAAACTTGATTTTAGAAACTATGATGTTAAGACTTGATCCATACATAATTTAGGCAGAATCTACATAATATGAAAGCAATTATTTAGAAGTGAAAAATGCTGTCCAAAAGTTACTTTGCCCTGTAGTACTAAAGGACTGCAGTGGCAGGTTTTGTTGTTTAGAATTTGCATTCAAGCAGCCTTATTCAAGATTTTTCTCCAAAAAATGTACATAGATCATGATAAATGTCACCAAGTCATTTTGAGTGGTAAGCATTTTTAAATTCGGGGGAGTTTCTAATGTAAAGCAGAAGGTACAAACTGGCCGGCTGCAGGCCAAATCAGGCCTGCAGACTTATTTGACTTGGCTTGCACATTTGTTGGCCCACACAATGTTTTTAGAAATTTTGAATTAGTTGACAACTTTTTAAATGGAGAGATTTCATGCAGAAAAAAATCTTGATTTCTAGCTTTTCGGGAAAAACTAGCTGACCTGGAGAGACTGGGCCTTCATTCCCACATGGCAACAGTTGGCTGGGGCTGAGTAGCAACTGCCCTTTCCTCCCAAGCTTGTGCTCTCCAGCTCCCCATGGTCCCCACCCGCCTCGAGACAGGAGGGCTCATGGACACCCAGAGAGCAGACTTCTTGGTTTCTTCAGGAACCACTCATAACTTCCTGCAATGTCCAGTGGGAGGTGAGGCCCATGGTAGGCGCTTAGTAGCTGCTGACTTGTTTACCGAATCTGATTCTTCACGTGCTAAAATTGTTTAGGATCCTTTGCTTTCTCTCTTGGTGGAAAAAGAGATGGTAAGACAATGGCTTTAAATAAATGGAATACAAAAGGAAAAGGATTTAGACAATGCAGATACAGAGCAACACCTGAAAAGAAAATAATCATGTGAATGTAATTTTTTACTAAGCAATTTCGCCTTGAACTCTTTTTCCCATGAAGGAAACAGCACCCAGGAAATGTTTCAGGCTAAGCCCTCTGTTTAATGCAAGAGAGAAGAAAGGGGCAAAAGGTTAGTCAGCTGCCTTACAGTGGCAGAATTCTTGAGTTAACATAAATAGAAATAGATACAGAAAATGAGGACCATATGGTTGGCTAGATCAGAGTTGCTCTGTGTGTGTGTATTTGTAAGGCCACCCACTGAGAAAAATATTCAACTTATTGTGTCTTAGCATATTAACTCCTCGTTTTTAATTACTGAGGCACTTGGAGAAGTTCTTTTACACTTTCAGGTGATAGCAAATGAAAAATGTGTTAAAGAAAAATGCAAACAGCGTCTCTCTCTCTCTCTCTCTCTCTCTTTGGTGATTGCGTTGACTGAGAGAAACATGAAAGTCTTCTGGAAGGTGTGCCTTAATCTCCAACCCAAAACATCATTTCAAGAAAACAGTTATTTAAACCTCTGCCTGCACCGTATTTGCTATTATTCCGTTGGTCAAAGTAAGTCACACGGCCAAGCCCAGAGTTAGCCTGGAAAGAGACTAAGGGTGTGGATTTAGTGGGGTGTGCTTTCAAGACCAAGGAGCTGTTCTGGAATGGATAAATAGAATCTGGGTCAGCACCTATTCTGAAAAATATAGTAGTTGACCCTTATTAAAATTGTTTTAATATTTTTATCCTTTCTATTAAAAATCATGTTCATTTAAAACATGCAAGAAACATAGATATTACCAAGAGGAAAGAGAAAACTCACCCAAAGCCCACAAGCCTAATAAAAACCGTTCTTAAAATTTGGTATGCACAACTCCAGAAACCTCTCTGCATATCTACCTCTGCACTTAGAAGTAGTTCTAATCCACTTAGAAGCATCTCCAGAGACGGTAGAGGATAGTAGCCTGGACTGAACCTGAATCATCCTCTACTCTCCTAGAACAGTTTTTTTTAATTTAAAAATTTTTTTTAAATTGACATACAGTTGATTTACAATATTACATTAATTTCACGTGTATAGCATAGTGATTCAGTATTTTTAAAGATTATACTCCATTAAAATTTATTACAATAATGGCTATAATTCCCTGTGCTGTACAATACATCATTGTTGCTTATCTATTCAATTCTTTGAACTCCGTGTCTGTTTGCTAGTGTGCCTTGACTCACCAGAGTTGGTGAAACTAAGAGAGCTTGGAGAGAAGGGAAAGAGACAACCTATATCCATTGAAAACCTCAGTAAGAAAGGAAGAGAAGAGAGAAGAAATAACAACAACAAAAGCTGTCCAGGATGGAGAAGAGAGAGCAGTTTGATATATCAGTGGAGGTTTTGTGATGCAAGAGGGCCAACTTATCAATGCTGAGGGCCCACAGTACTTTTAGGGGCTCGTGAAGATGTTTTCCTTCCTTAAACATCAGAAGAAAAATAAACTCTTAGGTCAAGGAAAATGTTTCAATTTATAATGATAATATATTTATCATTATATCAATGCAATATATCTTTTAAATATCTTTTTATAAAGGAAGGAACCATGAAGGCAAAAGTGCCTAGGGCCCACAAAAGTCATACACAGCCCTGGATCCAGTGGCATGTCCCAACCTATTCCAATTTATTCAACATGTATGTGCCATGCATTCTAGGATTTTTTTTGCCACTAATGATGTTACTATTCCAATTTTACAAATGAAAACTTTGAAGCCTGGAAAGAAGTCAGGAGGAAGAAACTGATGGAGTTGGGACTGCCCCAGAAATCCTGATTTTCAGTTCAGCTCTCCCTGCACAAATGTGCCATGGGGTACGGCAGATATGGGGTGGAGATCAATATAGGAGAGAATGCAATAGAAATTAAAAATATAAGAGGCTTTATAATTGACCAAGTATTTCCCCAGGCACCAAACTTTCTTCCTGAGGTGACTCGTAGGTGCCAAAAAGAAGATTAGGCAGCTCAAGAGGGCATGAGGGAAAGTGAGTAGACATTGCTGGGTGCCCAACTAAAGACAGCTTCATCGGCAATCTACTGGAGAGGAAATATTCGCAAATATATATATGATAATATCCAAAATATATAAAGAACTCATACAACCCAATAGCAAAACAAACAAACAATCTGATTAAAAAAATGGGCAGAGGATCTGGATAGACATTTTTCCAAAGAAGACATACAGATGGCCAGCAGGAACATGAAAGGATGCTCAACATCACTAATCATCAGGGAAATGCAAATCAAAACCACAATGCGATTATCACCTCACACCTGTTAGAATGGCTATTATCCAAATGAAAAGAGACAACAAATGCTGACAAGGATGTGGAGAAAAGGGGACTTTGTGCACTGCTGGGGGGAATGTAAATTGGTGCAGCCATTATGGGAAACAGTATGGAGGTTCCTTAAAATATTAAAAATAGAACTACCACATGATCCAGCAATTCCACTTCTGGATATTTATCCAAAGAAAATGAAAACACTAACTCAAAAAGATATATGCACCCCTATGTTCATAGTAGCATTATTTACAATAGCCAAACATGGAAACAACCTAAGTGTCCACTGACAGATGAATGGATAAAGAAGATGTGATACACATGCACATAACACACACACACAATGGAACATGATTCAGCCATAAAGAGAATGAAATCTTGCCATTTGTGGGAGTATAGATAAACCTCGAGGGCATGATGCTGAGTGACATAGGTCAGACAGAAAAAGACAAATAAAATACCATATGATCTCACTTATACATGGAATCTAAAAACAGCAACAACAACAAAACATCAGGTTCATAGATACAGAGAACGGATTGGTGGTTGCCAGAGGTTGGGGGGCACGGGTGGTGAATGAAATGGGTGAAAGGAGTCAAAAGGTACAAACTTCCAGTTATAAAATAAACAAGTCATGGGGATGTCACGTACAGCATGCTGACTATAGTTAATAATACTGTATTGCACATCTGAAAGTTGCTAAGAGAACAGGTCTTAAAAGGTCTCATCGCAAGAAAAAAAATTCTGCAACTATGTGTGGTGACGGATGTTAATTAGACTTACTGTGGTGATCGTTTTGCAATACGCATCACAAGATAATGATTCGATATTTATATATTTCACAAAATGATTTGCAATATATACAAATATACACCCGAAACCGATATAATGTTGTATGTCAATTATATCTCAATAAAAAATAATTTAAAAAAAGAAATTTAAAAAAAGAAAAAAAAACTTTATCAAGTGGTTTACTATTAGATGTTTCACTTTCTTTTGTAATCATATTCTGTAACGATAAATAAGACACTAGAAAAACAAGGTCAGTTTAGGCCCTTGGCAGAAGTTAAAGCCTCTTCATCAAATTTAGTAAAATTGCTTGCTGCTGAGTTATTACTGTATTTAAAAGAAGGCTGCAGTAAAATTTAGTAATGGGTTAAGGTTCTCAATTGATAAATGTGTGCTTTCTAAAAAAATAGTTTCTCGCATAAAGATTGCTTTTGTTTTTTATAAAACATATATTTATGAATATGTGTATGTGTGTTATATATGTATATGTGTGTATATACATATATTATACGTATAGCCCCTTTTTGCTGTTTATCTATAAATTAATTTTACTCTGAATTTGGACTTGTGGTTAGATAGGTAGTGCCAAATGAGTCATTCAAACAAAAAAAGGCATGATCTCATGGCCATTATTTTAAAAGTTTACTCCATTATTCAAAAGTCTTCATGATTTTAGAAACAGCAGTCTCTGCCTCCCAAATGGCCAACTGAGGAACATGAGATAACTACCCCTGCAAAGGCGTGAGGAGAGGATAGTCCCTCTGGGAGTCAAGATCCCATAATCACACGCCCCCAAAATTCATGATGCTCGAATCCAAGACAAAGACCATCCCAAAGTCTAACTCTCCAAATGTCAATTATCAGGTACATATTAATTTGGACTAGAATTACCCCTTGATTCACTTTATGTAGATCTAAGAAAGCAAGAACATGAGTTAGCTTACAACCAACACAGCAGCATATTTTCCTTGTTAGCTGCAGGGGAGAATAATGTACAGGAAAAGGTGACGTAATGATTGTCTCACTTTCATTATTCTCTCCCAAATGAATAGCCTTCCACACCAAGGATGAGCTCACTCACTATTAGTGGAATAACATCTGGTGAGCAAGAGCCCCCAGCCGAGCATGCTGTTGGTTTGGGACTATATTTAACCAACAGAAACCCAACCATTGTTGCATATATCACATATGCAGCCCAATTATACTGTGAAAAAAAATGTTAAGGGGTAAGGAAACACTCCTTCAAGTATTTTAACTCGCAAGATTTTTCCTTATGAAGCAAGGCATTAACCTGTTCCAAAAGAGATCCTAGGCTATTATTAGAGTGGAATATCTTAGACATGTGACAGATGCCTTGTCCCCTTTGGCTGAGGCTCGGATGCTTGCCATAGCTATCTAAGTTTAAATTTCATATCACGGATAGGAATCTCTCTCCTTCAATTTCCCTTCCCATTCTTAATTTCCAGGCAGGCCTGTCACACTGACGATGGTGAATTTTGCAGTGTAATTTATCTAATAGATTTACTGTAAAATGATGAATCACCCTAGTATTTAAATCTAATGAGTAATGCCGTAAGTCAATTTTGGTTTTTAAAAGTGCATCATAGCTAAGGTCATCAGTTAAATGTGCTAATACAGAGTAATGTGGATGTTCAGAACACGCACAGTTGGTCCTAACGGTCATGAAGCTGGAATACTCTGGAATCTGCTGTGTACCAAAGCCTTTAGGGGAGGTTGCTCACAAAATCGTGACATTTGGAAAAAGAGATAAGAATTTCATTCCATCAGGACTTGGGAAACTCCCACAAGTTTAGGCATCTCTCATTGTTCACCCCATAAGATGTAGTAACACTTTATTGTGAAGAAGCTAACAAGCTATTTTTATTTGTATTTAAAAGACTGATCATGAAAATAATGCCTATTTACTGAACAACATATGAGAAATTCAGAGAAGCACAAAGAAAATACAGTTCATTCTGATTCCAACCACCCAGCCCTCTTTGTGAATGTTAGTCATTTTCACTTGAGTATATGTAAGCATTTTCTCATGTTATTAACTATTTTTCTACAATTTCATTCTAAATGGCCATGTAATATTACATCATATGGCTATACCATAATTTATCAAATCAGTTCCCTATTGGACCCTTAGTATACTTCTAATTCCTTGTTATTATAAAGAAGACTGTGATAGCTAAATCTGTGCACACAAGGGTAATCATTTCCTTAGAATAAATTTGCAGAAATAAAATTGCTGAGTCAAAGTGAATATGTTTTTAACTGTTTTGATTCCCGTTGAGAAAGCCTTAATGAGGGAATAAGAGATTTGTTTCCTTCTCTGTACAGGATATCCCCAAGACCAGGGGTGCTACCCCAGTCTCTCTGCTTCAGTCTACCTCTGGTTCCTCATCTACAAAACAACAGGGCTGGAACAACAGGAAAACAACGATGCTTATCCTGCTAAAGGCCTTATACCTATTTCCTCATTTAATCTGCACAGTAATCTTGTGAGTTAGGTCCAAGTGATTTGGTGAAGTCCAGATAGTTTGTAAATAAAGGAGCCAGAATTTGAACCTGGATTTGCTGTCTCAAAAGGCCATGCTCTAAACCAGCAAGCTACACAGTTTCTTCCAGGTCTATCACTTATCCATTCATGTTTTCAATAATTCAGTATACTGTGTGAGAGCTACTGTTCTAGGTCCAGGAGGTACAGTGGTGAACTGAACAAAATCCTGGACCTCAGGGACTTTCTAGTGGGGGAGATAGTAAGTTATAATAAAAGGTAGCAATAAGTTCTGTAAAGAAAGATAAAGCAGGGAAGAGGGATAAAGGATGACAAGGAAGCTATTTTATTTTACTTTATTTTATATTTTTAAAAATATTTATTTATTTATTTGGTTGCCCCGGGTCTTAGTTGCGGCAGGCGAGCTCCTTAGTTGTGGCTCTTGGGCTCCTCAGTTGAGGCATGGATGTGGGATCCAGTTCCCTGACCAGGGATGGAACCCCAGCCTCCTGCATTGGGAGTGCGGAGTCTTAACCACGGCACCACCAGGGAAGTCCCAAGCAAGCTATTTTAGATTAGGTGGTCAGAGAAAGCCTTTCTGAGTGGATGAAGTGAGTCAGGCTGTCATGGGGGTGTATGGAGGACAGACTCTCCGGGCATAGAAGCAGCAGTACCAGGGTTCCAAGACCAGAGCCTCGTGTGTTTGGGGGAACCGCACAGAAGTATTAATAGTTTGGGCTGGAGCACAGTGAGATACGGGGGGAGAAGGTTTACATTGAGTCTGTGAGTCAGTCCAAGCAGATTCGGGGGTGGGAGTTGTTAGAGACAGACACAGTTGAGCTTGCAAGACCTGGAGAATTGATTGAGATCTCCTCTGCGATTCTGAGGAGGAAAGACGGCCAACTAACTACCCGTTATTCTCCTATTCTTGGATTGCTTTAGGTAGCTGGGGGCTTAGGCCATAGTATTAAAACTCTAGCCTTCTATGCCCAGGATCATATTTCTGGACTCAAAGGAAGAATTCAAATCCATGGATCATTCCACATATTCATTACCCACTCTCTCCAGGGGAGGGGCGATGCCTGCTCCCTATACCACTGCCTATAGAAAAGAAACAAATTCTTTGACTGGAATGATCTTGTGGAATTGGGAAAACAGCCATTTCGAAGTTCCAAATGATGTGGTTATTAATCAATTTAGGGGATAAACATGTCTATCCGGAGACCAGCTGTTTCCTGATGTCATTTAAATTCTTCAGTCCCTCATGTTCTGCTGCAGGAAGGAATCTAACTTCCTTTCCATTCTTGTGAATGTGTCTTTTGAAATTTAATTTGGGATTAAATTAATTTATTATGTATTATTAAAAATCTAAATGTTTTTACAGACCAATTTCCAAGAGTATAGTATCATTGCTTAGTAGGACTTACCTGCAGCAAAGGAACAGGGTAACACCATGCTCTTCAGACATGAGAGATGGGAAGTAAGTTGAGAGCTTTTATTGTTCCAGTGTAAAAACCCATGAAATTTAGTGCACGAAAAAGCTAGAGTGCTTTTAGAATTGTCCAGTTTCACAATTTAATTCATTCTATGTATACTATGGGGAAAAAATCTTGACAGCTGGGACGAGAATCTGTTTCAGGGAAATACTCCGTAAGCTACTTGGGTGGCAGGTGCATCCTGAAGGCCTGGGTAGCTGGAGACAAAGAAAGAACAGTCATAGCTATGCTGCTCTACAATAAACACCTGAAGGTGGGGAAAACTGAACAGATAGGGAGTATGGGAGAACAACGGGTGGAGCAATAGAGTGATATATCTTTTTTATTTTTTTAACCATCTTTATTGAAGTATAATTGCTTTACAATGGTGTGTTAGTTTCTGCTTTATAGCAAAGTGAATCAGTTATACGTATACATATGTTCCCATATCTCTTCCCTCTTGCATCTCCCTCCCTATCCCACCCTCCCTCTCCCACCCCTCTAGGTGGTCACAAAGCACCGAGCTGATCTCCCTGTGCTAGGCGGCTGCTTCCCGCTAGCTATATACACTACCAAGTGATATATCTTAAAATCTTTTCAGATGTAGTTGATGCAGCGTTCCATTTTATGATCTTTGTATTTCTGTGGTGTAAAGCCTACCTTCACCATCCCAAATCTTTAGTGAATTCTGCTGTATACATAAATGCTTTGTGTGAATGCAGTGCATGTGATCACGTGTCCTGTGGGAATAGATGGGCTGAGCTCCGTGTTTGGGTCAATGCCGTGCGGAATAGGGACAGTGTGTGCCACATGGCAAGATAATCTGTCAGTTACACTAATCAGCGGAAACAGCATTCAGAGCCAGAAACAACAATGAGAATGAAAGTCCCCTGGGAATTTTCAGAACTCTGGGGTGGGGGACACTGGACTTTGGAGAAATATGAAATGGGAGTTTGAACCATTTTAAGAGGCAAAGGGACTCATCTGACATTTGGGTTACATGTTAATAACTCATATTGCTTTTGAAGCCTATGATATGGTTAAGATATAAAATTTAGACACTGAAGTTTCTCATTTTTTAATAACAACTTGGGCCTTGGGCTGAATGTCTAGAAGTTACTCAGCTCTCTCTGGTTTAGCGATTGGTAAAAACTTCACCAGATTCTACATTTCCCTGTATTTCTTGATTTCTATGGCCCTAAAGTAGTTCTTCATAGGGACAGAGAGTTTGTGAATTGACACATAAATCTTGCAGAAGTTATACGCTATTGTAATATTCCCAAAGAAAACACTTGCAGCAAAGCATCAGGAAGTGTCAGTCTGGGGGATATTTGTTGAATGTAGTACCTTGAGTCTTCACAGGAGATGGGTCTGGGTTAGTGGCAGTGGCATTCTGCATGACCATGGTTGTCTTCTCAGGTAATAGGAAGCCCCAATTAGAGGCCTACAAAACTTCTCATCAAGTATGCTACTCTAAAACTCTATCCTACTTATTATAAAGTTGAAAGAAGAGAAAAGCCATTAGCAAGGTTTATCACTTGGATAAAACAGATTCCAAGTACAGTTCTCAGTATGCTACATCATCATTTTGCTTCATTGACGATAGGTTACCCAATAATTACTAGACACCACGTGCATAGATATTTTGCAGTTATGTGTGAAGACAAGCACAAATGAAATTGGTTCAATACTTAGGAGGGGCTGGGCCCAGCAGGACTGGCCAGGGCCTCCCACAGAGCTCTATTTAACAACTGGTTGATTAGGGTATACAGGATCTGTGATATCATGCTAACATGGTCAGAAATCCTTTTCCAAGGGGTCACATTTGGCTCTATGTAGACAAATGCCATGAGCCAGAGAAGGACTTTCTGATTGCATATGTAGGATTTGCTTATGTTTACTGGAAGAGTAACTTTTCGTATCTTAACTCCTACCCTTAGGGAAGTTGATTTGGTTTGGACAGGGTATAATCTCAGGAATGTTTTGTTTGCAAGAAGAGAAACTCAATTCAATCCAATTTAAGTAAAATGTGAATTAAATTAAAAGAATACTGAAATAACTCAGAGTTGAGGAATGATTCTTAGGATCTGCAGCAATTCTGAAGACCTCAGTGACTGGAACCGAGCACTCAAACAATAAATAAAATACTCTTCTGAATCTCATTCCTGCTTCTCTATGCATATTGATTTCATTCTGTTTTACTATAGAAAGTAGGTTCTTTCTTTGTGGTGGGAAACAGAGTTTTAGTCAGTCGTGGGCTTTCATCATTCCTAGAGCAAAGGGGCTTCTCTCATCCAACACTAGGTTAGAAAATCCTGGGGCAGGAGTCTGATTGACTGGGCTTAAATCATGTTTCCAATCCTGGGATGAATTCTTATGGCTGAGAATAAGAACCATGATTGGTTCAGGCTGGTTGCATGTCCACTGCTGAGATTAAGGGGGTTGATTCTGTTACCCTAATGAAGAGTATGGGGTCATTGTGTACCAGGCAGCTGTACCAGTTTGTGTCATTTGCCGTCTTTCTACTGTCTCCCCTACCCTAATGGAGGTCATTGAGAGGAAAAGGACTACCCACGAAGTCAAGCGGGCCTAAAGAAAGAACTTTGAAAGCTTCTTCTTCATTTTTATGTAACTCATGTTGGCCATCAGGGTCGATGGTTCTGTTGCTTGGCAAGGTACTATGGTAGGCTTTATTTCTGAAGCACATGTAGACCTATGGAAGTTGCCTGGAAGTAGGAAAAAGAAACCAAAACTTCTTGGAACAACTTTGTAAAGTGCTATTTCCATTGTGAGCAGGGGAATACATATAGGCACATTTAGAAAAAGGTTATCTTCTTTAACATAAATTTAGAGTGTACTATTTTTGAAAAGTATTATTTCTACTAGAAAAGGTATGTGGGACATGTTTAGACCCACAGTTTTCCCAGATCTACTGGGAAAACTGCAAGAATGTTGAGGATGCATAGGTTCACATTGGACTGGCATGGAGACTTCAAAGGAGAGATTGGACTTGCAGTGCAAAGCTCACCTTGGCTGTCCTCAGAGTCTCCCAGTTAAAACAATGCATTGGTACGGCTATTGTGTCCTTTAGTTATCCAAGTGGGGGTCAAGGACAAAGGATGGGGTTATACAGTAGCAGTAAGGATTTGCATTTGGAGGACTGAAGAACTAAGCCACTCTTAGAAGGGGCAAGAGCAGGCTGAACTTCAAGCAATGGAGCAAATTTAGGAACTAGGATATTTTCACAAGAGGACACCTGTAAAGGTCTTACAATTCTTCCCCTTGGGCTGTGAGAATCGTCATATTTGTCATCCCATTTTTTTCTCCTTCTGCATTATAAATCTCCCTAGTCTTCACCAACCATTTAATTAAGCCTATGATATACACACAAGTTCTGTACTAGTGTTGTGGGAAGTTAAAAAGAAGAGCCATAAAAGGAAGTGTGATCTTATATCCTTCCATACAGACCATCATCATATCTTGAGAAAAGGAATCCCAGATCATCCAGGTGGGGACCAGGATGGAGAATCAGAGCAGAACTGAGGGCAATGGTGAGGAGCAAGTGACTCAGAAGCAGCTGCAGAGGGTGACTCAGGAGCAAATGTGAGGCCAACATCCTTTTTCTGAAATAGCCCAGAGGAAGGTGATTCTCAGGGGTTGAGAAATGGGAATGGTGGGGCGAAGGTAAACACTGATTTTATTCTCTGCTATTAGATTCTTCCCTCCTCTTTTTCCCCTCTGCTCTCTTCCTCAACAGTTATTAAATTAATTCCTCCTCCCAAGATGGCCCAGATGCACTTTGCTTATACAAGTATTATAGAGTTCATTTTATTATACCATGATTTTTTTATTACCTAATTATGTCTGTTGTTCCCATGAGATTGCAAAGGCAGTAACTACGACCTGCTCATGGGGGAGGGACAGTACCTGAGACAGTGCTCTGCATACTGTAGGTACTTAAAAAATGCTGCTAACTTGATTTGAAAATGGTTTGCTGAGTTGATTTCCTTTTGCTGAGTTGATTTCCTTTTTTTTGCAAGAGCCATCTAAGTTCAGGTCTAATCCTGTCTGCACCCTTAAGTTTCCATATTATCTACAATATTTTAACAACTTTTCCAATTTTGAAATAATATTAAATTGAATGAATCTCTTGGTAAGCTTCTCAAGGAAGCAAAATCACAGATTTGTCAGGTGTCAGAAAATCAAAGGTACACATTGTTCTTCTGTGAAGGGAAAAATAACAGCGAGGTATTTGCTCTTCAGGAAAATTCTTGCTTTTAGGATGATCTCAACTTCCCCTTAGGAAGTTAGGCTGTTTTAGGAAAAGAGTAATTGTTGGGTGAAAGGGGAGTCAGGTTTTCTAGCGGTCCAACCAGAAGGGTCAGTTGTTGAGAAATTGATACTTTAAAAATTTTCTCCTTGGCAAACTGTAACTCCAGCCTTTTCTTTATGATTTTTTTCCAGTTTATTAAGATATAGTTGACATATAACATCATGTAAATTTAAGGTGTACACATGTGATGATTTGATATGTGTACATATTGCAAAATGTACCACAATAAGGTTAATTAACACATCCATCCCCTCATGTAGTTACAATCTGTGTATGTGTTCAGAATTTTTATGATCTACTCTCTTAGCAACTTTCAAATGTACAATACAGTATTATCAACTGTACATAAAATACAATACATTACCTCCCCAGAACTTATTTATCTTATAAATGGAAATTTATTTATTTATTATTTATTCCTTTTTAATTGAGGTATAATTGACATATAACAGTGTATTAATTTCAGGTGTAGAGCATAAGGATTTGATATTTGTATTTATTGAAAAATGATCACAAGTCTAGTTAGCATCTGTTACCTACATATTTACAAATTTCTTTTTCTTGTGATGAGAACTTTTAAGATTTACTCTCCTTGTTATGTTCAAATATGCAAGACAGTATGATTAACTATAGTCACCATGTTAAACATCACATCCCCATGACTTATCTTATAACTGGAAGTTTGTACCTTTTGACCACCTTCACCCATTTCACCCACACCCTACCCCCCACCTCTGGCAACCACCAATCTGTTCTCTCTATTTATGATCGTGGTTTGTTGTTTTGTTTTTCTTTAGATTCCACATGGAAGTGGGATAGTACGGTATTTGTCTTTGTCTCACTTATTTTACTTAGCATAAAACCCTCAAGTTCCATCCATGTTGTAGCAAATGGCACGATTTCATTCTTTTTATGGCTGAATAATATTCCATTGTGTGTATGTATACATACACAATGAAATATATATGCCACATTTTCTTTGTTTATTCGTCCATTGATGTACACTTAAGTTGTTTCCATATTTTGGCTCTTGTAAATAATGTTGAAATGAACATGGGGGTGCATATCTCTTTTTGAGTTAGTGTTTTCATTTTCTTTGGATAAATACCCAGAAGTGGGATTGCTGGATCATATGGTAGCTCTATTTTTAATATTTTGAGGAACCTCCATACTGTTCTCCATAGTGGCTGCACCAATTTACATTCCCCCCAGCAGTGCACAAGACTTCCCTTTTCTCCACACCCTCGCCTACACTTGTTATCTCTTGTCATTTGGATAATAGCTATTCTAACAGGTGTGAGGTGATATCTCATTGTGGTTTTGATTTGCATTTCCCTGATGATTAGTAATGTTGAGCATCCTTTCATGCACCTGCTGTTCATCTGTATGTCTTCTTTGGAAAAATAGCTGGTCAGATCATCTGCCCATTTTTTAATCTATTGAAATGTGAGTTCTTTATGTATTTTGGATATTAATCCCTTACCAGATATATGATTTGCAAATGTTTTCTCCCATTCAGTAGATTGCCTTTTCATTTTGTTGATTATTTCTTTTCTGTGCAGAAGCTTTTCAGTTCGATATAGTTCCACCTATTTATTTTTGCTTTTGTTGCCAGTACTTTTGGTGTCATATCCAAAAAAATAATTGCCAAAACCAATGCCAAGGAGCTTTTCTTCTAGAAGTTTTATGGTTTCAGATCTTACATTTAAGTCTTTAATCCATTTTGAGTTAATTTTTGTGAATGATGTAAGATGAGGTCCAGTTTTATTCTCTTGTGTGTAATATCCAATTTTCCCAGCATGATTTATTAAAGAGACTATCTTTTACATATTGAATATTTTTGGCTCCCTTGTCAAATATTAGTTGACCATAGATGTGTTTTTTTGGGGAGGGAGGGGTTACCAAATTACTTTATTTGAAGGAATGGTACTAAGGAAGGAACTTAAGGATCATGGTGTATGATCCTTTTGATGTACTGTTGAATTCAGTTTGCTAGTATTTTGTCGAGAATTTTTGCATTTAGAGTCATCAGAGTTATTGGCCTGTAGTTTTCCTTTCTTGTAGTGTCCTTATCTGGCTTTGGCATCAGGATAATGCTGGACTTGTACAATAAGTTTGGGAGTGAACCCTCCTCTTTAATTTTTTGGAAAAGTTTAAGAAGGATTGAATTTAAATCTTCTTTAAATGTTTGGTGGAATTCACCTGTGAAGCCCTTTGGTCCTGTGCTTTTCTTTGTCGGGAGGTTTTTGATCACTGATTCAACCTCCTTACTTGTTATTGGTCTGCTCGAATTTTCTTTTTCTTCGTGACTGACACTTGGTAGATTACTTCTGTCATTTTGTTATTTGTTTTCTATATATACCTTATAGCATTTTTGTCTCATTTACTGCATTACTGTCTTCTTTTTTGTTTAGTGGATTGTTTAGAGTGAAATGTTTACATTCCTACAGTAGGGCTGTAGGCAGGACTCTGTGTGCCCGGGGGTCACTGTTTAGGCCCCCTGGTTATGCAGGGCCAGAGGCTATGCTCAACAGTTGGGTCAGTCTGCTGGCTTGGCTCCCTGCCCTAGCGGGTCTGCAGGTTGGGCTCTGTGACTGCCCAGGCTTCCTGGACTGCCAGGGACTGGAGGCTATGCTCAGCAGTTTAGCAGGACTGCCAATTTGCTTCTTTGCCTAGGCTGGGTGGTAGGATGGGGTCCAAGGCCAGTACAGCACATTGACTGGGAAACCAAATCAACTGAGCTCCCGGGCCAGACATGGCTACCAGGTCAGCCCTGCAGATTTATAAAGCTGCTAGCTGGAGTCTCTGTTCAGGGGCCACTGCAAGCAGGAACGTGGTTTGCCAAGATCTGAGCACTGGTTGCTGTAAGTTCCACTCCCTTCTATATCTCTATTTGATCCTCAAGTGTTCAAACCCTGCAGATTCCCTCAGTGATCTCTGAGAGCTGAGACCTGAGTAGTCTTCCTGGGAAGCACCCTGCAATTGCTGGGGATGCTGGATATTCACTGTGGGCTCTATTTACCCACTGGAGAAGCAATAGGCCCCATGGGGCCCTCTCCATGCATCACTGTGCTGACCTGGGGGGAGGGGCGATGCAATCAGTGTAGCCACACCGTTTACTTTCTAATGTGGTCCTTCCCTGTCTCTGTGGTCCAGGGGTGTTTCAGCTGTACCCCGGGGCTCTGGAATTTTCACAATGGTGTCTTGTCTATGGATAGTTGCTAGTGTGGTCTTCTTGTGAGGGAAATAAAGTTGGGAATGACCCATGTCACCATCTTGACGATGTCACTACCTTCAACCTTCTCTAAGGTTGTGGACACAACAGTCATTACGTAAAGAGAATCTCAAAAAAACCCACAAAATTTTGTGCCTTGTACTAATCTTCTGCAAGTGATTTTATTTTCTTTTTTAAAATAAATGAAGATAACTTTGATTCTGGAACATGGTTGTGATATGAGAAATGAAAATAACAGAGTGCAGAATACCATGTTCACTGTGATTGCAGCTATTTAAAATATTGATACTCGTGGAAGATAATATTGCAGAAATGAAATAGTTGTGATGGAAAAAAGCAAGAAAAAGAAAGAAGCTGTATTATCTGGGACAAAGACAAACCTGCTGTTAAAGAGACACCTGGCAATACAGTGGTGTATTTTTCTTGACATCAGTAGGAAGGCAGGCACCTCTGCTCCACGTGGCCACCCAGGGACCCAGGATCCTTCGCCTTATTCCCATGCCATTCCCTAGAGCATTGTCCTTATCTGCTGGGTTGCAGTCATGCCTCTTTTCAGCTCAAAGAAAAGGGACAGTGTGGAGGAATTTCTGCAACATCTTAGGGTCCAGGCTTAGAAGCAGCACTCATTATTTCTGCTCACATTCCTGTGGTGAATATTGTCATGCGGCCATACCAGCAAAGAAGGCTGGGAAATATGCAATCTAGGAGGGTAGCCTTGTACCCTGAACAAGGTAGAGAATGGATTTTGGTTGATAATCTCTTGCTGTTGTACCTTGAATCAATGAGAACTGTGCTTGTTGATTTACAAATACTGTCTCTTTTAACCCACACAAGTCCAAGTCGCAGGCCCCCTCATTTGTAATAGTTATCAAACATGTACACCTACTGTACATGTGTACTGTGAGAGTAGGGATTGTGTCTCATTTGTTTAATCTTCAATACCTGGCATTAGTCTGGCACCAGATAGGCACTCGATAAATATTTCTTGGAGAAAGGACAGAAGGATGAAAAGTCTTGACATCAACTCTGCCCTCATCTTTCTTCAGAAGAAGTGATAAGGAGTATCTGTTTACAGTGACGTCAACCTTTATTGAGACCGCTGAGTAGTAAAGTGAACAATTCAGGGCTCTCTGACTAACAGAGATGATGGAAGTAATTGCTCGTCCTCGCTGCTGGAGCCCATAAATAAGTTGAATGAATCATGGTTATGTTCCTGGTATGGATGCCACAAAAATGGTCTGAGGACTCCTGGAAACACTCTCAAAATTAAGACAAATGTCAGTGTTGGCTGCTTGAAGTGTTTTCTGGCATCTATATTTCCGAGCACCAACCTGGCAGAAAGATAGTCTCATAAAATTGAACCTGATTGTGCTGGACGAGTAAACTGTGCTTTTGGTAATTTAAGCATAGTGGCTGCCTTTATAGGCTCCTTCATTGAGGTATGTAGTGGTGACTAATGAAGACATATCTGAGACGGGTGTGAGTCTAGGGCAAGGTTAGGGCTTAAATTTGGCTGCTGAATACATGGTCGTTGACATTTTCAGTATCTGGCAAACTCTATTTTGAAAACAGTTTTGATCTTTAAATTATGACTAGAAAAATCTTAGCTGGGCACAGGTTCCCACACATTGCCCCACTACCCAATAAGACAATAATGGTCTCTGTCTTTTAAAAAATTATAGGGCTTCCCTGGTGGCGCAGTGGTTGAGAATCTGCCTGCCAATGCAGGGGACACGGGTTCGAGCCCTGGTCTGGGAAGATCCCACATGCCGCGTAGCAACTAGGCCCGTGAGCCACAACTACTGAGCCTGTGCGTCTGGAGCCTGTGCTCCACAACAAGAGAGGCCGCGACAGTGAGAGGCCCGCGCACCGCGATGAAGAGTGACCCCCCACTCACCACAACTAGAGAAAGCCCTTGCACAGAAACGAAGACCCAACACAGCCAAAAATAAATAAATAAATAAATAAATTTATTAAAAAAAAAAAAATTATAAACTGTCCTCTGAAAAGGTAGGCTCCACATGACAGATAATTTTTTAATCGCCAGAGCCTTCACTTAGAAGTGACTGTGTCAGTTAGGGATTGAGTTCTGTTGTGAATACAAAAAGATTTGAATAAATAGAGGCTTCAACAAACCAGGGCTTTATTTTCCTCATGTCATAAGTTCAGTGGTAGAAAATCCAGAGTTGGTAAAGCAGCTCCAGAAGGCCACTGGGACTGGTATGGATTGAATTATGTCCCCCCAAATATGCTGAAGTCCTAACCTGCAAGAGTGACCTTATTTGGAAAAAGGTTCTTTGCAGATGTAGCCAAGTTAAGATGAGGTCATTCAGATGGGCCCTAATCCATTGTGACTGGTGTTCTTACAAGAAGAGAGAAATTTAGGTAGAGACACATAGGAAGACAGCCACATGAATATGGAGGCAGAGATTGGAGTGATGCTGTCATAAGCTAAGGAACACCTGGGGCTACCGGAAGCTAGGAGAGACAAGGAAGGATCCTCCCATAGGGGTTTTGAAGGGAGCATGGCCCTGTTGATACCTTGACTTCAGACTTATAGCCTCCAGAACAGTGAGAGAGTAAGTTTCTATTATTTTAAGTCACTTAGTTTGAGGCTCTTTGTTATGGGAGTCCTAGGAAAGCAATACAGGGCTCAGGCTTCTCGTACTTTTCTGCTTAGCTGTGCTTGTTGCCTTGTTTTCACATGATGGCTGCTCCACCTCTAGTATCGCATCCAAGTTCCAGGCAGGAAGAAGAGAAAAGCCAACGAATGAAAGACAACTGCAGGGGAAGTTATCCACTTTGAAAGAGCTTTACTGGAAGTCTCACCCAGCAACTTCTGCTTCCATCTCATCATCTCCCCATCAGCAATGGCATCTGAAAACCCAGTGTTTTAGCTGAACGCAATATTGGCATACATTAACTCAGACTTCTCTTAGTAAAGAAGAAGGGAAAATGGACATTGACAGGGCAATAGTGTTGCAAACTCTTTCTCCTTTACTAAATTAGAGGTTCATAAATAAATTTAAGATGGGGTAAAACTAAGAGATCCTAAATTAATAGAATTTCCTGTGTTTCTCTCTAAAAAATTAAAAATTATAGAATCTAAAAGCTAGAAGTACACTTAAAGGCTGTCCAATCAAGCCCCCTCATTTTGTACATAAAGAAGAAGTGTCAGGGCTTCCCTGGTGGCGCAGTGGTTGAGAGTCTGCCTGCCAATGCAGGGGACACGGGTTCGAGCCCTGGTCTGGGAAGATCCCACATGCCGCGTAGCAACTAGGCCCGTGAGCCACAACTGCTGAGCCTGCGCGTCTGGAGCCTGTGCTCCGCAACAAGAGAGGCCACGATAGTGAGAGGCCCGTGCACCGCGATGAAGAGTGGCCCCCACTTGCCGCAACTAGAGAAAGTCCTCGCACAGAAACGAAGACCCAACACAGCCATAAATAAATAAATAAATAAATAAATAAATAAATAAATAAATAGCATTCCCTTTAAAAAAAAAAAAAAAGAAGTGTCAGAGATGTATAAGCAGCATAGCCAGAGTTTACAAAGACAGTGGTAGCAGAGCCCTTGACTTTCATGTGAGCTTTTGCCATTATACTTGCTTCAATAACTAACACAGTTGTGCAGTTACTTCAGGAGTTAAGAGCCTAATAATTTCTTTACCAGGCTAAATGCTAATACTCTACCAGGCACAATAAATAAATAAATAAATAAATAAATAAATAAACAAACTGACCCTAATAGCTAAGTATGGCATCTACTCACTTTACTTTTTATGTCTTATTTCCTTGAAGCAGAAAAATGACAGGTTTTTAGCCCTAAACCTGTCGGGGCAGCATCCTTGATGATGACCAATATTTGGGTAAAAAAATCGCAACCCAGAAACCAACAATAGTTTTCCTGTGAATCAGTCTACACAGCTTTGTCTATGATTAGATTTCTAGACCAATAGATGTAAAATGTAAGCATTCAGCTGATTTTAGATCCCACAAAAAGGTGAGGAGAGTAATTTACTCACTCTTTTCCAAAAAAGGTATTTGTTAAAATCTTGAAGTTTGGAGAGCTTCACAGAAGCCCTTTTGGATTGATGTATGTCCTTGAAATTGGTCTCTGAGTGTTAGAAGTTCAGATGACTTTCTGATTAATGTGTAAAAAGTGCACTGCCAAGTTAGTGGAGCTGGGCTGAAATGGCATGAAATTTTATATAAAATAAAATATGTTTATCATTCAGACAAGATGTGCTCATTTCGTTAATAAAAGTACTCCCATAATATACATGGTGGTCATATAATGAAATCTAACTTGTTCACTCAGAGCACTAGGGTATAAACCTATCAGTTAGTTTAGGAAAATAGGCCACCATCCTAAACCAGACATTAATAGTAGTTTATAGATCCAGTGCAACGTGCATGGAAAAATTTGCTTCAGAATGATATATGCTCTAATGCTCAGGGGTACTATTCTCTGAGTCATTCTGATGTTGGCTTATATTTTGCTGAATTAAGCATTGCCTCTAAATGAGCAGTCATGAGCCAACCTGAGGCCAGCCGGAGATCGGAACAAGGAGACTCAAGGAGAAAATAATCAGCAGCTTGTCTTCTGCAGCAGGGGTTTCTTCCATGCATCTGCCAAGGCGGTTTAACAATTTTTATTGTATTTATTAATCGACAACACATTTCAGTGGTTTGACATTTGAAAGATACAAAAGAGGAGGCAGGGCAGAATCCTCCTTATTTCTGCTCCCAACTACCCGCTATCTTAAGGCAACTAATGTTATCAATTTTAATGTATTGTCGTTAGATTGTATTGATATATTTGTGTATTTATTTGTGTATGTATTTACTCTTTATTATGCAAAACTTCTACACACATTAAAGTCAAGAGAACAGTAAAATGAATAATAATCCTCTATTTATGATCACCTTTCATTCCTCCACTGGATTGTGATGAAGCAAATCCTAGACATCGTATTTTATCTATAAATATTTCTTCATGTATCCATCAAAAATAAGAACTCATTTTTTAAAAGCTAACTATAATACCAATATTGTATCCCCCCAAATTCACAATAATTCCTTAACATTATCAAATAACCAATCATCAAACAAATCAATGTTTACATTTCTCTGATTGTCTCATACTTTCCTTCTGTTTTACAGTTGGACCCAAACAGGGTCTACACACTGCATATGACTGATATGTCTCTTAAGTGTCTTTTAATCTATAGGTTCACCTTTCCTGTTTGTTTTTCCTTACAATTTATTTATTGAAGAACTTGGATTTTTCATCCTGTGGAATTGCTCACGTTTCGGATTTCACTGATTGCATCTTTCTAGAGAATGTTTTATATTTCAAATATAAAGCAACTTATTACCTGGCTTTTTCACTTCTGGATTTAACTATTCACTATTTTTCATCTTGCCTAGATAAAAATAATTAATTGGTAACAATGAAAGGTGAAGAGAATTTACTATTTGACACAAGACAAAAATTGGGGGTTATCATTTCTTATTTCCTTCCTTGCATTTAATAGCTTCCTTCCATCCTTTTACACCCTATATCAATCCATCCCAAATCCTACTGGCCTTCTTTTCAAAATATATCCAGAATCCAAATACTTCTCACCATCTCCACTTCTACCACCCTCGCCCAGCCACCGACATCTCTCACCTGGACTATTTGCAATTACTTCGTAGGGCTTCTCTCTGCATTTCTCTTGGCCCCATTCACCTTTAGAACCAGAGTGATCCTAATAAAATCCAAGTCAGATCGTGTCACTTCTCTGCTCAGAACCTTCCATGGCTTCTTCCTTTACTTAGAGAAAAGCTGAAGTCCTTACATGCCCTACAAGTCCCTTTATGATCTGCCTACTATGTCTCTTTGACCTTATCCACCAACTACTTTCATTGTGTCTCATTCTGCAGCCACACTGGCCTTCATTTTCCTTAAATGCATCAACCACGCACCTAGTCCACTAGCTGTTTCCTTTATTTGCAACCGTCCTTCACCAGATACCCACACGTCTTTCCCCCTCAAGGCCTTCAGCTCCTTGTTTAACTGTCACCTTCTAAGTGAAGCCTCCCGGACCACCCTGTTTAAAATTTCAGGCTTCGCGCCAACCCCTGCATTCCCCATTTCTCTTACCCTGTCTTGTTTTCCTTCATAACACTTGACACCTACTAAAGCACTATATGACTTATTTATTTCGGTTTTTTTCCTGTCTCCCTCCAGTAGAATGTAATCTCCATGAATTCAGAGATTTGTGTCCATTTTGTTCACTTTTGCTCAGTGCCCAGAACAAAGCCCATTAAACATTTGTTAAATGGATAAATTTCAGACACTCAAGGAAATGTTCCCACCTTCTTCTGCATACAATATTTCTTCTAAATTATCGCTGTCTAGAACATGTTCAGACCAAAGTTTATAGTACTTGAGAGCTGGCTCACTTTCACAATCACTCTGTCCATTCTTATTGTCATTCCTTAGATAGAAGTAAAGTTGCTCAAGTGTCCATCAGCAGATGAATGGATAAAGAAGATGTGGTATATATACACTATGGAATATTACTCAGTCATAAAGAAGAATGAAATAATGTCATTTGCAGCAACACGGATGGACCTAGAGATTATCATACTAAGTGAAGTAAGTTAGACAGAGAAAGAAATACCATATGATATCACTTATATGTGGAATCTAAAATAGATGATATAAAGGAAGTTATTTACAAAACAGAAATAGACTCACAGACATAGTAAAGAAATTTATGGTTACTAAAGGGGATGGGGGTATAAATTAGGGGTTTGGGATTAACATATACACACTACTATATATAAAATAGATAAACAACAAGGACCTACTGTGTAGCACAGGGAACTATATTCAATGTCTTGTAGTAACCTATCATGGAAAAGAATCTGAAAAAGAATATATATACGTGTGTGTGTGTATATATATATGTGTATAGTGGAATCACTTTGCTGTATACCTGAAACTAACACAACATTGTAAATTAACTATATCAATAAAAAGTGGTTTTAAAAAATAATAAAATTAAATTTAAAAAAGAAGTAAAGTTGCTCTATTTGTTGGGCAAAGGGAATAGTCGCTTTGGAAATATGACCACTAAGGACCTGTTGTAGATTGAATTGTGTTTCCTCAAAATTCACATGCTGAAGTCCTAACATGCAGTACCTTAGAGTGTGATCTTATTTGGAAACAGGGTTGTTGCAGAGGTAATTAGTTAAGACCTGGTCAAACAGGAGTAAGGTGCGTCCCTAATTCTACATGACTACTGTCTTTATAAAAAAGGGAAATTTGGACACAGACATACATCCAGGGAAAATGCCATGTCAAGATGAAGGCCGAGATCTACACGCCAGTGAAAGCCAAAGACTGTCAGCAAACCAGCAGAAGCTAGGAGACAGGCATGGAGCAGAAGCTCCCTCAGAAGGGACTGACCTTGCCAACAATTTGATCTCAAACTTCCAGCCTCCACAGCTGGGAGACAATACATTTCTGTTGTTGAAGTCATCAAGTTTGTGGTACGTTGTTATGGGAGCCCTGGGAAACTAATACAAGACACATGAAACCACGGCATCTTTCTTTCGGTTTGCAAGTGGTTCACATAACTGGTGCAGATTAAGCATCAACAAATATATGTTGAACGAGAAATGGTAAAATGATGCCATGAGGCTGCTTCAAGGAGAGCAAGGTAGATGAGAGAGAGAAAGTCATCACCAGATGGTAGTTCCCACCAAGGCAGTGGTCATGTCATCTAATTATTCAGTTCCTAGCACAGAACCTGCCTCTCAGTACACATTTGATGAACCGAATTGAAAAGCAGGCAGAACAGGTAGATCACTTATGCCATCAAGGGATCTTAGGTAGGAGAGGTTGGGTGGGCTGATGCATTCATGAAACTTAACCAACCATCTTGATTTCACACTGTCAAGAGTCTCGGTGCTGATAAATCAGCCTGGTTCTGCATTGTTACTTGATTTCACTGTATTCAGGTATATAGTATGTGGTCTTTAAGATGTATTTCTAAGACTATCGGTAGATACACATTTATTTTATCTTTAATCAGGTGGTTCAGCATTCCTTCAAACTTAGTTGTGTTATTCTGTTGTTAAAGTACGATGTTGTGTTTCTAAAAAATTCACTTTACTAAAGGCTGATATGAAAACAAAACCATTCTTTCTTCACAAAGGTTGTTTAAAGCCACAGTAGGTGTTCCTAAAAGATTGCCTTTCTTGGTTGGTTATTTTACATCAAAAGAGAAAATAATGTTACGTTGTGGATTAAAATATCATGTTGTAAATGTTGTTGCTATTAAACATCAAGGACATAGAATGCCAAAACGGTAGTGGCAAAGATATAGGATAGAAGTAATGGGATCCAGTAAGATATTTTTGAAATGTGCCTATTCATATGAGTTCAGAATGGGTGTAATTGGCCAACTCAGGTAAAATATTTTTCCCATCTGGAATATTTTTTTAAATAAATCATGATTTTTTAAATGCCCCCAAATTTCATATGTCCCTATTATTCATCTGTGGTTGACTAAAAATGGCCCCAAATTCCTTGATACTCTGCTCTTTGAAAGGTATGATCTAGTTTCCCTCCCCTGACCCTGGGCTGAGCAGAGATGCTGAACCAGTCTTGGGTCTAGACATTAGGAGACTAGAAGCTCTGATCTGGTTTTCTTGGACTCTCAGTTTTCATGGAAGTAGTTTGATAGCCCTGAGGCTAACACGCTATGAGGAGACCCAAGGCAGCCACATGGAGAGGCTATGGGGAGAGGTTGAGAGAGAGAGAGAAAGAGAGAAAGAAATTGGGGGAAAGAGAGAGAGATACCTAGGCTGTCCCCTTCCCATCTCTTCGAGCCCCCAGCCTTTTGAGTCATCTCAGCTGACTCCCCGGACACTGAGGAGCAGAGACAAGCTGTCCCCACTGTGTTCTCTCCAAATTCTTGACCCACAGAAGAGTGAGACATAATAATAATAAATTGTTGTTTTAAGACACTAATGTTTGGAATAATTTGTTATGCATAAGTCGGTAATTGAAACATCATCTTTCAAGTATAGATAGTTTCAGGTTATACCTTGTAACTTCCTAGGTGTTTTCTTTATGGCACCTAATAATACCTCCAATCTTCAAACTTACAATTCCTTCTTTAGTCATATTATGCCTCCCAACCCAGTATATACCCAGTAATCATCTACTCACACCACTGTCACTCAGTAATCATCCGTTCAAACTAGTGTGCCATTTACTTGGAACAAAAGGGGCCAAAGCACTATTTTGTGCCCTTTTTTCTGTTGGCATAGCATATGCAATTAGGCTCACTAAATTATTTAAAAGAAAGAATTTGTGCCTCTGCTCATGGAGATTTTCTTTAATTGATATCAGGAAAAAGTAGATTTCTTGTTAGCACCAATGAAATGTTAAAAACATTGATGCTGGCTTCCAAGCAGTACAATATAATATGTATTTTGGTAAGTCTGATTAGTGACTGGACTTACTACCCTCCTTTGCGTGGCTACCAGAAACTATATAATGTACCTTGAGATTGATTGGCATATGAAATTTTCAGTAAATACTATTTATCATCACCCCTCCTTTTAAAGAATTTTTTGCTGCTATGTCATATTTAAACTTTTGGAAACCTAATGCCAGTTAAAACCATAGTCTATTACACACATATATTTTAACCATTGGCAATGTGCCCTTAACAAAACAACTGCTTTAGCGGCTAGCAGTTAAGGAGAAATTGGAAGTACAGTAGATTGTTGGTAAGGGGTTTGCAAGGTTCCTCCAGCAATTTGCATTTAAAGGGCTTGTATTAGAAGCTTCCATTGAAGGCAATTCATTTTCCTTTTAAAAGAGACGTATTTAGCACATGAAATCAAATTTACTTTTAAAATTCACTCTCTGTCCCCAGAATTATGTCAGATACATGGTAACAGTTATTTAATGTGCCAACAAACTGGGGCGTTTGTATTTAGTATAAACAAATTACAAACATCCACATGAATATGTGAAAAAAATTCTCTTTAGATGAAGTCAATTGTGCTCTGTATGCTTAAGGGTCTCTTTTATTAAATGAATCTGATGCTTTGACAAAACAAAGGGTGAGGAAATTCCACACAAGGAAAATTGCTGTCGTTTAACTTGAATATAAATTGAGCGGTAGAAGAATACCAAATTATTCCATGTCTCTTGAAATGGTATAATGAAGGGCTTATGTGTACTTCATGCCTCAAGCAAAAAGAAGTTGATAGCCCTGATTTCAGCTGCATTTATTTTCAATCACAAAACCACTACAGGCTTCAGCACAACTTATAATAAGGGAAGCCCAAGAGGAAGTTGAAGATTGGTGGGCTGGCTGGGCTAAGAGGCAGGTGTAGTTACCAGCAGCCTTCGCCCCAACGAAGGCTTTGCATCATATGTGACTCAAATGATGCCACAATTCACAAAATTCATACTCACAAATGACTGTGGGACTTTTAGTAGGAATAGAAAGGGTTTTGTGGGAATTTACCATAGTTCTCTAAGCTTCCTCAAACTTTGATTCTGCTTTACAAGATAAACTATGTCCAGACCCCAAGGAAACTGCTGTGTAGAGTGTGTCAGGCTTTTAGTACAGCGGTCAGCTTTAGACTCACTTCGTCACCGGTATGCTCGAAGAAAATTTATGGAGACGTTTCTTCCTATTCCTGAGACAAAACAATTGGCCCAAGTTCTTTCCTTTTAAATACCTCTGACCTGGAGCGAGAAAATTGTTATCTGTCTAGAGATGCTATTGGAATTACTCTCCTCCTATGGATTTTAGATGGTGCTATTTATGTTAGTGCTCTGGCGCAAAGCAGTATATATAGCTGCAAAGCTATCTACAAAGTGACACAGGAAATTTCATTCACAGTGACGGCAGCTGATCTAAATCACTTTTTGTTTCTCATCTTAGAGGCCGTCTCATAAAATCTACGTGCTTTGGCCAAGCTCTTCCAACAGTCTTTTAGCCACCACATGAGTTAGTTCCTGCCTCTGTGCCTTGACTGATGGCTCTGCCGCGGCTACACGGGTGGTTCAGAGTTGCACTGCGGGCTTTTATGTGGTTTTTTTTTGGCTGGTGGGCTGTTTCAACTGCCTTGTCCTTCCGGGTAGCATCTCCAATTTGACTGGCTCTGATGAACACATCTTTAGTCATTCGAGAGAAATCTTTAGTGAAAATTCTTTGTGATAGAAATACAAATTTGTCTCCCTCTCCCAGCATGGAAAATTTTCTGCCCCAGAAAGCGGCAAAAGACTTGGAGGAAGTAGATTGTCTCATTTTAATGAACAAGAAGCCAACAAAAACCACATCATTCTTGCTGCTTTCAAGTCCCTACAAGTTTGATGAATTAGAAGACAAAATTCAAGAAAGAAGACAAGAAATTCTGTTCGCATCTGCCATGTTACTTGACCATGACTTAGCACATGGTTTATTACAGGCTGCAGTGGACAGTTCAGCCCTGTTTGCCAAGTGTTTATGGAGCACCTGTTCTGTTCCAGGAGCTATACAAGGTAATCTGGTTACAAAAATGAATAAAACATGGGTTGCCGGTGGGGTTCTCTGGAGAGCAGAGACTGAGATGGAGTGAAGAGTGCAGAAGCTTTTTGCAAGAGAGTCACCCCTGGAAGTAGACGGTCATCAGACACGTTGAAGACCTGACAGTATGTCGGCTGGGCCAGCAGGAAGTTCCAGAGCAGATCGCTGTTGGAGGAGTGCATGCAAAGGGCTAGACCTCGGGTGTTGGCTGAGGGCCACTTCATGGACAGTCTGACCTCTTGTACCACTCCCTTGCTCAGTCCTTAACTGGGGTCTTCTCAGAGGAGAGCAGGAATGCCACTTGAATGCTAAGGGAAATCCCGAAGAAGCCAACAGTTGGAATCTGTCGGGTAACCACCTTCCTCCCCCTGGTCAGCAAGTCCTTTCTTGAAGAGGAGTTGAGCATCACATCTCCAGGTCCGCCATGGTCCACCCTTTGTGCCACACAGATCTACTTCTCCATGACATATGGAAACAGCTTCTCATGGCTCGGATGGGCCTCGCTTCCTGACGGGAAACTTGGATAGAGGGAGGTTAGTGGGACAAAATCGAGCCCCCATCTCTGCAGTTGACTCAAGGCCACAACTGGTACCCATCATGTCCCTCCTCCTCTCTCCATTCTAAATTCTCATCGCCCTCAGCTACCACCTATGTTGGTTTTAGTTTTTTCCGAAGAGTCTGACTCTCTATGAAACAAGCATCTCTGCCCAGGCTTGTTGCTTGTTTCCATTCCTGTGTGCAAAGAGTGCCAGGAGGTTTTCCCACTGGGTCACCTGAGCTCATACGTTCCTCCTTGTTTCTCCTGGGTATCAGGAAGCCTTCCTCCTCATGCTGTTCAGGGTCAATTACTTCTGACAAGATGGTGACTCCTTGCTTGCTGAAGAATCCCAAAGTGCTCGGGGGTAGCTGTAAGCCTGAACTTCAATGAGACCCTCGCTGTGTCCCCTGGTGACAGCCTGCCCCCTTTGGGAGCAAGGGCATCTCATCCTGCAGAGCCCAGAGCTGTGGAGACAGGAATCTACAGAACACCCAAGTAGATCACTGGAAGTAATAGTAAGTGGGGCTAATTCTACTTCTATCCCTTGGTTCCAGACCCATGTATTCTTCCTGATGGGAACACAGCCATAGAGAGGTCTCTGATTCAATGAGTGTACTGCTTCTTGGAGGATGGGTTATATCCTTACAAGGCATTGCCTCTGAACTGGTGCTTCAGCTACCGCTTCAGCAGGCTGCTTATTACTCAGGCTGGCAGTTTCTGGGTGATGTGGGTAAAATAGTATATGATATTACTAGTCAATCCTATGGTCCTGGGCCCACTTTTTCACTCCTCTATCATGATAAAATATGTTCCCTGGTTGGATGTTATGTTACGTGGAATCCCATACCTGTAGATCAGGCATTCCATAAATTCCCACATGGTGGTGCTTCCCTGTGGGAAAGAGAGCAAACCCCACCAGGAATAAGTGTCTATTCCTGTCTACAACTGCTGGAATTTCCAAGATGGGAGAATCCCAATGAAGTCAGCTTGCTACCAAGTGGCCAGTGGGTCTCCTTAATGAACACTGCCATAACAAGGGGTTAGCATTGGTCTCTGCTGTTGGCAGGTTGGACATTCGACGTGGTTTGACAGTATTAGCTAGATTGGCCTTGGTTAGTGGGAGTCTGTGCTATTGGACCCATGCATAATCCCTATTTCAGCCAGCAGCTGCGGTCACTAGGCGTGTGCATTTTGCCAACATTGTAGTAGATACTGATAAAAGCTAGCTAGCATACACAGGCCAACTCATTTTATCTACTTGGTTATTTACGTGTACTTATCCCATTCCTCTATCCCCGAATTCCTTGCTTTGATGATTGAACTCCAAGTTTTCAATCTTTTTCCTTCTAGGTCTCCAACAAACCAGACAAGCCATTTTCCACTCACAGGAGTCCATCTATAGTCCATCTCAGGCTATTTTTCCTTTCACACAAAGTGAATATGACCAGGTATGCCACATAATACCCATGGAAAAGACTTTCCCTTTGTAACTGTCTCTCGGGACCACTCTGGAGTGGGAACGTAATACAGCTGCCATACCATTTTTGACTTGCACGTGCCGAACCGATCCATCTGTAAACTAAGTTTGGACATTTTCCTCCTCTTTCATTTGATCATATAGGTCATATACGACTCCCTCTCTCTCCCCTGATACAACCAGAGGTATGAGCCGGGGGCAGGATGCTGGTGAAACTGCGATGGGTGACGTGGTGGTCTGGGCTCCCTGCTCATGCAACTTGCTGTGCCCTCTCACCCCGCTGATGCTCAAGCCGGGATGTATATTTCCATTTTATGATGAATTGCTGCTGGACGCTCATGACTTTCCAATTTGGCAGGTTCAGTAGGCTCCAGTTCATGTTGTACAGTTCGGGATGCATAATCACTTTGGTGTCCCCTGCTCAAACATTCCAGTTCTCTACCATGGCTCGGTAGCACTCTAAGACCCACTTTTCAAAAAGTGTGTATATAATTCTCTATTGCAGATGCTTCAGAACTCTGCACTGAGATTCTCCCTCTTGGGCCTGTCATACACTCTACCCTATATCTCCTTTTCATCAGTGATATCTCCATTATCATGATGTCTGCCAGATCATATGGCCCGAGTGGCAGAGCACTGCCTTCTAGAGCTGCTGCAGATCCCACTCAAATATGGCAGCATTCTGTGTCACCTAGTTAATAGGCTAAAGTACACCTAGGTGTGGAATATGGTACCCTGGAACTACAAGAAGCCTATTAAGTTTTATGACTCCTTCTTTGCAGTGGGAGATATTAGATACAGCAATTTAGTTTGGAGGGATATCATAGAATATCCCTGACTACTGGATCCCCTAAAGACTATACTCAGGTTGCAGGCCTCTCAATCTTCATGGGGTTTATTTCCATCCTCCGGAGCATAAGGGTCATAGCAAAGTCTCCAGTGTGCTAGTCACCTCTTGTTCATTATGCTCTATCCACATGATGTCATTGACATATGGATAGATATGATGCTCTACAAAGAGGTCCAAATGGTCCAGATCACTCCAGATTATATTATGACTGAGAATGGAAGAGTTCACATAGTCTTGGGGCAAAACTAGATATTGTTGTCCTTTCCATGTTAATGTAATGTGTTTCTGATTCTCTTTCCTGAATGGGATATATAAGAATGAGTCTTCCAAGCAAATAGCTGCATAACATGTTCCTGAGGCCATATTAAGCTACTTAAGTAAAGAGACACCACAGCTGGCACAGCAGCTGCAGTTGGGGCTGTTACTTAGTGTAGCGTGAAGTAGTTTATAGCCAGTTTCCAGAATCCATCCAGTTTCTGCAGGGGTGAGACTGGCAAATTAAATTGAGATATGGTAGGAATCACCATCCTGGAATCCTTTAGGTCTTTAATGGTAACATTAATCCCCAGTGCCCCCAACGCCACCCCAGAATGCAACATTGGTTTTGATTTGCTCTCTTGGCTGTAGGGAGGTTGGTGTGGCATCTCAGAGATTTCCACTTGGCCTTCCCCACTATGATAGTTTTAGCTCACAGGCCAGAGACCCAGTAGAGCCTGGGATTCCAACTGCCAGGTGTGTCAATCACAATAATTCATCTGGGGACAGGAGAATTAAGTCAGACTTTGACCAGGTCTTCATTTATTAACTCCCCCCATTTGCCCCCCACACTAAAGCGTGATGATGCTTCAGGTCTCTGGGAGTCAATGTCATCTTGGACTCTGTGTCTCACAGACCTTACAAAGTCTGGATGTTTCCATTTCCAAAGTGTATAGCCCCTCAAGTACATGGCCAAAAGTTACTTTGGGGATGGACTCAGGGAATCTATATAGGACATGCTTGCCATGGTGTTGCAGGGTAATTCTTCCTGGGGACCTAGACACTTCTTCAGCCAACGGGTTGCAGATCTGAAAACTGGCTCAGGTAGGGAACTGAGCAAAAGATCATGAATTTTTATTTGGATGGCTATCCCCATTTTCTTGCTTCTCCATTCTTGCTTTCTTCTTACTGTAGATGTTAAGCAGCCCTTTTGTTGGCTGCCTGTCTATTTTGCCCCTAGGGGACAATTAGCCATCTCTACAACTCTCTGAGAGTCAAAGGCCCTTGGCTGCCCCTCTTACCTGGCTTCTAGTGACTAAGTACCGTCACATGGCCTCTACTGCTATGAAGGAAGCCTGCTCTGTGACCACCTCCTGTATCACCAACCTTGACCTTCTAGTGATGCTGGTAGCTCTCTCTCACCAGAACATTCCTGTTGCCTTGTTGAATGGTGTGTTCTCTGGCAGTTCTTTTGGCTTCACATAATATATCCATTCCAGCATATCCACCTCTCCTGGCCTTTTTATTCCTCCCTCTGTTGTTTCTCATAGAAATTCAGAGATTTCAGCTTTGCTCAGGGCAGGCAACCTCTTCCTTCAGGCCGCTAGAGGCCACAATAGCAGTGAGTTTACCCCTAGGGTCCTTTCAAAGGTATCAAATCCCATGTCCCGAGGAAGTGCCCCAAGTCTCTGAATTGTTGCTAATACACTCTTTTTTTTTTTCTTTAACACCTTTATTGGAGTATAATTGCTTTACAATGTTGTGTTAGTTTCTGCTGTATAACAAAGTGAATCAACTATACATATACATATATCCCCATATCTCCTCCCTCTTGCATCTCCCTCCCACCCTCCCTATCCCACCCCTCTAGGTGGTCACAAAGCACCGAGCTGATCTCCCTGTGCTATGTGGCTGCTTCCCACTAGCTATTTTACATTTGGTAGTGTGTATATGTCCTTGCTACTCTCTTACTTCTTCTCAGCTTACCCTTCCCCCTCCCCGTGTCCTCAAGTCCATTCTCTATGTCTGCATCTTTATTCTTGTCCTGCCCCTAGGTTCTTCAGAACCTTTTTTTTTTTTTTTAGATTCCATATATATGTGTTAGCATATGATATTTGTTTTTCAATTTCTGACTTACTTTATTCTGTATGACAGTCTCTAGGTCCACATCTTCTTTATCCATTCATCTGTTGATGGACACTTAGGTTGCTTCCATGTCCTGGCTATTATAAATAGTGCTGCAATGAACATTGTGGTACATGACTCTTTTTGAATTATGGTTTTCTCAGGGTATATGCCCAGTAGTGGGATTGCTGGGTCATAGGGTAGTCCTATTTTTAGTTTTTGAAGGAACCTTCATACTGTTCTCCATAGTGGCTGTATCAATTTACATTTCCACCAACAGTGCAAGAGGGTTCCCTTTTCTCCACACCCTCTCCAGCATTTATTGTTTGTAGATTTTTTGATGATGGCCATTCTGACCGGTGTGAGGTGATACCTCATTGTAGTTTTGATTTGCGTTTCTCTAATGATTAGTGATGTTGAGCATCCTTTCATGTGTTTGTTGGCAATCTGTATATCTTCTTTGGAGAAATGTCTATTTAGGTCTTCTACCCATTTTTGGATTGGGTTGTTTGTTTTTTTGATATTGAGCTGCATGAGCTGCTTGTATATTTTGGAGATTAATCCTTTGTCAGTTGCTTCGTTTGCAAATATTTTCTCCCATTCTGAGGGTTGTCTTTTTGTCTTGTTTATGGTTTCCTTTGCTGTGCAAAAACTTTTAAGTTTCATTAGGTCCCATTTATTTATTTTTGTTTTTATTTCCATTTCTCTAGGAGGTGGGTCAAAAAGGATCTTGCTGTGATTTATGTCATAGAGTGTTCTGCCTATGTTTTCCTCTAAGAGTTTGATAGTGTCTGGCCTTACATTTAGGTCTTTAATCCATTTTGAGTTTATTTTTGTGTATGGTGTTAGAGAGTGCTCTAATTTCATTCTTTTACATGTAGCTGTCCAGTTTTCCCAGCACCACTTATTGAAGAGGCTGTTTTTTCTCCATTTTATATTCTTGCCTCCTTTCTCAAAGATTAGGTAACCTATGTGTGGGGGTTTATCTCTGGGCTTTCTATCCTGTTCCATTGATGTATATTTCTGTTTTTGTGCCAGTACCATACTGTCTTGATTAGTGTAGCTTTGTAGTATAGCCTGAAGTCCGGGAGCCTGATTCCTCCAGCTCCATTTTTCTTTCCCAAGATTGGTTTGGCTATTCAGGGTCTTTTGTGTTTCCATACAAATTGTGAAATTTTTTGTTCTAGTTTTGTGAGAAATGCCATTGGTAGTTTGATAGGGATTGCAATGAATCTATATAATGCTTTTTTTTTTTTTTTGCTCAGTTTCTTTAGACTTCCATTTTTTTTGTTTGTTTGTTTTTTATTTATTTATTTTTTACTTTTGGCTGTGCACAGGCTTTCTCTATTTGCAGCCAGCGAGCACTACTCTTCAACATTTTCACAATGTTGATTTTTCCAATCCAAGAACATGGTATATCTCTCCATCTGTTTGTATCATCTTTAATTTCTTTCATCAATGTCTTATAGTTTTCTGTATACAGGTCTTTTTTCTCCTTTGGTAGGTGTATTTCTAGGTATTTTATTCTTTATGTTGCAATGGTAAATGGCAGTGTTTCCTCAATTTCTCTTTCAGATTTTTCATCATTAGTGTAAAGGAATGCAAGAGATTTCTGTGCATTAATTTTGTATCCTGCTACTTTACCAAATTCATTGATTAGCTCTAGTAGTTTTCTGGTAGCATATTTAGAATTCTCTATGTATAGTATCATGTCATCTGCAAACAGTGACAGTTTTACTTCTTCTTTTCAAATTTGGATTCTTTTTATTTCTTTTCCTTCTCTGATTGCTGTGGCTAGAACTTCCAAAACTATGTTGAAAAATAGTGGTGAGAGTGGGCAACCTTGTCTTGTTCCTGATCTTAGTGGAAATGGTTTCTGTTTTTCACCATTGAGGACAATGTTGGCTGTGGGTTTGTCATATATGGCCTTTATTATGTTGAGGTAAGTTCCCTCTATGCCTACTTTCTGGAGGATTTTTATCATAAATGGGTGTTGAATTTTGTCAAAAGCTTTTTCTGCATCTATCGAGATGATCATATGGTTTTTATCCTTCAATTCGTTAAGACGGTGTATCACATTGATTGATTTGTGTGTATTGAAGAATCCTTGCATTCCTGGGATAAACCACACTTGATCATGGTGTATGATCATTTTAATGTGCTGTTGGATTCTGTTTGCTAGTATTTTGTTGCGGATTTTTGCATCTATGTTCATCAGTGATGTTGGCCTGTAGTTTTCTTTCTTTGTGACATCTTTGTCTGGTTTTGGTATCAGGGTGATGGTGGCCTCGTAGAATGAGTTTGGGAGTGTTCCTCCTTCTGCTATATTTTGGAAGAGCTTCAGAAGGATAGGTGTTAGCTCTTCTCTAAATGTTTGATAGAATTCACCTGTGAAGCCATCTGGTCCTGGGCTTTTGTTTGTTGGAAGATTTTTAATCACATTTTCAATTTCAGTGTTTGTGATTGGTCTGTTTATATTTTCTATTTCATCCTGGTTCAGTCTCAGAAGGTTGTGCTTTTCTAAGAATTTGTCCATTTCTTCCAGGTTGTCCATTTCATTGGCATATAGTTGCTTGTGGTAATCTCTCATGATCCTTTGTATTTCTGCAGTGTCAGTTGTTACTTCTCCTTTTTCATTTCTAATTCCATTGATTTGAGTCTTCTCCCTTTTTTTCTTGATGAGTCTAGCTAATGGTTTATCAATTTTGTTTATCTTCTCAAAGAACCAGCTGTTAGTTTTAATGGTCTTTGCTATTTTTTTCTTCATTTCTTTTTCATTTCTTTCTTTTTTTTTTTTAAGGAATTCCTTTATTTTTATTATTTATTTATTTATTAATTTATTTTTGGCTGTGTTGGGTCTTCGTTTCTGTGCAAGGGCTTTCTTTAGTTGCGGCAAGCGGGGGCCACTCTTCATTGCAGTGCGCGGGCCTCTCACTATCACGGCCTCTCTTGTTGCGGAGCACAAGCTCCAGACATGCAGGCTCAGTAGTCATGGCTCACGGGCCTAGTTGCTCCGCGGCATGTGGGATCTTCCCAGAACAGGTCTCGAACCCGTGTCCCCTGCATTGGCAGGCAGATTCTCAACCACTGCGCCACCAGGGAAGCCCCTTTCATTTATTTCTGATCTGATCTTTATGATTTGTTTCCATCTGTTAACTTTGGGGTTTTTTTGTTCTTCTTTCTCTAATTGCTTTAGGTGTAAGGTTAGGTTGGTTATTTGAGATTTTTCTTGTTTCTTGAGGCAGGATTGTATTGCTATAAACTTCCCTCTTAAAACTGCTTTTGCTGCATCCCATAGGGTGTGTGTCGTCGTGTTTTCATTGTCATTTGTTTCTAGGTATTTTTGATTTCCTCTTTGATTTCTTCAGTGATCTCTTGGTTATTAAGTAGTGTATTGTTTAACCTCCATGTGTTTGTATTTTTTACAGTTTTTTTCCTCTAATTGATATCTAGTCTTATAGCGTTGTGGTCAGAAAAGATACTTGATACGATTTCAATTTTCTTAAATTTACCAAGGCTTGATTTGTGACCCAAGATATGATCTATCCTGGAAAATGTTCCCTAAGCACTTGAGAAGAAAGTGTATTCTGTTGTTTTTGGATGGAATGTCCTATAAATATCAATTAAGTCCACCTTGTCTAATGTGTCATTTAAAGCTTGTGTTTCCTTATTTATTTTCATTTGGGATGATCTGTCCATTGGTGAAAGTGAGGTGTTAAATTCCCCTACTATTATTGTGTTACTGCCAATTTCCCCTTTTTTGGGTGTTAGCATTTGCCTTATGTATTGAGGTGCTCCTATGTTGGGTGCATAAATAATTACAATTGTTATAGCTTCTTCTTGGATTGATCCCTTGATCATTATGTAGAGTCCTTCCTTGTCTCTTGTAATATTTTTTATTTTAAAGTCTATTTTATCTGATATGAGTTTTGCTATTCCAGCTTTCTTTTGATTTCCATTTGCATGGAATATCTTTTTCCATCCCCTCAATTTCTATCTTTATCTGTCCCTAGGTCTGAAGTGGGTCTCTTGTAGACAGCATATATACGGGTCTTGTTTTTGTATCCATTCAGCCAGTCTATATCTTTTGGTTAGAGCATTTAATCCATTTACATTTAAGGTAGTTATTGATATGTATGTTCCTATTACCATTTTCTTCATTGTTTTGGGTTTGCTATTGTAGGTCTTTTCCTTCTCTTGTGTTTCCCACCTAGAGACGTTCCTTTAGTATTTGTTGTAAAGCTGGTTTGGTGGTGCTGAATTCTCTTTGCTTTTGCTTGTCTGTAAAGGTTTTAATTTCTCTGTCGAATCTGAATGAGATCCTTGCTGGGTAGAGTAATCTTGGTTGTAGTTTCTTCCCTTTCATCAATTTAAATATGTCCTGCCACACCCTTCTGGCTTGCAGAGTTTCTGCTGAAAGATCAGCTATTAACCTTATGGGGATTCCCTTGTATGATATTGGTTGCTTTTCCCTTGCTGCTTTTAATATTTTTTCTTTGTATTTAATATTTTTTGTGTGTTTAATTTTTGATAGTTTGAATAATATGTGTCTTGGCATGTTTCTCCTTGGATTTATCTTGTATGGGACTCTCTGCGCTTCCTGGACTTGATTGACTATTTCCTTTCCCATATTACGGAAGTTTTCAACTATAATCTCTTCAAATATTTTCTCAGTCCCTTTCTTTTTCTCTTCTTCTTCAGGGACCCCTATAATTCTAATGTTGGTGCATTTAATGTTGTCCCACAGTCTCTGAGACTGTCCTCAATTCTTTTCATTCTTTTTTCTTTATTCTACTCTGTGGTAGTTATTTCCACTATTTTATCTTCCAGGTCACTTATCCATTCTTCTGCCTCAGTTATTCTGCTATTGATTCCTTCTAGAGAATTTTTAATATCATTTATTGTGTTGTTCATCATTGTCTGTTTGCTCTTTAGTTCTTCTAGATCCTTGTTAAATGTTTCTTGTATTTTCTCCATTCTATTTCCAAGATTTTGGATCATCTTTACTACCATTACTTTGAATTCTTTTTCAGGTAGACTATTTCCTCTTCATTTTTTTGGTCTGGTGGGTTTTTACCTTGCTCCTTCATCTGCTGTGTATTTCTCTGTCTTCTCATTTTGCTTATCTTACTGTGTTTGTGGTCTCCTTTTTGCAGGCTGCACGTTCATAGTTCCCGTTGTTTTTGGTGTCTGCCCCCAGTGGGTAAGGTTGGTTCAGTGGGTTGTGTAAGCTTCCTGGCAGAGGGGACTGGTGCCTGTGTTCTGGTGGATGAGGCTTGATCTTGTCTTTCTGGTGGGCAGGACCGTATCCAGTGGTGTGTTTTGGGGTGTCTGTGAACTTATTATGATTAGGCAGCCTCTCTGCTAATGGGGGGGGGTTGTGTTCCTGTCTTGCTAGTTGTATGGCCTGGGGTGTCCAGCACTGAAGCTTGCTGGGCGTTGAGTGGAGGTTGGTCTTAACGTTGAGATGGAGATCTCTGGGAGAGCTCTTGCCGACTGATATTATGAGGGGCCAAGAGGACTCTGGTGGGCCAATGTCCTGAACTCGGCTCTCCCTCCTCAGAGGCTCAGGCCTGACACCTGGCCAGAGCACCAAGACCCTGTCAGCCACACAGCTCAGAAGAAAAGAGAGAAAAGAAAAAAAAAGAAAGAAAGAAAAAATAAATAAAATAAAATAAAGTTATTAAAATAAAAACTTTTTTTAATTATTAAAATAAAAGAAATTAAAAAGTAATAAAAAAAGAGAGCAACCAAAACAATAAATAAATCCACCAATGATAACAAGAGCTAAAAACTATACTAAAAAAAAAAATGGACAGACAGAACCGTAGGACAAATGGTAAAAGCAAACCTATACAGACAAAATCACAGAAAGAAGCATACACATACATGCTCACAAAAAGAGAAAAAGGAGAAATATATATATATATATTTTTTTTTTTTTTAAAAAGGAAGAGAGCAACCAAATCAATAAACAAATCTACCAATGATAATCTCTAAATACTAAGTTGAGATAAATATAAACCAGAAACAAATTAGGTACAGAAAGCAAACCCCCAGTCTACAGTTGCTCCCAAAATCCACTGCCTCAATTTTGGGATGATTTGTTGTCTATTCAGGTATTCCACAGATGCAGGGTACATCAAATTGATTGTGGAGATTTAATCTGCTGCTCCTGAGGCTGCTGGGAGAGACTTCCTGTCCTTTTCTTTGTCCGCACAGCTCCTGGGGTTCAGCTTTGGATTTGCCCCGCCTGTGCATGTAGGTCTTCTGAGGGCATTTGTTCCTTGCCCAGACAGGACAAGGTTAAAATAGCAGCTGATTAGGGGGCTCTGGCTCACTCAAGCCGGGGGGAAGGAGGGGTATGGAATGCAGGCCGAGCCTGCGGCGGCAGAGACCAGCGTAACGTTGCAGCAGCCTGAGGCGCGCCGTGCGTTCTCCCGGGGAAGTTGTCCCTGGATCACGGGAGCCTGGCCGTGGCGGGCTGCACAGGCTCCCGGGAGGGGAGGTGTGGTTAGTGACTTGTGCTTGCACACAGGCTTCTTGGTGGCTGCAGCAGCAGCCTTAGCGTTTCATGCCCGTCTCTGGTGTCCGCGCTGATAGCCGCGGCTTGTGCCCGTCTCTGGAGCTCGTTTAGGCGGTGCTCTGAATCCCCTCTCCTCGTGCACCCCAAAACAATGTTCTCTTGCCTCTTCGGCAGCTCCAGACTTTTCCCCGGACTCCCTCCCGGCTAGCTGTGGCGCACTAGCCCCCTTCAGGCTGTGTTCACGCCGCCAACCCCAGTCCTCTCCCTGGGATCCGACCGAAGCCCGAGCCTCAGCTCCCAGCCCCCGCCCGCCCCGGCGGGTGAGCAGACAAGCCTCTCGGGCTGGTGAGTGCTGGTCGGCACCAATTCTCTGTGCGGGAATCTCTCTGCTTTGCTCTCTGCACCCCTGTGGCTGTGCTCTCCTCCGTGGCTCTGAAGCTCCCCCCCCGCCACACCCCGTCTCCACCAGTGAAGGGGCTTCCTAGTGTGTGGAAACTTTCCTCCTTCACAGCTCCCTCCCAGAGGTGCAGGTCCTGTCCCTATTCTTTTGTCTCTGTTTTTTCTTTTTTCTTTTGCCCTACCCAGGTACATGGGGAGTTTCTTGCCTTTTGGGAGGTCTGAGGTCTTCTGCCAGTGTTCAGTAGGTGTTCTGTAGGAGTTGTTCCATATGTAGATGTATTTCTGATGTATTTGTGGGGAGGAAGGTGATCTCCATGTCTTACTCCTCAGCCATCTTGAAGGTCCTCTGCTAATACACTCTTTAGGTCAATAAAAACAGTGCTCAAGGAGCTGCATTCAGGGAACTACATCTGAGAAACTTAAGTGCACCTGGATCTGATTTAGATGGATTCTGAGCCTGATTCATAATGGCATGAGAGTTTGGGGAGTCCTTCAGAGAGTGTGAGTGTATTTTGTACGTGGGAGAGATGTAAATAATTGTAAATAATAATACTGAGGCCAGAGGGCAGACTTTGGTGGTTTTGAAATATGCCTGAAGATGTTTTGATAGTCTTCCCATCAAATGGTGGGATCTAGTCCTCTACTCTTACACTGGGTGGGCCTTGGTGGCTGCCTAGGTCATAGAGCATGGTGGAGATGATGCTATGTGATATGCAAGGTTTGGTCCTAAAAAGCCTACCCACTCCCTTCTTGGCCTCCAAGGATCTTAGACACCATATTGTGAGGAAGCCCAAACTAGCCCACGGGGAGAGACCAAATAGAGTGGCCACCAAATAGAGTGGTCTTCTGAATAAAAGATCAGCTGAGGTTTCACTCAACAGCCAGTAGCAAGTACTAGACATGTGAGTGAAGGCACATCCAGGTAATTCCAGCCCCCAGCTGTCAAGTCACCAGCAGTCATTAAGTCTTCTCAGCTGAGGTTCCAGATAACAAGAAGCAGAGATAAACCATCCCCACTATTCTCTGTCGAATTCCTGACCCACACAATCCATGAGCAGACTAAAATGGTTGTCTTATTCCACTAAGTTTTGAGTGACATATTTTCCAGCAATAGTAAATAGAGCAAAGATCAAACTGACAAATATCAAGTATATTTCTCTCTATCAACAGCAACTAACTAGAAAATATAATGTAAAATAAAACATCCAGACTAGCAAGAAAGAAACCAGGAAAGAGCTTGGCAATGACTGTACAAGATCTTTACAGAAAAAAAAGTGTTGAACTCTAATAGGGGACATAAAAATTAGATCCAAATTAACCTGATTTAAAAGCAAAAATTATGCAGCAAAAGAGCACTGGATTTTGTGTGTGTGTGTGTTTAAGAGCACTGGATTTGACTATATAATATTAAAGATTTCTGTTCAGAGAACTACATATGACAAAGTTAACAGACAGATAACAGAATGGGAGAATATATTTGTGAAGTCTAAAATTGACAAGGGTTTAATATTTATATTCTACAGCAAACTTCTATGTCAGCAGTAAAAACATTAAAAAAAATAAGCAAAGGAGGTATACTAGAAAGAACATGATGTCTGAACTAGTAATAAATTTATGAAGAAAAACTAAAACTCTCTAAGAATCGGGAAAGAAGCAAATTAAAACCAAGATGAAATAACACTTTATGACCCCGGATTAAGACAGTGGATAATATTAAATATTGATGAGAATGTGACAGGCTGGGACCTCTCATTCCCTGATGAGGGAGTGTAAGTATGATAGCCACACTGGTAAAGACTTTAGAAGTATTTTGAAGAAGTAGGTGTGCATATTTCCTATAAACCAATGATCCCACTCCTCTTCCTAAAAAGATTGCACAGGGCGGTAGAAGATGAATCAATCAGAATCCAAACAAGAAAATAAAAATTAAGCTAGCATTTCCAATTGGGGTATTTAATACAGGGAGTTGATTAAACAGGTGCTGGAAGGATAAAAGAGGTCAGAAAACACTGGGGTAACTCAGAGATTAGTAGCTGTGGGTAGCAGCTGCCATTTCTAGAACTGGGGGAACAAAAGGAAAAAAGTCATGTGGCACAACATAGGGGCTTTGAGGAAGGGCTCTTCGGGGTTGGTGCCGAGACCTCTGAGAAGAAGGTGCCATGGGCTGGTGCGTGGACCACTGAAGGGGTACCCAGCTGCTGCTTGGCATGCTCATCTTCTGCTCCCAGGAGGTGTGATGCTGCTGCTAAAATCTCTGATAAAAGCTCTGGGCTGAAGCCCTAAAGGCCGGCTGCTGATGGAAGAATGCCAGTAGAAGCTGTAAGCAGGAAGAGAGGCCCTTTACCCCTCCTCAGGCTTTGTGTGATCTCCTGCCAATACCTTCTATTGGAAGAACATAATCAGAAGGCAGCTGGCAAGGGGATCTGGGAAATGCAGTTTGCAGAACCCAACCTTCAGAAGTGTTGGCTAGAGTGAAAGGCAATAAGTGAAAGATTTACATCCCAGTATCCCTGTGGTAGCAGGAGATTGCAGCCAAAGTAGGTGTCCATTGCTAGGGGAATATTAAATCAAATGTTGTGAGTGCAGAGTATGGAATATACAGCTGGGAAGAGCAGACAAGTACATGTGAGTAAGCAACATGGATACATCCCAAGAACACTGTTGAGAGAAAAACGTAGGAAGAAGCATGAGATTTAAAGTACTCCACCATGTATGTACATTTAAAATCGTAGCAGGAGCTTCTAGGTGGGTGAACTCAGGAAGGTGCTATGGGGGTGGGGCGCCTGGAGAGGGCATGGAGCTCATGGCGCCCTTCCCCCATACCTTGCCCTGTGCATCTCTTCCATCTGGCTGTTCCTGAGTTGTATCCTTTCATAATCAAGTGGTAATCTAGTAAAAAAATAAATAAATAAATAAGTTTTAAAAGCCGTAACAAAACAATACTACATATTTAAGAGGTTGCACACATATTTGAAGATACAGATATTATGTATTAGAAGGGGTACCAAGGCTGCTGCATACAGCACAATTCCTGGAATTATGCAACACAGTAGCCCTGCTGGTGGCCTATGCTATGGAGAGAAACAGATGTGGGAGTTAAAAAGAAGGGCAAGAAAATAAGTAAAATAAAAGAAGTCATTAATAAAGGGGGAAAAAAATAATGTGCTATGAATCAAGGAACATAAGTCTCTATACTTGAGGGCTTTAAAGTAAGCTTTTATTAATCCTATTGATTGCAGATTTTTTTTTCTCATTTTGTCCTTTATTTTATTGTTTTACAAGGCATCTGACATTCAGAGTTTTTTCCTATCATATTAGTCATTGATCTTTTCCTTCCTTATTTCGGCTAGTGATGGATTAAAGATGCCACTCCTCCCACTGAGAGTTGGTGTCTATTTCTCTTTCCTCTCCCCTAGGATCTGGGCTGGCCTTGTGATTTATTTTGACATGTAGCATATAGAATATAGGGAATGATATCTTGTAACTTTCAACATTGGGCCTTAATAGATCGGCAATTCTCATATAAAATAAATAAGCTACAAGGATATATTGTACAACACAGGGAATACAGCCAATATTTTACAATAACTATAAATGGAGTATAACCTTTAAAAACTGTGAATCACTACGTTGTACTCCTGAAACTTACGTAATATTGTACAGCAACTATACCTCAATAAAAATAAAAAATTAAAGAGATCTGCAATGCTCACCTTTATTGGTTCCTTGGAACCCAGCTGCCATGTTGTGAGGTGCCGAGCCACATGAAAAACCCCATCAGGGAGAACTGAGGCACTCCAGTTGACAGCCTCAGCTGACCTCCCAGCCAGCAGCCATCACCAACTGCAAGCCACAGGAAAGAGACACCTTGGAAGTCCTGGCACTGTTGAGCCTCCAGATTTCAGCTGGCTTAGTCAACACCACTTGGAGTGTTAGAACTACCCAGCTGATCCCAATCAACTCAGAGACTCTCGGAAGACTGTGTTTGTTTTAAGGCACTAAATTTTGAGGTGGTTTGTTAAATGGCACTAGATAAGTGAAACACTTCATTGCTTTGATGCTGAGAAAATCCAGATATCAGTTAAACGTTTTATCTATATTTTCTTCTAATTTTTTAAGAGGCACGTAGAGTTTTACCTTAAATATTATGTTTTCAGTCAGCCAACTGACTCAGGTCCATTTTTTAAAAATTTGAATAATTATCAATTTATTGTTTGCCTTATAAACTATAAGCTCGTGTATGCAGATTGAGTAGTTGAACCGTCAGCACATCGCTGAGAGGTCAGAAAAAACTTTCTTTAATTTTTATCGTATATTGGAGTATAGTTGATTAACAATGTTGTGTTAGTTTTAGGTGTACAGCAAAGGGATTCAGTTATACATATACATGTATCTATTCCTTTTCAAGTTCTTTTCCCATTTAGGTTATCACCGAGTATTGAGCAGAGTTCCCTGTGCTATACAGTAGGTCCTTGTTGGTTATCTATTTTAAATATAACAGTGTGTACATGTCAATCCCAATCTCCCAATCTACCCCTACCCACCACCCTTCTCCCTGGTAACCATAAATTCGCTCTCTAAGTCTGGACTCAGCTCCATTTGTTAGATAATCCATTTGATAGTTTATTTATTCACTCAGTTTTTGCTTTTTTCTAAGATACTGAAAAAAAGTTTAGTTTAGTTATTTTTTCTTTTAAGTTAATATATGCCTATTCTACAAAATGGGCAGCAGGCAGAGCTAGAGTCTGCTGTGAGGGCAACCACTATTACTTGATGCATTTCCCACAATTTTTTCTCTCAATTTTTATAAAAATGGTAGTATCCAGTATATCTCATTTTATAGGTCAAGGATACTACATACATCGTAGAGTTTATTCACTGTACATGAGTACCCTACTGAGAAGGTAGATGGGTACTGAAAGCAGGGCTGCCCCATACCAGGGGAAAAGGTGCCTTTAGTGCCAACAGAGATTCTATCAGTTTATCAAGCCCTGTGCCCTTGGGGCTGTTTTCACCCAATGGGGGAGCCTTTTTCAACTTTGATTCTGTTAAAGATCTGCTTGCCCTGTTGTTGCTTAGCACAAGCCTTGCCCCAAGTTACTAAAATCTGAGAAATGTTTTGAAGAAGGAAACCACTAGATTTGGGCACAACTGAATACAGTAGTCCCCCCTTCTCTGCAGTTTCCATGGTTTCAGTTACCTGCAGTCAACCTCAGTCCAAAATATTAAGTGGAAAATTCCAGAAATAAACAACTCATAAATTTAAAATTGTGGGCCATTCTGAGTATTGTGATGAAATCTTGCACCTTCCCTTCCGCTCTGTTCCACCGGGACGTGACTCATCCCTTTGTCCAGCGTATCCCACCCATTGGTCACTTAGTAGCTGTCTCAGTTATCAGATCAACTGTCACAGCATCACAGTGCCTGTGTTCAAGTGACCCTTATTTTACTTAATAATGGCCTTCAAAGCATGAGAGTGGTGAGGCTGGCAATTTGCATATGCCAAAGAGAAGCCTTAAGGTGATTCCTGTAAGTGAAAAGGTGAAAGTTTCAACTTTGTACGGAAAAAAAATCATATGCTGAGGTTGCTAAGATCCACAGTAAGAAGGAATCTTCTATCTGTAAAAACGTGAAGGAAAAAGAAATTCACGCTAGTTTTGCTATCGCGCCTCAAACTGCAAAAGTTGGTGCTACAGTGCATGATAAGTGCGTAGTTAAGATGGAAAAGGTATTAAATTTGTATAATATTTTGAGAGAAGAGAGAGAGGCCATATTCACATACCTTTTATTACAGTATATTTTTATAATCATAGTTCTATGTTATTATTATTGTTGTTAATCTCCTACTGTGCCTAATTTATAAATTAAACTTTATTGTAGGTATGTGTACAGGAAAAAACAGTATATGTAGAGTTCAGTACTATCTGTGGTTTCAGGCATCTACTGGGGGGTCTTGGAAGGTATCCCCATGGATAAGGGGGGATTACTGTATAAGAAATATGGGAGAGTGAAGAGACAAAAACAACTCTGAGTTTTTAACATTGGTGTTACCAGTATCACTGAAAGGGAAGAAGGAAGGGCTCTGTACTGGGGTTGAATAGTGTCCCCCCAAAATTTATGTTCACCCAAAATCTCAGAATGTGACCTGATTTAGAAAAAGGGTCTTGAGATGAGATGTGCCCTAGATCAAAAGACAGGTGTCCTTATACGAAGAAGGAAAGGCACACACAGAGACACAGGGAGAACACCCTGTGAAGGTAAAGGCAGAGGCTGGGGCATCTACAAGCCAAGGAATTGCAAGGACTGCAATGTGGTACATATATACAATGGAATACTACTCGGCCATAAAAAAGAATGAAATAATGCCATTTGTAGCAACATAGGTGGACCTAGAGATGGTTATACTAAGTGAAGTAAGTCAGAGAAAGACATATCATATGATATCGCTTACATGTGGAATCTAAAAAAAGGGTACAAATGAACTTATCTACAAAACAGAAATAGAATTACAGACATAGAAAACAAACTTATGGTTACTAGGGGGTAAGGAGGGGGAAGGATAAATTGGAGATTGAGATTGACATATTGCACATACTATATATAAAATAGATAACTAATAAGGACCTACTGTGTAGCACAGGGAACTCGACCCAATGCTCTGCAATGGCCTATATGGGAAAAGAATCTAAAAAAGAGTGGATATATGTATATGTATAACTAATTCACTTTGCTGTACTCCTGAAACTAACACAACATTGTAAATCAACTATGTTCCAATAAAAATTAAAAAAAAAAAAGGATTGCAGGCAACCATCAGAAGCGAACACAGAGTCTCCCTCAGAACCTCTGGAAAGAACCACCCCTGACAGCACCTTGATTTCAGACTTCTGGCCTCCAGAGCTATGAGAGAATAAATTTCTATTGTTTTAAGCCACTAAGTTTGCAGTCATTTATTATGGCAGCCCTGGGAAACTAATACAGATAGATATAACCTATTGTTCATTTAGAGCTTACTGTGCCAGGTCAAGTTGGACCACAGGAAATGGTCAATATCTGACCATTCAACCTAATAGTTTATATATCTAGCTTATTTAATTTTCTCTGCCACACACACACACAAAACACTTTCTTGGATACGTTTGTAACAACCACTTGAAGTATCATTATCCTTATTTTACAGATGAGGAATTTGAATTTCAGAGAGGCTAAGTAATTCACTCATGATCTCACAGTCAATAAATCACAGAAGTGGAAAACAAACTCAATATTGTCAGTCTAAAACCCATGGAGTCTAGTTCAGTGCTTCTCAACTGAATGGGGCCTGAAATTCTGCATTTCTAAGACGGTCCCTGATAATATGTCAGCACTGCTCATGATCGGATCATACTTTGAGTACTGAGGGCAAGCATCCTGCCTTCCTCGACACTTGAAGGCAGGATAGATTACCTGATAATGTGATTTCTTTTGGGGTAATAATTATGAGTTCCTATCATACCCAGGTGGAGTCATAGTGCAGATGGTTGAAAATATGGGGCTGGACTATTTTGGAGAAATGAGTGTTGGAGGCATAGCTGTGGAGTCATCAGCAAAGTAGATGGTGGAAAATGTGAATGGATATGTATAGCTAATTCACTTTGTTACACAGCAGAAACTAACACACCATTGTAAAGCAACTATACTCCAATAAAGATGTTTAAAAAAAAAAAAAACACATGAATGGATGAGCTGAAAAACAATTTATTTGGTTTAAAAATTTTTTTTCATAGTTCATACCTTTCTGAAGGAATTGATTAAACAAGGAAGGAGAAACCTAGGTATTCTCTGCATAATAATTTAAAAATATTTTCTATTCATAATGTATATTCTCAAAGCATCACTTTAAAATGTCTTAACTGGATAGGTTTAAGTGCTATAAATTAATGTTGCCTCATGGTGAATTCATGGGGACCCACATGCCTAATTAATGAAATTCTTAGGACCAGAAGTTTAAGTGGATGCTTTAGTAGTACTTCTCTCACAATAGCGTTTTGGTTTAATGGAGCCACTGAAGGAACTGGGAAAAAGTTAAGGGTACTCTCATTTTCTATGGCCAAGAATGAATCTGAGCTCAGAAGTGTCCAGGTATCTGGGATGTCGCTAAGGTGCAGCAGCAATGTCACAGACAAAGAAACGAGAAAGTGGAGGGGGAAAATATCTTTAAATTTTTAAAGAAATTTTTTCTTGAACACTTGCATAGAATCCTGGGATTAGTCTGTCTTTGTGAATCAGTAATGAAATTCACATTACTTTCAGATCTACTATAAAGGATTTCTTTATTTCATTTGCTATATTTTTTTATACAGCAGTTTCTTATTAGTTATCTATTTTATATATATTTCAATTGTAATATTTTAAGAGCTAATTTGTAACATCTGCCTAAGTAAACAGAACTTACTTGAAAAGTAGAGAAGCAAAACCATGTGTCTGAAAAATTGAACACAAGTACTTGAGAGATTAACTAGATCAAACCCAGATGGACATGTGGCCCTGTAGAATCTCAGGAGTTTTCTTCCACACCGTTTGACAAAGGCCACACTATTAAAGTCAAGTAGAATCTTCAAGGCCAAGGAATCCCTAGCATTGAATATATGATTAAGAAAATAACAGATGGTTTCCATTGCATTAGCTAAAGACACGTAGAGACATTTTCTCTGAATCCCATGGCTCAGAGGTTTCTTAGAAGAAACTAGCCATAGTACCTTGGCTTCTGGCTGACTTAGAATACTGTTATTTTAGAAAGGCCTAAATTGTTCATTTGTGAGTAGTTTTTCTTGGAGATCTCATGCAAGTATCAAACATTTGAGCTCTTTTCAGATCCTGAAATCCATTACCACCAATTATGACTTGATAGAATTATTTATCTTTAAGTAACATGTATTTACAACCACAGATGTTTTTATAGAATATATATGTATATTTTGTTCAATAAATCAGAAGGGGAAACAAATGTGGGGAACCAAGATAAGAATGATTTCTTCATAACGTATTCTAGGGGAAATCCTTCAAGGTGATTTAATAGTTCAATTCAAAGGGATCTTGATAGTAGCTAATTAAGATTGATCAAATAATGAAGTTCACTGATCTCCATCTTAGTGTGCTATATTGTAATTATTCAATGATAAAATAAGTTATTGTTGGGAATTGTGATCTATTCTGTAAGTAGATTTGAATGCTTAAGCCAATGATTCTTCTACACATGTAAGGTGAAGCAAGATGCCCAGATTGAAATGAAGATAATCAGAAAAGTATGTGGGAATTCACAAAACCGATATTCTTCCTCTAGAGGAGAGATGATATGTTACTATTTCTGTAAAAGGGAAGAACAAATCTGACTCTATATTGGATCTGTTTCTTTTACTTTAACCTTTGTAGTCTATTGCTTCTGCTACAAGTAAATCACTAAAGGAACATTGCCTTCAGCCTGATATATACAGGATAGCCCACTCTCAAGGCTCTGATCTTTAAAGGTATAATACTTTTCCATTCATATAGAGATTAAAAGTTGCAGAACAGAGTATAACATTTATCTTGTTGGAGGTTTATAGGAACATGGTGACCAGACCTACATGGACAGCTGTAAGACCAAAGGATTCTGGCACCAGAAGTTTGCAACCACCAACCACACCTCCTCCCCTTTCAGTATAAAAGAAGCCTGAATTCTAACTCCTGTAAGATGGTTCTTTGGGACACTGGTCTACCATCTTCTCGGTCTGCCGGCTTTCCAAATAAAGTCACTATTCCTTGCCCCAACAACTCGTCTCTCAATTTATTGGCCTGTTGTGCAGCCAGCTCTATGAGCTTGGACTCGGTAACATTTCTGTATTATTATCTTTTTTTTTTCTTTAACTAAAGTATGTTCTTATTCTGTAATTTAAGAATTCCAATCAAGGAAAAAAGGTCAAGTAAGTTTATAATGACTCTAGCAGTTGCATTTTGAAGGAATAGATCAAGAGTTTTTCTACATGATGGTTTATCTAGAGGTTACAATGATTTATTGACTATCCCGAACTCAAAATACATTCCACAGTAATGTTTCTTTCTGTTATAAGGACCATGCTAAGCATAGTCTCTTGATAAGAACCTTTTGATGATTGTTTTAAAATCTATTACACCCTTAAAATTGAGTAAGCATAAAGCATTCTACACTAAGACATTTTCTTGGCTTTCTTTTATAAATCCATGAAAAATCAAACTAGTTTCCACTTTGGCTAAATACTTCACCATTTGTGGTTGGAAGATGCCAAACATCATTTTAGTTCTTTTCATTTAGGGATTAAAAGATAAATTGACCCTCTGTGAATGCACTTATTATACACAGTATGGTCTTATTTCAGTCTTTCAAGTTGACATGCTAACTAAGGGGGATAAGAAGATGACCAAGATCCTGATAATTAGTCTTGATTAGAGTCTTCACTCCTACTTTGTCCCACCCATTCACTCCTCCACTTAGCTATGAGGAGTTGGCCCTGTGCATTGTGCATACCACACTGAATAGAAATCATATGTTACATAGCTGTTTCCCAAAGCAGAATATAAGCTCAGGATAAGAACCATATAGTGGCAAATACAGAGATATATAGCTCAGATCCTTCAAGAAAGGACTCACTGCAGTTAGCTCCTTCAGGATCTAGCTCAGCATTTAAGTCAAGGTCACCCTTTTCTTGGGGCAGCTTCTAGCCACTGACTGAGCAAAACAGAGTGGCTGAGCTCTCTCCTTGGGCAGCCCTTAGCTTATGACCATATTAGGAGGTGGTAAAAGGGTCCAGCCATTCTCAGGACTCCTCTCACAGGTAATCTTTGCTCTGGAGCTCAGACCTCCCATTGGGCTGGCAGATTTGTCATATCTGCATTGTGGTTTGATGTTCATCCTGCTTAATTCTGTTTTCATCCCTTATCTTTCACAATGGTTCCATCTCATAAACTTTTGTACTCCCCAACCAAGCTCACATCTCTTTTCTGAAGAATCCAACCCATGACCCTTGGTGCCAGAGGTGGTCTAAGAAAGCAGATAGTGGGGTGGGGTGTAGGAGCCAGGTCACTCACTCCTTTGCTGTAATGAGGAACAAATTCCTGCCTGGAACAAGGTGGCAGGCTAATTGATAAGACTTTCCAAGGTAGAGCTAGGATGTGCCTGGGGAGGGAAATGCAGTAGTCTATGATTCAGGCATTTGAAATGTATGTGGAAAATGAAAAATACAATGATAGTGGAATTGGCTGGTTGTTTTTAAATTGCATTGAAACTCTACACATTGATATTGAAAATCTGAGAGCAATTTTCAAATTGAAAACTAAGTGTAAAAGCCAGAGGGTCTCTTTGGTAGCTTTCAAGGAGGTCCTCATCTCATGCAATGGGCTCACAGAAATAAACTGAAGATCATGCCCAGGATTTGGTTTTCAGACTGGCTAAACTTCAGAGATGGTTGAAAGCTCAACCAAGGTAGTCATGACTCTGGCTGGGGAAATCTGAGTCCCTGACACAGGAGATGAGGATGTCTAGATGGATGCCTCAATAGATTTTGACTCCTCAGCCTACTCTGAACCTTATAAATGTGCAGCAGTGTCTTCCCCTATTTGTTATGAGCTGGCACACAAGAGTATTGACTGAGTGTTAGAATGGTCTGCTTAAAGGGTGGTTGAAGTGCCAGCTCATAGGCCATACCGTGGCCCTACTTCTCCTCCTTCACCCTCACCCTATCATTATAATTACATCATTTTCTTTGGCTAAAATAATAACTTTTTGTTTTACAAGTTATGACTGTCAGTATTGTTTTCTAGAGAACCAAGTAATGTAATATGATTATATATTTTCTTTCATAATCTATTGTTTTTTCTGCAGTTACTACCTAGCTCTTTACACACACACACACACACACATATCACCATGGTGAGTATACACTGTAAAACTTACCCCAATCTTTCCCTGGAGACCTACAACCATTTACTTGAGTAACAGTATATGGGGAAAAGGGAATAACCAGACATTGTGAGGTCTTGTTGGACATAGAGTCCAAGTCAACAGAGACACAAAGCATCATCATAGGCTCTCCCTGTTAAAGAAAGGGCACATGGGAGGAATTCAGGTTATAGATGAAGTTCTGACCAAAGTCTGGCTTACAGTGAGGGTCCATAGACCCACCAAGTGGTCATTTCTTTGGTCTCCAAGTGCATAATTGGGACTGACATACTTGGCAACTAGAGTAACCCCCACATTGGGTCCTTGGCCTTGTTCTCCGTTGAGCAGGAGGGAGTGTCGAGAGCTAGTGATGTGTCTGCATAGCATTTCCACTGCTCCATTTTCAAACCTTCAACCCATAGCCCTATATGTTACTGTTCTTCCTTGCCCTCTGTGATACCAAATACTTCCAAGTCCTTTTGAGCCTCTCAGAGCTTTGGCTTGTTTTTAATAAGGTGCCCTTTTGTAGGCACTTTAAACTGTAGCTAAATCAGTCACCATTCTTTGATTTAATTTATGTCTTCCAAAAATTTGTTTAACTCTCTCATCTGCAATATCTCCCAGTGGAATCCATTTCATTTGTGTTTGCTTTTGAATTTCCTCAACTTTAAAATCCACTTATTATCATTTTAGCAGTCTTGGAGAGAAAAGAAATTCCCAATCTCTAATATTTAACTAAGCATCCTGCTTTTTTTGCATATGTAGAGCATATATGTAGAGCATATGATGAAGCTCTCTCAGCTTCATCAATTCAAATTTGTATTCTTATGCTTCATGCTACTGGACTCTTCTTGGAATCCATGCCACTTAGAAGGCTGAGGTGTTTGTAATTAAGAAATAATTGTTTAAAATTAAGAAATAGTATAATACTGTTGTGTGTTCTATTTGCATATTCATTTTAATTTAATTTTTTTAATTAACAAAAAATAAAGTTGGAGAGTTAAGGTGTGGTTGGAATATAAAGGTCTTCACAGTTGAATTGGACCTTGAAAGACAAGTAATAAACAAGAGCTAATAACTAATAAGGACCTGCTGTATAGAACAGGGAACTCTACTCAATACTCTGTAATGGCCTACATGGGAAAAGAATCTAAAAAAGAGTGGATATATGTATATGTATAACTGATTCCCTTTGCTGTACAGCAGAAACTAACTAACACAACATTGTAAATCAACTAGACTCCAATAAAAATTTTTTAAAAATAAAATAAATAAAAGAGAGGCAAGGATAAAAAAACCAAAAAAAGAGCTAACAGTCATTGAGAGCTTACTATGTGCCAGACACTGTGCTAAATGCTTGATATTCACTGTGAAAGAGGAACTAATATTAGCTGCATTTTACAGATGACTATTACAGAGACTGAGGCTCAGAGAGATTATGTACTTTGCCTAAGACTACACAGCTAATAGATGATGGGGGTGGACTGAAGGCAAACGGTCTGGTTCCAAAGCCAGTGATTTTGATTATCATACTGTGCTGCCTTCTGGGGGAAACCTAGGTGTCCTGGAGTTTGGGAAGCTCTGTTGTATTCCACCATAAATCATTCATTGCATGTGTCACTGGGTGGTAATTATTTGTATACTAGTCTTCCTCTTTCACTAGACTTGTGAGCTCCTTTGAGGTTATACACACACACGTCTCAATCTTTTTTTGTTCACTTCAGTGCAATACACACCCTAGAATAAGTGTTCAGAAAAATGCATGCTAAATGAATATTGGCTCTTGATTTCAAACATTAGGAACAAGAACTATTTGAAACAAAATATAGTTTTGTAGGATGGGAAATAAGGGACTTCTAACTTTATTTCAGTACTTATAGGAAAGGGAACAGGAGAACTTTGAGCTTGTGGAGAAATTTATTCTTAACTTAGGGTATTCTTAACTGATACCTTTAAAAAAATCATCAAAGTCTGGCTGAGTATCAAGAGAGTCTTGCTATAACTAGCCATGAACTATGACCAAAAAAGACAGCTCTATATTTAAAAACTGTGGTGGTTGACGGGATGGGTAAAGAAGGAGAAAATGGAGGAAGTGAAGTTTACAGTTTTGTAAATTACAGGCTGTGGCAGGACAAAGATGCCTCACCAATGGCAGCCGCAGGGCGAGTCTGTCAATGGACGGTTACTCACACTTGTATAATTAAGGTTGCATTTTGGTGTGATAAAAAGGTTTACTTTTTTTTTCTTCTTAAACATAATTTATTTAACCTATAACTTATGTAGCCCTTATTTTCAAATATTTTAAGTGCTCTAAAAGTGCCTTTGGACGTTTCTTATTTCTTTTTTCCCCCTGAAATTTACTGTTTAAATTGAACTATAGTTGATTTACAATGTTGTTAATTTCTGGTATATAGCAGAGTGATTCATATATATATATAATATATTATATAATATATATATAATATATTATATAATATATATAATATATATATATTTATAATATATTATATATATATATATTCTTTTTCAGATTCTTTTCCATGATAGGATATTACAAGATATTGAATATAGTTCCCTGTGCTAGACAGTAGGTCCTTGTTGTTCATCTATTTTATATATAGTAGTATGTATTTGCTAATCCCAAACTCTTAATTTATCCCTCCCCTAAAAAGCCTTACATTTTGGTTTGCATTTCCTTTATTAACAGTTATGCTAACAAACAATTTATTCCAAAGGGCAACTGCCAAGACAAGCCCCTATCATGGGACTACAATGACCCAACTCTAAAGATGGGGAAAAACAAACAAAAAATACAACTGAAGATCTAAAGCTTCTGAGAAGAGAGAAACGGAGAGTTAAACACTGAGGTATAAGACCTTCTACCTTTACCTTTGCCATTTGGAATTATTTACTTGTCAATAGCAAAATTTAGGGGAGACATCAAGAAATCCTCTCTGATACTTTGAACATTGGACCCAAAATAAAGTATAAGACTGCCCACTCCAGGACCTTTTAAAGAAGATGACCTAGTTGTCTCTTAGGGAGTTTGGAAATACATGGATTTTTCTAAGATGTATGTTCCTGACCCACAAAAGAAAAGCTGGGTAATAGATCTTCATTAGGTTATTGACTAAAGTAAGCTAAGTGAACGAATATATGTATGTATATATGTATATATACGTGTATGTGTGTGTGTGTGTGCTTTCATCAAGGAACATGGCTTAGTGGAGATATGTATGTATAGCTTTCATTTGGGACCATGACCATCGATTGGTCAGTCTCTTGGAACTCTGGTAGCCTCTGGTGAGCAGCAGTTAGACCTATAAAAACTTCTCTGGAAATTCCTTGATAGTAAAGCCTATATATTACCACTGATCTAAGTCCATTTGGTCAAACACAATTCTTAGTTTCTTTCTGGAAGGTAACAGTAGCCACTGAAGAAGTTGAGGTAGATGAAGTTTAGTTACTCTTCAACCTTGCTACTAAGTCATAATGAAAGCAAGTCTCAAACCAAATCCCACCACATCTACAGACATTTATTAGCCAAACACTGATTACCAAGGAGGTTCAAAACTATTTAAGCTGTTCTGTAAGTTTAAAAAAGTCCCAGATTGCTGTCAGGTGCTCTGAAAACTACCTTGCCTGCTTAGAGGCTGACACAGCTCCAGGGTCGGGAATCTTTTACATAAGCGCTCATGACCAACAGCTAGACACAAGACTCCTTAGGGAGCAAAGCTTGAGCTCCACCTCTAGGGGTAAAGGCTAAGTCTTCATTTGCTTCTTACACCCTATTTATGCAAGAGTCGAGGACGTCTCCAATATTAGTAACCAATTCATGCGTCGAGAATACTTTAAATTTCACCAAGGATCTCTGATATCCAACACTGAATATTCATCATGCCAATCAGCACTTAAAAACCAGAGATTTGTTTCTGACACTTAGTAGGCTGATAAGTAGGGTGTAGATTGTTGATCTCGAGATACAGAAAACAGAATGGACTGTCATGGCCCCCTCTGGAATGTGGGCTGAACATCCCTGAGCTGATATATTATTAAGATGCTACAGCTTAACCTAAGAATATTTTAAAGTATATGACAGACTATTTTAAAGTATATGACAGACCATTTGTGCTTGTTCATCAAGCATAGCACCTGACCTAGGGGAACCACTCAAAGTTTGCTGAATAGGATAGTTTGAAGAGCTTGTAAGTTGGAATATGGGTATGTCAACTGGGTTACTTATTCATAAGCAGTTAGGGTGTTCAGATTATTGCAACTCACAGATTTATTTTTATTTTCCAGTTCTCTTGGGGCACTCTGGAGAAAACCCTTGGTTGGCTTCAGACCCCTGATGGGAACTTGATAAAATTTTGTCACGATTCCAATGGGGAGGCCTCAGGAGATCATTTTTGTTTTTTAATTTACTTTTGGCTGTGTTGGGTCTTCGTTGCTGCGCGGGGGTTTTCTCTAGCTGCAGCGAACAGGGGCTACTGTTCGTTGCGGTGCTCGGGCTTCTCATTGCGGTGGCTTCTCTTGTTGTGGAGCACGGGCTCTAGGCGTGCGGGCTTCAGTAGTTGTGGCACGTGGGCTCTAGAGTACAGGCTCAGTAGTTGTGGCGCACGGGCTTAGTTGCTCTGCGGCACGTGGGATCTTCCCGGACCGGATCTCGAACCCGTGTCCCCTGCATTGGCAGGCGGATTCTTAACCACTGCGCCACCAGGGAAGTCCCAGGAGGTCATTTATTAACAGCCTTGTGAACAATTACTTTGAAGGGATGGTTAAAATTGTATATTTTAATAATTGCTCATATATCTGTAGGTAATATGTTTAATTGTTTACGAAAGAGTGATACTTTTTTTTTTTTGGCTGGGGCAGTATCCACCCACCCCCGAGAACTGGGCCAAACCGTCCCTACGTCACTGTCTTCCTCTAACTTGCTTTGGGAATCCAAAGGTGGGAGCCGTAAAGCTAATAATGGTCCAAGTGCACTGTAGACAACCGCACATGCCCTTTTCTGAACGATATTAGGTGAAATCACTAAGGGAGAGGCATCCCAAACCTCCCACCACAACCTTAAGCTGATCCGTAGAAGTTACACAGAGAACTCTGTCAGCAACAGAAAAGTGAAGTTCTCAAGGTGTAGTTCAGAGTAATGGAAAAGTAGAAAGCCACTTAGATACTCTTGTAAAACTATCTTCATTTAAAATTGCTTTCAAAAAATTCACAAAGTCATAAGCTATTTGCAGTCATCTCTTATTTCCAAACTCGCTTTAGGTTGAAAACCTCACTCTTAGGAAGGACAGTAATGTCTCTTTAATTAAATAGGCTGTCCTGATAAGCATCAATTCCATTTACCTCCTCCTCACCATGGAACACATATTTTTCTTCCCACACCCCTGTCCCTGGAGAAAAATCTGTGACTGCACCTGTACTGATATGTATCAGGTGTTCCCAACTAACGAATGTTTGGTTTACCAGCTTGGAAAGTCCCCTTGTTTTTCCGCCCCCTCACTGAAGAGAAAACAAGCATCTCTGCACTTGTGCTTTGATTTCTTGCAGCCTGTGGCTTACTGGAATACCATATGTGCTTGCTCAATGTCCTTAGTTTGCCAACAAAACACCCACAGTCTCAATGATATTTTCAACCCCTTGTATCGTATCCTGACGTCTATTTATATTGACATCCACACATTTTCGTTTCACCACTGGCACAGAAATGACATTTTTGTGCCTAATTATTACTGTGATAATGTAATGCAGTCTTTTTCCAGACAAACCCCCTTACTGCCAGCCACAGCTCAAAACTTTCCTTTATGAAAGATTTTTCTGATAATTATCTTTGGCTTCTAAGAAACCATCCACTTAATACTGTGTGATTTCAGGGGCTTCTGAAGAGCAGGAGGCCAACCATTGCTCTTTAAAGCTCAATGTTTGTACCAGCCATCATGTGATGTGAGTTATTAATCATGGGACAAACACACTATTACTGCTATTACTGGTTTATTGAGGGATCATATATACTACCATAGAATGTAGGATAAAAGCAAATCTACAATGATTTTTAAAACGTTTATTTGCCTCTGCTGCTCTTAGGTAGGAGCTTAGAATATGGGTCGGGGAGACAAGCACAGAGGGCTATAGTAGAGTAAAACCCCATGATGCACAGGATAATGCAAATTTGCATGTAATCCAAGTAGCTCCCGTCTTCTGTCCAGTGCCAATTTCCAAATGCAAGTAGGTTCCTATTCTTATGTTTTGGGAAGTAGGCTGAGACTATGTAGGGGGGGGCACGAAGTTTGATGGGGAAATGGCAGGCAATCCTGCCTGGGAAGCAGGAAACTAGAGTGTAGGTCTACAGTATTCCATTGGTTCAGTCTTTCAAATGGAAGATGGTTGGGTTGACAGAACACCTTTCAACAGAGCACTGATTCCTGGAGTCACTCTCACTGTCCTGGAAGTCCCAGCCTACATGAGACCCAGAATCACCCCCATTGATATTTGGCTAGTGAGGGGATGGGGGCAGGAAGAACCCCCACCAAATGGCTCCAAAATGCAGCAGGGATCTGGATGGATTTGGATGGCACTAAGAATTCCCTAGGATAACTCCTGGCTGGCAAGCTAGGTAATTTTTATTAAGCTTGCACTAATGTAACTCCACAGCCTATAGTAAGTCTTTTTGGACCCCACTTGTCATATTATGGTGGGATTCTACCATAGCTCCCTACTTTCTATTAAAATGTGATTGAGGTTTCCTTAGCACCGTGGGATTTAGATATGTGTATTGTAACGTTAGTTCTTCAGCTTATAAATATTCACCCTACTCCTGAAATATATTCTATCAAATAAGGTTAAGATCATGCTTTTTGGGCAGCTTTGCAAAACAAAGGCAAACCATATTTCAGACTCTGGCACTGGGATATATATCAATAACATGTGGGCATGTGCGCACACACACACATGTGTATTCATATATTTAAACATGCTGTCATTTTTACTGATTGAAGGCAAAGGCATAGGTGCATTCAGTTTTATACTTAATATGCAGAACTGAGAAGCTAACACAGGATGCAAGTGAGAAGTAAACCAGCAAAGCATCAGGGCATCTGTTATGGATACCATATCAGACTGATGCCCCACTTGCAATTAAATCTGAGCATCTTAATTTTTTCTTCCATTTCCAAAGCAGAAGTTGGCAGCTGTTTCAGTATATAATGAGTGTAGGGCAGAAAATGCAGTGAAGTGGATCGTTATTGTTTGGGGAAGAACCCCATAAGTGGTCTCCTCACTTACGTAAGTATGGTGTGAATAGGCTCCATTGTCCTGGTGGGCAGTATCACTATGAAAAGACATTCCTTGTTCTGGGAAGAGTCACTTAAGCGGCCTTACTGAGTCACTTAAGTGTAGGGTGAGCTGGATGTTATTCTGGGAGAGAAATGTAGCCAGAACTTTGATGTTCTAAGTGTCTTTAAAAAGTTGTGAGGTCATCACTGCAGCAAAAGGTGGGAACTTTCTTGGCCAAGCTCTCCTGGGCCCATGTTGCATACTGAGAAATGACTCTGAGGATGAATGGAAAGAGTTTGACCACTAAGAGATCTTTGGAATCAGGAATCAAAGGGCACGAGGCTCCTGTAATAGACCAAGATGCTGGGAGTGGCCTTTTTTCCATAAAGAACTTCTATGGAAGGCCTTGACTTTGAACCAGCAGTTATGGCAGGAATAGAGAATAGTGCCTCCCCCGGTGAGCTCTAGCACTGCCATGGAGATGGCTTCTAGGGTGTGGGCATCTCTTCATCTTGCTGTTGTCCCAGAGGACTCAACACAAGTGCCCTGAGACACCTCTCACCCCAGATCTCTCAGCCTTCAGGGCACTGCTTCTCTGGAGCCAGAATCTGTAAAGCCTCAGCTTTGTGAAGCAATGGAGCAGTAAGAGGGCTTTGAGCAGACAGGGCCCAGCTAGTCGGATGGAAAGCCCCCACACTGTAAGTAACACTGACTCACAGGCTCCTTGACTACTACAAGAATCAAGTACTTCCCCCAGCTCTGCCTTTCGGCCATGAGTCCCCAAGATGAGCTTCCACTCAGCAGTCAAGGCCCCTGTGCCACGGACCTTGGTGTCACTTCAATTTGACCCTTCTCCTCAAGCCACTTCTGTACACTATGGGGTCTCTGAAGGCCTAATGAAGAGGTGTGCTGGAGGAGAAAGGATGGATCTCTGGACTTGCAATCATGAGGAAGCTCAAGGATTACACTCAAAGAATAGACTAGGACAAGCTCATGGGCTGAGGGTCACCCCAACTCCACATAAGGGGCAGAAGTAACCTGCAGAGAAAGGTCATGGTTCCATGCTATTAATGGAAAAAGAGACTAAAACATGCTAAGGTATACACACACACACACACACACACACACACACACACACACGTATGTGTATCTATTTATGTATATATACTACTTCTGGTAACATAAATCTTAGGAAAGTAAGCAGTAAATACCCAAATGAAGTTAAGATTGAAATAAAGAAAAGGCCAAAGAATAATTTCTTTTAGGAAGCAGACCCAGAGCAGAGTAAAGCAGCTAGACGTTCAAGCCCATACAAGAGATTTATGTCGACGGCAGAGAGAGATACTTTCTCACTGGCCTAGCCGGTGGGGTTTCCCTGAGTCATACTTGGCTTTGTCATTAGAAGACATCAGTTAAAGTTAAGGTAATGGAGAGTCTATGACCTTATTTTAACATTAGAGACTCAACCTCTAGGCAGAAAATGGTGATTCCTTTCTCTGTGATTCATTACCTAGAAGCCTCCGATTTCCTGGACATCTTTAAAAATTCTAATTTTTTTCAACAATAACTATTATACACCACAATTTTGGATAACACATTTCTCTTGCAGAGGGTGGAATTAATCCTCTCAGTATTAAAATAAAGCTATTTGTTTTTTGTGTCCCCTGCCCCAAGTAGCAGTGATTCAGGTTATTTCTGAATTGCATAACAATGTAATAATTGGGACTTCCCTGGTGGCACAGTGGTTAAGAATCTGCCTGCCAATGCAGGGAACATGGGTTCGATCCCTGGTCTGGGAAGATCCCACATGCCACGGAGCAACTAAGCCCGTGCGCCACAACTACTGAGCCTGCACTCTAGAGCACGCGAGCCACAGCTACTGAGCCTGAGTGCCACAATTACTGAAGCCCGCGTGCAGCAACAAAGCCCCAATGCAGCCAATAAATAAATGTGCACAATTTAAAAAATGTAATAATTATTTTATTCTGTATGTTTTTCTTTTTGCAAAGTTGTATGTATTATTGTTATTTTGTTGTTATAGCTACCATTCACTCATAACTATTAATTAAATATTATTATGTGCAGATATGTCTAATCCTCACCACAATATGGAAAAGTGGGGATTATTCTTCCCATTTCACAGAAGAGAAAACACTGAAGATCAGAGAGCTTACATAACTTTCCCAAAGTCAGACAGCTAATAAAAAACCAGGCACTTTCTGCTAAACCAGAACAAATCTTGAAAACTTTTTCTCGTTTTTCCTGTTAATCTATCAAAAATTTTTGTTGTTACTCTATATTGGTTATTACTGCTGGCATCAGCTGTTCAGCTGGTCAATATCTAATTTCCTTCTATTTATTTCATAAGCAGGGAAACTTTGTTACTCAAGTACTTCACCATCTCCCTTACTCTAGGAAAGTTCCAGCGAAAGCAAACTCAACCTTCAGTGGGAGAGACACCTGGGAAGACTTGATCAAAGGACTTTGGAAAACTAAGAAGTTTTGGAATCAGATCTTCCTAGTAAATATTCACTATCATCTTTGAAATAAATTCAAATAGAACTTATCACTAGGATACCAGCTAATTCTACTGCCAAGTGCCATTCCAGAATATATTTTGAAGTCAAATATAAATAATTTTAAACTTGCAGTTTAAGGTTACCCATAGATCTACTCCATTTAGCACAATAATCATGATGGCCATAATTAGGTCAATGTGCACAGCTCCTTGTAACTTATTGGTTTGCTGGAAAGATAGGCAAGAGGTTATTTATTTATTTATTTATTTTGGCTTGGTTTCGATTATTGGAGACTCAGAACTCAGCAAATACATCTATAAATGGGTTCAGTTCTTTGTGGAGGCAGGAACAAGACTTGATTGGCCATGGTCATAACTGTAGGAAAGTATCATGACATGAAGGGTAGCAGAATACACCATCCCCAAATATGACACTTTGGCCTAAGGATTATTTTGAGCTGAAGGTAATTGAGAAGAAGCAGATACAAGAAAAGTTCTCTGCCCTCCCTCTACTTGCCTAAAAGCAGGACATAACTTTGTAAAAGGGTACCCCCTTTCCTCTCTATCAGGAAAGACAGAGGTTAATCATCAGAGATAACTCTAGACCCTTATCAGCCCAGCCCCAGAGGAATCTACATAACAACCTTTACTAACTAGCTTTTATCTTCCTTTAGTTCCCCTATATATTTACCTTCCCACAATTTGCCGCCCTAAATACTAAGTCTTCTTCCTTTGTCTTGCCACTTCTCTAAAAATTTATTTTTCTTTTTTGAGATGATATATAAGCCCAAGTTCTAACCATCCCTTTGAGTTACTCATTGCTAAGTATTCCTGTGTGTACGTGAGATGCATGTGTTAATAAACCTCTGTTTGTTTTTCTCTTGTTAATCTGCCTTTTGTCTATCTAATTTACAGGGCCCCAGGCAGAGAAACTAGGAGGCAATAGAGAAAAAGTTTTTTCCCCCCAAAGGCCATGAATGTCACCTGGCATGTGTGCAAAAGTAGAAAAAAGCTTTTGACCTCCTCTGGCTGTGTTTTCATAATAAGACTTGAATCTGACTCTGGTTGAGAAAAAGGTGCTCCAAAGTAAAAGCAGTTTTAATAAATTGATAGTTTTTGGGTCCAGAAGGATATTCTTTCCAAAGCACATGGTTATCAGCCCCCTTCCAGATTCAAGGTGGATAACTTGTCAGGGCATTCACATATTAACTTAAAATATTCATCAAGATATTCATGTTTATGCCAAGCAAAAATATAAAAAAGCCTTTCTTGCCCTGTATTATTTGTAAAATAATCAGACCTTTGGGATGTAAGACCCCACTTATTCTGGCTTCCATCTTCCATTCAAGTTATGTTTGGGTAGTATTATATGCATATGTGACACCAACATTCTACTAATTATTATACTATTATCCCAATGTGCAACTATACAGATCTAAGAGGACTAAACGAAAGAGTAGCTAGTGGCATTCAGTGCAGTTTGGCTGGGAACCATATGAACCCTTGGTGGGTGAGATCATCCAAGCCTGACAGTAACTGTGTGTTATTTATGTTTGCATTTCTAGCATTTATCACAGTGAGACAGGAAGGGAGCAGGGCACAACCTTTAACAGAATGACATAGCCATTGAGGACACAGCATAAACTGGTTAGAACCAACTAGGTCCAAGATGATGGACAAGTCAACTTCCACTGGACCTTGAGCTTCATTATACGCTCATTGTATTACATTAGCATATGCTAAATGACACATCCTCAGGAGCCATGACAGTTCCGAGGTTGACCATAAAAGGCCAAAAAGTGGGTGGTGACCCAATTCCTGGAAATCTTCACCCCTTCCCCAATATAGTTGGAATAATCCTCCCACTCATTAGCCAATGAAATTACCCAGCCCATAAAAACTAACCACCTCATATTTCGGGGCTGCTCTCACTTTCTGAGACGGACCAAATTCTATAGATGGAATGTGTATCTCTCTAAATAAACCTGCTCTCACTTTACTATGGCTTGCTCTTGAATTCTTTCCTGCGCGAAGCCAAGGACCCACACTTGGCGGCTCGTCCCAGGGATTCACCTGAGACCTGGGACGTGACCATCCTCTTGCACCCCACGTTTTCCTGCAACAACAGGATCTAAAATATAGTTGTCATTCACCAATGTTGTTAAATATTAAAATACTGCTAGCAGCAGTGGTATGGATGCCTTCCTTCTCTTAGAGGGGCTCCCGTGCTAACATCTGCACATCTGGCCCATTCAGGCAAACAAGGATCTCATCTGTGGGATTATCCTGAGAGCTTTCCCTAGTTGCCCTGGATATACCTGGGTTTGCTCAGCAAAACCTACATTCGCCTCTGTAGATTCCTCTCAACTTTTTCTCTCTTTCTTCCTCTCTTCTCTTTTCTTTGTCTGGTTAAAATTTTGAGAACTTGTTTAGATACTTGTGCCTGGGGCCAAATAAGACTATTTCACCTGTGAAGGAGTTTAACTTCACCTTTGAGATTTGTGAGGGGGAGGGCCATTCAGGCTTTGGGCCCATGACCACAGGGGTCATCTCACCTCATTGTCTAGGAAATTCTCTTTCCCTGGAGAGTCAGAGCACGAAGTCTTCACCATTGTCTTTGAGGATTAAGTCGGGGGTGGGGTGGGGGGAATTTAGATGTCAACTTTTTGTCTCTCTGCCAAAGACAAGTCACTGGATACTTCTTGATATGTAATCAACACACTGGTCATCATAAAGTCAAGGAAAGAGGGTCTGCTATTTATTCCCAAGGGCCATTCACTTTTGGCTTTTGATACAAGGATGCTGCCTTGGGGACTGTTGCTCCCTCACCTTCTTCGGTTCTTTGCTTAAATGCTGTCTACTCAGTGAGGCCCTCCTGGAATATGCTATTTAATGTCACCACCTCCCCTCCCCAAAATCCCCATCCCCCTTTATTTTGTCCATAGCACCCATCATCGTCTGATCTGCTATAAATGTCATTTACTTCTTTATTGTTTCTCTTTCCATGAGACAGTGTAAATTCCATAAAGGCAAGGATATGGGATCACTTGTTCACCCTTGTGGTCACAGTGACTAAAACAGTATCTGGTTCAACACTAGTTGTGGATGGAAGGAAGGAAGGAAGGAAAGGAGGTAGGGAGGGAGGAGCTAGGAGTTGGAGAATGGCAGTTCAGGGCAGGGAGCTGATAGCTTCAGAAAAGCATGAATGGGAGACGGGATTGTTGTTTTGGGCTTCTCTGAAGGTCTGAGTCTATGTTTAGAGAGACATTAATAGACATGTGGATAAGAACCTAGGAGTTTTTAAGACAAATCAGATGACCAGATCATAGAAAGAGCCACAGAAGCTACTATTATACATACATACTCAGACACACACAACTCTTTGCATCACATGTATATTTGTGTGTTTGTGTCTTTCATATATGTTTCTTTATGGAAAGGTTCAGGAACATGATATATATTTATGTAAAGAGCTTTATTTACTAGAACATGATGTTGATGAGGTCATGACTGCAGGCTCAATCTTCAGATAGACCAATTATACTGATCTTTTCTAACTGTGTGTACCCCTATGTCCGGCCATTGCTTCAAAAATGCTTTTAATTAATTGTTTAACACAATGGTGATGGGGCAAATGTGTGAGAGTGGGACCATAGGTGGATGGGTGCAAATCCATTACTGCTCCTGGAAAAGCAGCTCAAAATACTGATGAAAAGATCAGTAGATCTTTACTCCCAAAAGCTAGTATGCAATTCCCAACTTTCTTTCCAGATTTAAAAATACAACTTGCTTTTCAAAACAGCTTGCTGAGTGCAGAAGTCAATTCAGAAGAAAATGACAAAAATCTTTAACTTTCATATAAGGACAAAGCTTCTGATTATCAGTTCCTTTTCTTCTAATATTGAGAGGCAGATAGGCAAGCTTATAAAAATGATATCTTGGTAGGGATAGCTCCTGTTTCACGCACTGTTGGCTAAAAGCTAACAACCTTGAGATACCCAGGGCTTATTTTTTCTTACTAATATTATTCACTTAGTTTATAAACTTTTTGGATAACTTACTGTTTGTAAGGTATGGAACTCATCTTGCAAGATGCCAAAAATGAGTCAGACACAGACATTGCCTTTAAAGAACTTATGGACCAATAGGAGAGATAAGGTAATAAAGTCTTGTTGACGTCCTGTTGTTTTGCCACATTTACTATGTGATCAAAAGCAACAAGAATGACTTTGTCTTTGCTTTCTCACTCAGCATGCACAAATATGCTGCTGGTTCTTTGAACAAAGAAAAACTGGGAGCATGCCTTGCAAACTATTTTGCTTCCCCAAACAAATTCATACACCTCTATACACCACACTCAAAAATTTAAAATCTTGCAGCAGCTGTGCTGTAGTCAAAGCTGCAAGGCTCACAGAGATCATCCAAAAAGTCAGAATGAGGCATTGCAAGGAGGAATCCCAGCACTTAATCTCAGAGTTATCTAAATTTAAGATAAACTTTAACATGCCTGATGTGAAGAGAAGTGGAAAGCTACGCTGGAGCAAACTGATGCAAAATTCCTGCAGAATTTTTATTAGCTTATCAGCTGGGAGAGCCAGTGGTAGAAGACGTAAAAGGTGAGGCTGATTTCATTTTTTAGAAGTCTCAGAAGTTACTCCGTTATAAGGGAACACGGCTATGCAGGTAGAAACAGAATCCCCATTGGGGTTCTCCTGAGGGCCTTTGCAAGCATGGTAGAGATATCTATTCCCCTTATTTTATTTTAAATTTTTAAGTTTTTATACAATTTTTAAAGGTCACTTTCCATTTATGGTCATTACAAAATATCAGCTATTCCTCATGTTGTATAATTTTTTCTTTTTTTTTTTTTATCTTTTGTCATTTGTCTTTGATTGATTGATTGATTGATTGATTGATTTTTGGCTGTGTTGGGTCTTAGTTTCTGTGCGAGGGCTTTCTCCAGCTGCGGCAAGCGGGGGCCACTCTTCATCGCGGTGCGCGGGCCTCCCACTGTCGCGGCCTCTCCCGTTGCGGAGCACAGGCTCCAGACCCGCAGGCTCAGCAATTGTGGCTCACGGGCCCAGCTGCTCCGCGGCATGCGGGATCCTCCCAGACCGGGGCTCGAACCCATGTCCCCTGCATTGGCAGGCAGACTCTCAACCGCTGCGCCACCAGGGAAGCCCCTCATGTTGTATAATTCATCCTTGAGCCTACCTTACACCCAATGGCTTGTACCTCCCACTCCCCCTCCGCTTTATTGCCCCTCCCCGCCACCGGTAACCACTAGTTTGTTCTCTATGACTCTGAGTCTCCTTCTTTTTTGTTATATTCATTAATTGCTGTAATTTTTTTAGATTCCACATATAAGTGATGTCATACAGTATTTATCTTTCAGGGCATCCACTCTGCTAGCTCTGGCACCAACACACACACACACAGTGTGGAGAGAGGGCCTCAAGTTCTGTAAAATTTATCCAGAGTCCCAGGCCCCTTTGAACCTGGCAGTCCTGGTTGCAGAGCCCCTGTAAAGCAGGAGCGGGCAGCTTTCAGCTTAAACAGCCCTTGGGGAGCTTCCAGAGGGGCGGCAGCAAATGCAGGAACTGGTCCCTGTGGGAAGGCAGCCGTCTCCTTTCCACCTTTCCAGCCGGCTTTCACTTTCTGAGCTCTTGACCTTTTCTTGGCATGTGTTCTGGGTCCAAATGATCAGGGTATAAAGATAATTACTTTTCTCAGCTCTTCTGGAAAGAAAACTCCCTTCCCATCATAACCCTTAACGTTTGCTCTTGATGTTTCCGCTGTAGCTGAGTATGGTAGGAGCTTTTTGGCATTGTTGTGGTGTCATTTGTTTAATTGAAATACTGTTTGGCCTTTCAAATGACCTGAAATTCCTACCAGAAAAATTGATATTGGTGTCTTGGAAGAAACGAATAAAGTGACCATCAGTATGATTGAGAAAAATAATTACTGACAGACATCCTGCCAGATGAGTCAGCTTGGCAGACTACAGTGTTCAGATTTTTCTGAATGTAAAAACCTTCCTTTTGCATGTATATGTATGTGCATATGGATATGTAAACACTCCCTAGTCTTTCCTCTTCCACCCAAGATGCACACATCTGTTTTTCAAGTTCTTAAAACTAGTTCATTTCAATAGAATTTATTGTCAAAAACTGGGGATCAAGAAGTCTAAGGCATATTCATTCCTATCCCTTACGCCTGGTCCTCCAATGTTCGCTAAACACCACCTGGTGTTTCACACTCCACACGTCTTGTCCTGTGGCTTCCCTCTGCAAGAATACCTTTCCTGCCCCATGCACCAGCTGAACCCATATCCCTGTTTTGAAGTGCTCTGCAGACAGGAAGCAGCCCTCCTCCCCTTCCTGGGTGGTGGACCCTATCAGCCTTATATAGGCTGGCAAGTAGATGGCACTTGGCCACTGTCATCTTGTACGCTCAGGAGAGCGCATTGTGAAAACCACACAACACAGAGGCACAACAGTGCTCAATCCCTCCACCCCTCTAGAACTTTAGTCTTGCTCGGCCAAATCTATTTCCCCTGCTCAAAGGAAACGAAGGGGAAGTACTCTCATAATTCCCCACTGAATATAGTCCAGGCGACATAAAAAGCGTTCAATAAAAATATGTATTTAGTGCCAGAAGGTCACCATCAATAATTAACTTAGCTACTCTTGGGTGTTGATATCTTATCTTATGGCTGTCCTGACCAAGACACTAGTTAGTAGGAATGGAGGGCCAAGTCCATTTGGGTGTAAAGCTGGGTAATGAAAGATATGACCCTTGTTAAGTCTTGACATTCCTAAGGAAAAAAATAATGTATATGATGTAAATATGCAAAATACAAATATTTTTTGTGGTAAAATAACATAATAAAATATTTGTCATCTCAACCAATTCTAAGTGCACAGTTCAGTGGTATTAAGTATATTCACACTGCTGTGCAACCAAAGTCCAGAACTTTTTCAGCTTGCAAAACTGAAACTCTTACCCATTAAACTACAACTTCCGTTTCCCCCTTTCTCCAGCACATGGCAATCACCATTCTACTTTCTGTTTCTATTACTTGACTACTCTAGATACCTGGTATAGTAGAGTCAGATAATATTTGTCTTTTTGTTACTGACTTATTTCAGTTAGTATAATATCCCCAAAGTTCATCCATGTCCTAGCATGTGTCAGAGTTTCCTTCCTTTTTAAGGCTGAATAATGTTCTGTTGGATGTATACACCATGTTTTGTTTATCCATTCATCTGCCAATGAACATTTGGGCTGATTCACCTCTAAGCTATGGTGAATAGTGATGGGTGTGCAAATATCCCTTTGAGATTCAGAAGTGGAATTGCTGACCATATGGTAATTCTATTTTTAATTTTTTGAGGCAACATTATACTGTTTGCCATAGCTGTTGCCTCATTTTACATTCCCACCAATAGTGCACAAGAGCTCCAGTTTCTCTACATCCTTGCCAACAGTTGATATGTACTGTTTTTTTGATAGTAGCTACTTTAACAGATATAAGGTGATACATCATTATGGTTTTGATTTGCATTTCCCTAATGATTTATGAGGTTGAGAATCTTCTTATATACTTGTGGTTTGTATATCATCTTTGGAGAAATGTAACCCATTTTTAAATTGGGTTACTTTTTTGGTTGTTGTCGTTGGGTTTTAGTAGCTTTTTTTTTTTTTTTTAACATATTCTGGATATTAATCCCTGCACAAGCATATGATTTGCAGATATTTTCTTCTATTCCATAGCTTGCCTTTTCACTCTGTTGTGTCAAATGTTAAATTTGAATACGATTACAATAAAAATCTCAAGGGCCAGGATTTTAAATTTCCTGGAGATTATAGAAAACAGATTCATTCCTCATACAAACAAGACTGTTTCTGAATTTCCTAAAAACTCTGAAACATTGAGATTAGGAGATTAGATGTCAGGGTTTTGAAATTTTCAACATATGTAAAGCATGGTGCATTTTCCCCCAGAAAGAGCATGGTTTGCCTGATAAAAGAGAAGTGGTATGTAAAAGATGTAAGATAAACAAGCAGGTGTGGACCCGGAGGCAGGTGGGTACCTAGAGTAATGAAGGGAATGCAGAACCAACCATCCACATGCTGACAGATAAAAATCAGGATTCTAGTCTGGAAATCCAAGGTGAAAAGAGAGGACCCTAATCAATTTACACAAAATTGTGAAGAAGAAGGACAAGAGTAAAACAGCAACATAAACTCATTCAAGATTTAAATTTGTTCAAGTAATCATAATTCAAGATCACAATGAGGTAAGCCAGGGACATTTAGAGTACAGTCCCATTAAGACTAACAGGAAAGCAATAGGCTTCTGGATGACTGCTCTGTGCCTCTAAAGGAACTGATGACAGTAAAGATCATGGGGAAAAAAAACCCTAAGAAACCTTATTTCATAATTTTATTTTATTTTTAAATTTATTTATTTTATTTTTTTATTTTTGGCTGCATTGGGTTTTTGTTGCTGTGCGTGGGCTTTCTCTAGTTGTGGCGAGCAGGGGCTACTCTTCGTTGCGGTGCATGGGCATCTCATTGCGGTGGTCTCTCTCGTTGCGGAGTACGGGCTCTGGGCACGCGGGCTTCAGAAGTTGTGGCTCACGGGCTCAGTAGTTGTGGCATGCGGGCTCAGTAGTTGTGGCTTGTGGGCTCTAGAGTGCAGGCTCAGTAGTTGTGGCACATGGGCTTAGTTGCTCCACGGCATGTGGGATCTTCCTGGCCGAGGGCTCGAACCCGTATCCCCTGAATTGACAGGCAGATTCGTAACCACTGTGCCACCAGGGAAGTCCCTATTTCATAATTTAAAATTTTAGCTTACAAAACAAAGCTTTACTTTAAAAATTCAAAACTTAAGAGTTTTGGGAACTGGACTCCTTCTTGACTCTTGACTGCCAGGCCCAGGACATGCCCACTGGCAAAGATGCTGCTCAGAATCCTCTGTGCTTCCAGCTGGAGAGTTAGCCTGGAGCCTCAGGTGACCCTGGCTGTGCAGCAGGAAGATGGAAAGCTAAGAATAATCTAACCCTGTTACCACATTTGAGGCCTACCCAAGTCAAAGGGCAGGTGCCAGAGCAAACAGAGACATCAGATATTGATTTTGGAAACTTATCCCAGAAAACTGACCTGGGCCAAAGGGAGCTTAGCATTCTGGATATAAATGAGGAAGGTAGCAACCTGCCAGAGGACTGCTGACATCCATCTACCCAGCAGCTCGAGTCAGGGAGACCTGGAGAGAGAGATTTCCAAACTGGCAGAACCTGGTCCAGTGCACCTGGTGGACACTGTACATAATGATTAATGAACAGACCCTAAGGCACAAGCAGAAACTGATTTAATTTCTATTAATCTTTATACCAATAAAAAAGCCAACTTAAGCAAATAAAATGGAACACTTAACTTCAGGCTGTGCTGTGTGGGAGAATCAAGAAAGTACAAGTCACCTAATTTTCTACTGCAAAGCATCCCTAGAAACACCTGCAAAAATAGATCATTATACAGCAGACTGTTCTTTCCTGTAGGGATGAGACTGCAATTTGGGATTGACTTCCTAATCCAGCAATAAATTATAAGGCAAACTCCATGTATAAATTTTTATACTTTTAAAATAAGGAAAGTGTGCTCCAAGTTCCTATAAAATGCATGTTACATAGACTATATAGAAGCCCCATGAACTATAAACTATCTATTAAGTACATAAAAAATATAACTGTCATTTCAAAATTCATTTATTTCTTTAAATGTGCTGCTATAATACAGATACAGCAATTGCCTGCATTTATTGAGCGCTTACTGAATGCCACCACATACTAAGAGCTTTACCTGCATTGTGTTATTTAATCCTCTCAACAAACCTATGAGGAAACTGAGGCTTAAAATGGTAATACCACTTGTCCAAAGACAATTCTTTAGTAAGTGACTGAACTGGGATGTCAATCCAAGGCATCTACTTCTAGAACTGGTGTTCTTAATGCTGTACTATACAACCTAAAACAGTAAAATTTGAGCATTTCACATACCCATGGAATTTGAGAGCTGGACAAGACATCAGATAGCATTTAGCTCAGTTCCTTTATGTTATAAATAATGAGCAGTAAGATAAAGAGAAGCGAAGTTACTTATAGGGGTTTCTTAGTGACAGAGCCAAGGCCAGAATTTTACTGATTTCTAGATCCAAATTCTTTCCACCTCAGCCAACGGACTCAAGACAGTCTCTTCTCCCTTTAGTCAAACAATTTTAAGACATGGTATGATTTCCATATATAAAATGAATACTCAAGTTCCCTGAAGAATACCAGTAGTGATTGGTTACCCAACCTATTAATCACCTATGACCTTAAAACTTAGTGATTTAAAAAAAACAAATTTTCTATGGGAAGGAATTCGAGAGTTGGGCCTGGGTTGTCCTGCTCAGGATCTCTCATTTATTTGCAGTCAGGCTGTGGGTGGAGGCTGCAGGCACCTGAAGGCTTCACTGGAACTGGAGGATCCACACCCAGGATGGCACACTCACATGGCTGTTGGCAGGAGGCCTCAGTTCTTCACCATGAGGGCCTTTCCACTGGCTGCTTGGTGGCATGGCTCTCAAGTGGAGGGGAATTGGGTTCAGATCTTGAAAGGAGAGAAGTATCAAAGAATTTGTGGACAGATTTTAAAACCATATCTACCTAGCAGAACTCCTCCTCTCCCTCCTTCCTTCCTTCCTCCCTCCCTCCTTCCTTCCCTCCTTCTCTTCTTTCCTTCCTTCCTTCCTTCTTTCTCTCTTTCTTTTTCTTTGGCTAAAAGTGCCTTTCTTTTGACTGGTGTCCTTCCCTCCTCCAGTGTGACTCAGAGACAAATCCTGATTAATCTGAGTCAACTATGGCAATCACATTCCTCTTAACAGTGACTGATTTTTAAAGGGACATATGACCCAATCTTGGCAAGACTACATCATGGGAGGTCTGTTGGAGGCTCTATGAGAAAGATTTCCTTCCTTTTAAAAAGAAGCACAGAGGAGGGGATGTTATCTTCTGTCGTGGGACCTTTTCAGGTGTTGATGGGACACCTGGAGCTGCTGCAGGCATCTTGCAACCATCAGGAGAGCTAGTCTGAGGACACAGGTAACCTGCTCAGGGGACAGCAGAGAGGAACATTAAAGAGAACCTAGGTCTTGATGATGTTGTCAGGTTATTGCATTTACCAACCCTGGAGAATATTCCCAACCTCTGCAGTTCTTGTTATATGAGATAATACATGTTTTTAATGCTTAAGCCATTTTGAGTTTTGTTTTCCGTCATTTTCAGCCAAAGGCCACGCCACCTAATAGCCTATATAGGACTAATTCCTGCCCCAAAAGGTGGAGGTAGTGCTTTCCTTGACATAGTCCCAGGCCAGAGCCACAAAGCATTTAGTAATTCAGAATCTGCAATGAGTAACACAGACTCATAAAGACTTTCCAGAACACAAGGACAAAAAATGCCTTTCTCCATTCAGTCAGAACAATACATCCCCCCAACTTTTTCTAATTATTTTCCATTATTTTCTGATCATCTTTGGAAATTTAGAGTTGGCTAAAGGGAAGGAAGGAAAAGGATAAAAGCTTGACCTCCTTGTATTCCCTTGCTCACTCATCTATCACCTAAACCTATCACCTAAACCGTCCTCTCCCCTCTCCTCTAACTAGCTAAATCCTACTTCCTTTTCAAGGTTTTTCAAGTTACATCTTGTTCAAGAAATTTGAGAGTACTGCAGTTCATTTCACTTTGATCTATAATTCCTCTGGAGTCATGGTAACACATTTGCTAACCATCTGGAGATATCTCTTGGGTTATATATTCTATATTGCTTTTTCTCTTGTTTATGTCTTGCATAAGTACATTCTAAACTTCCCTGAGCTCAGGGACTCTTTCATTCTTTAAAGATTCATATGGTGCCTACCTGCACATGGTGGATGTTTATAACTAGGTCTTGATATACTGATTTAAAAGATAAGTAAAAATATAAGGGTAGAAAGAAGAGAGAAAGAGAAAGAGAAAAAACCAGGAATGTGTGTAATCTTGATTTGGCTTATCTTAGAAGTGGTCTAGGTGCAGTGTGATTTGGACGGCTCAGGATTCCTAACATAATCATGTTATTTTCTCCATCATTCCTGCACCTGGGTATCAGAGAGGGAGGATGGGGAAGCTGAATGGGTTTATGGATGTAGATTTGCCAGGCTTTCAGAATGAGCCCATGTTCTCCAGTTTTCTGTAGTCCCCGATGTTTTTAGTCATGGCCTGCTTCGCTCAAATGTGTTTTCAACCTGGCCCCTGTAAGCACTTGTGTTTCCAACTACTGCTCTTCAGGGTACAAAATAGCAGTAAAAGCAGCTGATACCACTGTAATTTTTGTCAAGGAATCTTTAAGCAAGTTCCAAATGGACATGATGAATTCCCATAATACAACACAAGGTAATTTCCAGGGACAGAAGCCTCTGCGGCACTTCCTTCTGCCCTAAAAAAAGTGCCATTTATCCTATAGGCCGCTGCTGAATGCTGCATTGCTCCCTAGAGAAATGTAAATTTACCTTCAGATTTGTAGCCAGAGCTGTAAATTCCATGTTTGCAGTCACCTATTTTCAGAAGGTCCTATCAAGGGAATGTCTCAGTAAAAATATCTTTAGTGTATCAGGGCACTCCTTTCTAAAATTTTTCCTTTGTGACCCAGATTTTCAATTTAAACCATCAGATATACAGGATGCAGGAAGACAATTCAATCAGTTATCTTAGAGTTGTTTCCTAATATACAAAAAAAAAAAAAATAGATGGGGAATTATTTAATTAAAACATAGAGTCACAGTTACTTCTGGACAACTGTTTGTAATTATGTGTTTAAAAAACAAAAATCTCTAAGCAACCAGGTTTTCTTCTTTGTTCTTTGATTTTCCTAATCTTTATCCCCCTGTGTTTTTCTCACTTTGTACTTTTTTCTCAACTCCTTTACAAAAATATACTCTCTGTCCCCTCCTTTTGTCCCTCGCTTTATCAGCAGTTTTACTCCCCACTAATGACCCAACAATGAAGAGATGTGTAAACAAGTAACATGTCCTTTGTTTCAGCTTCTCTATCTCAGTCAGGCACTTGAACTCCCTTTAGAAACCATGACTGTATGAGCCCATACATTGTTTGATGTTTCTTCAGAATATTGCATGGGGACAACTGATTTCATTCTGTTTTTTCATGAACCCTCAAATTCTCCCTGATCATGATCCTGATTGGCCCTCCTCACAGGCTAAGAGAATTTCCTTTCTTTGAATGGTGTGAATGTAAACCCATGTATAATCAAACTCTAAATCTGATGTCAAGAACAGCCATCATTTGAAAAGTAACAATTACTGCTTCTTAACTCTCAGCAGTGACTCTCAGATTTTAGTGTCTTTTGGAATCATCTGAGGATGCTTGGTACAATGTAAACTCCTGTGCCCCACCTCAGAAAACTGAAACCGACTGGGAAAGTGATTTCCAGGAATCTGTATTCTCAATAAGCGCCCCCAGGCAATCTCAGTGAAGGAAATGTAAGAGAGTAGGCTGTGAAACAGTGTCGTAGAGATATATTTTCCTGGTTCTAATAGGAAAAACATGCTCATTTTAATAACTGTTCATTTCATTGGGAGATCTTATTCATCCAATAAACTCTATGCCTGCATTGTGTTCTGTACTGAATACCATTTTCATATATATATATATATAAATCCTTACTCTTTAATTTTCATTCAGTTCATCTCACAGGCATTGGAACTTCAGTAAAAGGACATTTGTGGGCATATATACATACTTATGTATCAACTTACTGCATTAATGTAGAAATTCATCATCCTGGAAAAAATTAGAAGCTAGTTGTCTCTGTATAATGTTTGCACACACTAACAAGGTAATGAACTTAATATATATATAAAGTACTTAGAATAATGCCAGAAGATAATAAATGCCTTATCTTCATTAGCATTATTAGTATTATAATGAGTTGTCCATATTTTAATATTCATTACATAATTTTTTTAAACAAATTTATTTTATTTATTTTTTATTTTTGGCTGCGTTGGGTCTTCGTTGCGGTGCACGGGCTTCTCATTGCAGTGGCTTCTCTTATTGCGGAGCACGGTGCGTGGGCTTCAGTAGCTGTGGCACACAGGCTCAGTAGTTGTGGCGCACGGGCTTAGTTGCTCTGCGGCATGTGGGATCTTCCCAGACCAGGGCTCGAACCCGTGTCCCCTGCATTGGCAGGCGGATTCTTAACCACTGCACCACCAGGGAAGCCCCATTACATCATTTTTGATACAGGTTTTTTGTTTGTTTGGTTGGTTGTTTTTTTGGGTTTTTTGGCCACACTGCGCAGCCTGCGAGATCTTAGTTCCCCAACCAGGGATCGAACCCCGTGCCCCCTGCAGTGGAAACACGAAGTCTTAACCACTGGACCGCTAGAGAAGTCCCTGATACAGGTTTTTGACAACTCAATAATCCATTCTAAATTCTTTTATCTGTTGATGACAGATTCCATGATTAATATTGAAATGAGGATTTAAAAAATGTCTGTGATCGCTTTGGTTAAATGGACTTTAAAATATTCAGTGTAAATTGGAAATTTTTTCAGGCAAGCTGGTCACATCTGACTTGGATTTCTTTAATATTTTCAGGAGATAGGACCAATTATAATCTGTTTAACACTTATCCTCTTAAATACAGGTATTAGTCCAGGTCTTCTGAAAAGCGGACACCAAGACAGTATCAAACGCGCAAGGATTTTTTTTTTTTTTTTCGGGAAAATGCCTGAAAGAAAGAAAATGGGAAGAGGCTGGGAGAGGCGTCAGAATACAATGCAAGGCGCCCCCAAAGGAAAGCGAGAGGGGGACGGTCAGTGAGTGGGTCTTAGCCCCGCCGTCTGGGAGCCCCCGAGTCAAAGTCAGAGGAGCCCCGGGTCGCCCTGGGCGGGGCTGCCTTAGTCCCCGGTTGGCTGGGAGCGAGCGGCCATGGCAGCGCGGCCTCTGCAGACACGCAGCGGTGGAGCCCGGAGAGCAGCGCCCAGAGTTCAAGGTCAGCCAGGCACAGGTTCACGGCTGCACGCTGCCTCCACAAGGCCTCCGGAGAGAGGCGCTCAGTCTGTTCTTAAGGTGTAAAATGGACGTCTCATCAGAAGGATTGTCGTTTGTCAAGGAAGACGTTTCAACACCCACGGCCTGAGTTGCTGGAATCACTAATTCTCAGGCCCGGAAGCGGAGGGTCGTTGCCGGTGGGAGTCTGAGCGGGTCCCTGGCGCCTAAGAAAGGAGGACGGAATCATTTCCTACCAGCATCAGGAGCAGACTCACTTCAGTTAATCCCTCTGCTTCCAAAGAATGTTCTTCTGCAGATGGTTTCATGGATTCTCTGAAAAGCATCTGGGAGAGGGGTTTCTCGTGGCCATATTCCAGAAAGTTCCCAAAGAGGATTTCCTATGCATGGATCTCATGGAAACAAGCAGGGAATTTCCAGGGATAGCTCCTGGCTGGCAGATGCTGCTAACACACGGTCCTTTAATCTTCCCTTTCTCGTGTTTTTCTCTTGTTCCATCAAGTCAACCATTGCTGTCCTACAAAATAAAGTGTGACAGATCCACTGCCTTTATTTTGTTGAAACCCGGAGGAGAGCAGGGCTCCTTTGCTCCCTCTGGCCGCTGTCCTGCACCCACCCCATCAGGACTGGGTCAGGTACCACTTCCTCCATCTTCTGAGCTCTGGCTCCAGCTCAGGCTGTGCGCACAGATCACAGAGATATACCTGCCTCTACATATATAAGCACGTACAATATACATAAATGTGTATAAAACTTCCGGAACCAAAGAGGAAATCCCCCTTTTCCCTGGCAGATGGGGGACCACCATGCAATTCATCTGTCCTTTTCCAGCCCTTGACCTCCTGACCTCTCTGTGGTGTTGCCTGATGGCCACCCTCAGACCCCAGGACGTCACTCCTGCTGCCCTCTTTGCTCCTACCCACCCCCCCCATGCAGATTGGAGAAGGGTGGAGAGATGCGGGCGGGTGGAAAAGGAGAACAAACAGAAAATCTCTAGGACAGCTCCTACGCGTGCCTGACAGGAACAGAGGGACAAAAGGAACTCAATAGAAGCACGTATAACTGGGCCCTCGGGTACCAAAGACAAACCGCGCCAACTTGTCAACGGAACTGAGGGCCAGCTTGCGCACTGAGAAGTTATTCTGCTGAAGGGAATTGAGGCCGAAGGCTGCCCATAACAGTAATAAGGCTTTCCAACCTTCAAATTCAACAGTTTTGCATTGAGTTCCGTTTCTTGAAAGAGGAGTTGCCTTACCAAACTTGATTGTTTAAAACAGTTTTTGTTTATTTAAGGACAGTAATATTTTTACTATTATCTTGAAAGCAGCATTTGATTTGACTCCTTCTAAAGGACCAAAAACTATCCTCTCTTTCATGGTATATCGCTGTCGTTGGCAAAGGGTGAGTGAAGGAGCAGCATTTTAAAGAGCAGAGATTTCACAACATTTAATGCTTCTGTAAAGCAGGGTTGAAACTGCCAAATACTGCAGAGAAAACAAATTTCCATCCTCCTCCAACACCTTGCATGCATCGGGATTGCGTGCATGCGGGCGGAAGTGGAGGGGGAAGGGCAGGGCCGTGGTGAGGGAGAGTTGAAGAACCGGGAGGTCTGAGGCTATAAATACTCAGGGCAACAGCCGAGGTCAAGCCAGCGCTGGGAGAGCTGCAGAATTCCAGGTTGAGGGGCAGACCTCGGAATGCTTGGAGTTTCTGTTCAGACACGCTCTGTTCCTCGTCTCCCCTCAATCCTAGCCAGCAAGTAGAACCTTCAAGCCACTTTACGGTTAGGAAAGCTCAAGAAATTCTACTAGCTCTTGGCTTAGACAAAGTTAGCAATAACAGAAAATAAAGAAAGAGAAGCGTCTTATAGAACACAGAGCTTGAGAGCTGTCAAATAAAACCAAGAAATGTGGAAGAATGACAGCTCTTACACAGAACTTTTCATCTTCTAAGGACATGATAAAAGTGAACTAATTAAGTTTCACAGCAGTGCTGTGAAGAAGATAGGTCAATCTTTTCATCTTCATCTTATGGCTGAAGGAACCAAGAATGAGGAAAAGGCACCAATCCACGGAGGCCAAAAAGATGTGGAAGATGGCTTCCATGGGCTTTACTGGGTGTGGTTGCTCGGGCCCTGCCTCCAGCTTTTTCCTCCGTCACCTGGACTTTACTGTTAGCTTAACATTCTTCGGCACTTGCAGTTCAACAGCACTGGCAAGGTCTGAAGTGTATCTGCTTGCCACGTAGGAGGCAACCCTTTGCAGCAGATGAGGCGACAGGCTGGAGAAGGGGACAGGCCTGAGTTAGAATCCCATCTTGTTTCCATATCCCTGCTTGTTTCCATGAGATCCATGCACCTGCTCTGTGACCTTGGCTAAGGCTCAGTTTCCTCATCTGTTCCCTGGTGAGCCATAGCAACTTCCTTTCCCTCTAGTCACTAAAACTAGGGACTTCTCTTCCATATTTCAGCTGCTCCCCACATTTCTCAGGACCCTGCCTCTTCTGTTCCCCTTCTTTGCTTACCCCAGATCCTATTAATTGGGAGAGAGATAGCAGAGGTTATGACTGGTTCCCGAATCAGGCTGTGTGCCAGAATTAGGGAGCTTGTTAAACACACCCGTGTCAGGCCTCATCCCTGGAAGCTCTGATCCAGTAGGGCCCTAGAATTGGTTTTTTGTTTTGCTTGTTTGTTTTTTTAACATCTAGTTAATTCTGATGCAGCCCAGGTTAGACCAGCACCCTCAGCTCCAGGGCTAAGGAACCGCTGGAGGGTTTCCAGCTCTGTGCTGCCCCCGTCTTCTCACCTCTCCCCCTTCTCGCCCCCTTGGGTGCTCCTCATGCCATCTTGAGCTTAGTGATGGTAGGAGTCTGGTTTTCTTCTGAAATGTAAATGGCACATCGAAGCTCGTCTGTTCATCTCTGAAGCCTGAGTCCTTTCTGCCACAGCGCTCAGTGTTTAACTGATAAAACAGCCAACTATGTGCTGGCCTGGGAAGCCACCACCACTCTCTCTTTCAAACAAATGATTTATGAGTGATTCTTTGGAAAATAAATCCATTTGCCAATGGCAGGAACTCTCAAAAGTACAAAGGTAGGTTCCCTGCGAATTTAGGGTTGTCATTTGGGATTTTGACACCTTCTTATTTTATTAAAATTAATTTGTTTGGCTAAACTCTAGTCAGCTGTTTCTTTATTGATAACGATTTATGTGCCAATCCAGGCTGAGTTCAATAAACCTACAGTGAAGTCCACCATCTGCCGGATACTTAGAGAGACAGACAAGAAGTGGTCTTTGCTGTAGGAACTCTCCATCTCCCAGCCCTGATTCCATTCACGACCACCAGTGGAAAGCTTCTCTCCCCTTTCAACCACTCCCTCTCTTAGTCACAAAGAATCTCTGGGCTGCCCAGCACTCTTTCACTGTCACGCTTGCTGCTTTTGTGGTACATTACACTTGAGTCCCTCTCAACCAGAGGTCAGCCTTTCCAAATCAGTGCACCTCACTTCTCATTCCCATTCTCTTCTAGAACGTTGGAGAGTGGAGGGAAGCAGAGTAAAACAACAATCTTGAGGGGAAACAGGAAGGGGCAGAGAATAGGGGCATCGCTTTGGAAGAGGAAGGAGGCTCCTGTGTCCTGTGGAAAGGACCCACATGTCCTCGAAAATCAACCTTGACTTTTTTTACTTGTTCATATCATTGAATTCTTTTTCATTTAGCCAATAATTGTTGAGCATATGTTATATGCTGGGCACCATAACAAGCACCAGGGAAAGAAGAATGAATGAGACCAGTGCCTGTCCTCAGGAGGCTGCTGGCCTAGAGGGGAAGACAGAGGGGAACCCACAGGCTGAAACATGATCTGAAAAAGGTGTGTATGGAATCTAAAAAAAGGGTACAGATGAACTTATCTACAAAACAGAAATAGAGTTACAGATGTAGAAAAGAAACTTATGGTTACCAGGGGGTAAGGGATAGAGGGACAAACTGGGAGATTGGGACTGACATATTACACACTACCATATAGAACATAGATAACTGATAAGGACCTACTGTATAGCACAGGGAACTCTACTCAATACTCTGTAATGGCCTATATGGGAAAAGAAGCTAAAAAAGAGTGGATATATGTATACATATAACTGATTCACTTTGCTGTACACTTAAAACTAACACAACATTGTAAATCAACTATACACAAATAAAGATTTTTTAAAAATGTGTGTATGCCTCAGGAACACAGAGGAGGGAACATCACAGAAAGAGAATAGAGAAGTGATGGTGGATAAGATGTCACTTTGATCAGGGACTTGAAAGCTAAATTCATTAGGGATGGAGAAACATATACAGCAGAGGAAAAGCATGAGCAAAGTTCCTGAAGCATGAAAAATCAGAGATCTCTGACATCCATCCTAAACCATTAGCACACCCAAGAGGGGCCTAGGCACTGCTACTTGAGGAGAAGATGCACAGTCATGAGGATATACTCATGTTTAACTAACTTTTTTTTCCCAAACATTCATGTTTGAAAAATGATTTTCAGCATCACATTGAAATTTCAGAGAAACTGTTTAGTATTTCCATTTAAGGTTCTGCTTCAGTAATAGTTATTAAGTGGTTACATAATTGCATCATATTAATTGCTTATTAATAGCAATTATTAATTGCTATAACTCTCCATCTTTTATGAAGTACTTTGCTAGTATTTTGTTTGGCTATTCTTTACACTCTTAGAGGCTAGTACTGTCATTGACTTTTTTTTTTTTTTTACAGATGAGGAAACAGGCATGAAAAGTTCTGGAGACTTTTCTAAGTTTGCAAAACAAGTATTATATCAGAATCAAATTTGTTTGATGATATATCCCATTTAAGTATACAGAAACCCATGTAAATAAGTAATAAATTAGGAGTTAGAAAGTTGGATTTTAGTTTTATTACTACTATAATCTCACAGAAGAAACTCTTTTAAACTTCTTAAACCTTATTTTTATCATTTGTGAGATGAGGTTAATAATACGTGCCCTTAATCCTCTTCTCATAGACCTTGAAAAGGTAAATGAGATAATGTCAATGTGATGCTTTGCATGCAGAAGAAAAGCACAAGATAAAGGCAAGGTACTTTTTATCACAAGCAACGTATTGCTACAGCTAGGCCAGAACATCAAAAGAACAACATGGCCAATTTAAGAAAAATAGAGGAAGATATGGCTTCAAGTGTAAATTACAAGAGGTGGGAAATTATTTTAATTTTATTTTAAAAGAACTAGTGACTTTACCTATTAAAAAAGGAGAAATCATACAAATTAAATATAGAATTATCATATGATCCAGCAATTCTACCTCTGGGTATATACCTGAAAGATGTGAAAGCAAGAACTCGAACAGACATTTGTACATGAACGTTTATAGTGTCGTTATTCACAATAGCCAAAAGGTGGAAACAACTCAGTGCGCGTTGACGGATGAATGGATCAAGAAAATGTAGTATACACACACAATGGAATATTATTCAGCATTATTGACACACGGTACAACATGGGTGAAACTTGACGACATTAAACTAAGTGAAATAAGCCAGTCACCAAAGGATGAATATTGCATGATTCCACTTACGTGAGGAACTTAGAGCAGTCGAATTCATAGAAACAGAAAGTAGAATGGTGGTTGCCAGGGGTGGGGGGAGGAGGGCATGAGGAGTTAGCGTTTAACAGGTTAGAGTTTCAGTTGGGGAAGATGAAAACTTCCTGGAGTTGGAGGGTGATGATTGTACAACAATGTGAATGTGCTTAATACCACTGAACTGTACACTCAAAAATGCTCACAATGGCAAATTTTACATTTTGTGTATTTTACCACAATAAAAAACCGCACCCCCCTTCCCCCCCAAAAAATGAAAGAAAATAAAAGCCTGCACTGAATTTGGAACTCAGGGATCTAAACTGCGTTCCAGTTCAATTTCTAAGAGTTATATGATCTTGGGTAAGACACATAATTTCTCCTCAGTTTTCATTCCTATTATATAAAGGTAATAATACCATCCCTACACGTTGTAAGGCTTAAATATGTATGAAAGCATCCTCTAAACCCCCAATTCTATAAAATGTAAAATATTCTATTCTAACCTCACAATGTTTTGGAAGCCAGTAATTTTAGAGGCAAAGAAACCAAGGCCCAAAGAAGGCTATGAGGATAGAGTGTGAACTAAAACTCAGGGTGCCTCAGAACGTTCTAGCACACCTGCTGCCTGACTGTGTCCAGTACTCTGGGGTCTTAGGAAAGCAAAACAAAGGAAAGCCATCCTCAAGCAGAGTAATGACACCAACTCACTTATGGTCCTTCTACAAGTTCTCAGGTTGTCAGTGCCAGGAATTTAAAGGTAGAAACTGAGAAGAAGGGAGGACATTTCGTGGGGATGCTTGGAAACAACTCTTCTCTTGTTTACCTAGATCTTTTTTTATTCCAAAAATTACATCTTTCATACATCCCAGTTGACCTACCTCAGTTCACTTAATTTCTCATCCTGAAGAATGTCCTTGCTGTCTTGGCTCCTAAGGACAAAGGTTTCCCTTGGGGGAAGATGTTAAGCTTTCTCAGTGCCGAGGGTGGGAGGAGGGCAGGGGTTAGGTGACCTCTCACCTCTCACTCGGTGGCTCCAAAAGTCTGCTGTCAGTCAGCCAAGGGGCCAAGACTTAGGTGCAGCTCCACACCTGCACTGGCCTCCTTATCCCCGGGGCCATCCAAGCCAAGTCATGTTTAATGTTCCAACCCCAGGAGGAGCTTTTTTTTTTTTTTTTAACTTCTTTATTGGAGTATAATTGCTTTACAATGGTGTGTTAGTTTCTGCTTTATAACAAAGTGAATCGGTTATACATATACATATATCCCCATATCTCCTCCCTTTTACGTCTCCCTCCCTCCCACCCTCCCTATCCCACCCCTCTAGGTGGTCACAAAGCACCGAGCTGATCTCCCTGTGCTATGCGGCTGCTTCCCACTAGCTATCTATTTTACGTTTGGTAGTGTATATATGTCCATGCCACTCTCTCACTTTGTCCCAGCTTACCTTTCCCCCTCCCCGTGTCCTCAAGTCCATTCTCTAGTAGGTCTGCGTCTTTATTCCTGTCTTGCCCCTAGGTTCTTCATGACCTTTTTTTTTGTATTCCATATATATGTGTTAGCATGCGGTATTTGTTTTTCTCTTTCTGACTCACTTCACTCTGTATGACAGACTCTAGGTCCATCCACCTCACTACAAATAACTCAATTTCATTTCTTTTTATGGCTGAGTAATATTCCATTGTATATGTGTACCACATCTTCTTTATCCATTCATCTGTCGATGGACACTTAGGTTGCTTCCATGTCCAGGAGGAGCTTTTAATTTCTAGGGAAAGGGGGACGTGTGGCACAGCTGAGAGATGCCATTGTATTTGTGTAATGCCCTTCTACTCATGAACAGCTGCCACAAGGAGCTGCTGAAAATCTTACAGAATCAGATTGAAAAGACTTTTTTAAATAGAAAAAGTCTTTTCAAACAAACCCCAAATCCATTTTGTGGAATCTCTGACTGAACCCACACTAAGCACTTAACTCAATTTTCCCAGTGCCGGGTCAGCATGGTTGGAGGCCCCAGCCAGTCTGCTTAGAGACCTTGAGAGAGAAGACTCAGCCCAGGGAGCTAGCCAAAACCACTGGAAGCTGGCCCTGCCACAAACGGAGCCAGAGGTTGGATTGTTCCTGCTGGAATTTTCTCTTTCTGAAAGACTGGAATGCAGTAAGGATAAGAAGTCCTGGAGAAGATAGGTCACCCATAACCTATGTTACAATTACACATTAATCACCATTTTCATCATCCCCGTGGCAAAACTGTCATCAGAGATATGAGTAGTGGTAATATACTAGACATTTACCAGGTGATACTGCCAACCAAAAACATAAACAGTCAACAGTAACAACAAAATAGATAGCTTTTTATTGAAATGTCAGCAGCCCTTGATGTTTATTTTTGTGTGTAGTGTGTGGTGTGTGCATGTGGAGCTCAGGAGTGAAACATGGCATTTAATTTTCATCCCTCTGGGCCTGATAAACACACTGTGCAGCATTAGTTGCAACTTGGACAGTGTTAAGCCAGGACAAAACCGAAAGGTTAAAGAGCTGAGTGCAGTTTCTCCTTCTTTTAAGATCTCTGATTCAGATACCTACCTAAGAAAAATTTGAATAAACCATATTTCAAAAGAGTGTTTACATGGTTGGGTAGACAGGTGTATACGGTAGGTCAAGTTTGGAAATGTATTTATCATTGTAGACAACTGAAGTAACAGCATCCTGAATCTTGTTAATCCTTACCTAGTCTTGTTTCAACTGCCATTTTACCATGTTAATTTTGTAAATTCTCTCTGAACCTGTTTTAATTTTTTTTTATTACAGTTGAGTTGGTGGTTTGTCACAGTCTGTAACTATTGAAGAAATTGAATCAATAACGAATAACCTTGAAAAAAAGAAAGCACCGGCCCCAGATAATTTCTCTAGTGAAGTCTGCCCAACATTTCAGGAAGAACTAATATCAATTCCCTACAGTAACTTCCAGAAAATAGAAATGAAAGGAAAACTTCCAAACTGATTTTACAAGAAAAGTACTGAGTTACCAGACCAGAGTACTAACATTTTATTTTCTCTATCCAAGGAACTGGATTGATCATCTGTCTCCAATTTTCAGATCCATTAGCCATGACCACAGGATGGGCTCCCGTAAGCATATTTATATGCTTTTTCCTTAAACATTGCCCAAAAATCTAAAGAAAGATTGGACTTTCTAAAGTCTTTTGAGTTTACTTGATTGTGGATGAGTTGAAATGGCAGCCCTAGATTCCAGTCCAGGACCTGAAAAAAATTAGTCCAAATAAAAATAAATTTAGGCAGCAATTGAGAAATTATATTAACAAAGGCCAGTACTCTTGAGATGCTGCATTTTACTGCCTTTAGCCATAATCCAGGTCAAACTGTGTCAGCGAGCATAATTGTTTTGTACCTTTAACATGTGGGGTGGATTGGTGGGAATTCTACAGACTAGTGAATTATTCATAGGAATTTAGATTATTTTAATATATCAGCAAACTTTACCTTATTTTGAAGCAATAAAAAATTAATTAATACTTCACTTCATTAATTAATAATTAGATTATTAATTAATCTATTATTTGGTCAAGGACATTTCCAACACTTTAAAAATAAATTGTCTGGGCCTCAAATATTCTAAGATGCAGTGCTCACTTCTGGCTTTCTACATATAAGGACAAGGAAGCAAAAAGACCAGCCAGGGTCAAAGAGAGAATGTGTGTAGCACAGAAATTAAAGTCCTGGACCCACATCCGGGTGTCACATTGCCAAACAAGAGGAGATAAAGATGGATACTCTATCCAGGCTGAGCCAGAAGGTGCCATTCCAATGATTTGGGAAGAAATTGAGTTTGCAAAAATGAAAGTAACATAAGAGGCAAGAAACAAGATAGAGGAAACTCGATTTTCATTATGCAGAGATGTGAACACTTGGAGGTCATTTGAATGTGTTCTTATATCTAAGGAAGCAAAAATCTCAATAAAGCCATTAAAACTATGAAAAGGTAGGTCTCTACTTGAGAAGCCAGTATGTGAAGAAGAGATAGATCAAAATTCTTATTTAGAAACCAGAGATTTATCTTGGTCAGACAGACTGGGTTTGGATTCTAATTCTGCCACTGGCTAGCTGTGTGACTGTGGGCAGATTTCTTAACCTCTCCAAAACTCAGTTGCTAAGAGGACAAAATGAGGTAATTCAGAGAAAGCATTTATCATTCTGCTGGGCACAGAGCACACAATCAGTAAATGGTAGCTGCTGCAGCTGCTACTACCACTATTATTATTATTAATTTCACCATGTCCTGACTCACCTACTTATATTTTCATCCTTCGCATTTTATTCAACTACATTATAATCTAGGCAGGGAATAAGGAAGTCAGAAAACTGATACACCCAATTAATCCTCAGATCAGAAAGTTCAATCACTTCAAAACCTGGTGTCCACATTTTTCACAATGTGATCCTTATGAAAAAAATGGTTGCACTGGAAATGACCTCATCTCCTACTTTTCTAAAATGATAGAGCTCATCTGAACATCTGGTGTAAACTCTATCTCTTAACATGGATTTATTTTTTATATCTCTACAATTATCTTTTTATCTCAGAAAAAAAGGTATTCTTCCTCCTCCTCTGCAGTTACTTACTCCAAGTTTCCAGTATCCTTGAGAAAATTACTCTCATATTTTCCCTCTTCTTCTTTCTATTTACCTTAAAAATCACAAGATGTCTTTAAAATGTCTTTTAAAAGATGTCTTTTACTTTTTTGTAAAAAGTGATACATACATATAGCCAATTAGAAAAAGAAAGTAAAAAGTCACCCAAAATCCTACCATGTGGAATCACTATTGTTAACATATGTGACCATTATTTTAGATATCACTTTATATTTACACGAGGAAAGAAAGAACTAGATATAATTCCTAGACAAACTACTTTAAAATTTAAAATATTACGTTTATTTTTACTTGAAATCCACAGCTAATATAAAATGAAACTGAAGGAACTGAGAAACTTTAGATAAATGTTTCCTCACTAACATAAATATATTTCTTAAGAAAATCTTCTAGAGTTTTGAAGCAAATAAAAGAAAAGAATTTTGAGACTTCTGTTTCTAACCCATATGGAATAACAGGAACTAGATTTATCCTCCTGCCTTAAAAAAGTAAAGGACTGAAGGAAATCTATGACACACGAGCTTTTGGGCATTGGACCACAAGCAGCACAGAAGAGTGACTTCTGAGAGAAGGAAAGCAAAGAAGCTAAGCCCTGTGACGGTCCCAGCTCGCTTCTCAGGAAGTTTCTGAGCCTTGGAACAGCAAGGATGTACCCAGTTCATGGAGGCCAAGGCGCTTAGAATTCATGAGATAAGAGTCACAGGGAAAGATTTTCAGACCCACGAAGGGTTTTCCTTGAATCTTCACCCAAGTACTGGTCAGTGCCTGTGTTGAGGAAACTATCATGGCAAGAAAAGTACTACCAGAAAGAAGCAGGTGGAACAATTCTTGGAAATCACACAGATTTGGGAAGCGTGTATCTTCCCACCAGTCAGAGTGGAAAGCTTTTCCCTTTATTGTTTTTCTTTATTTGTTTTTTTAATTAATTTTTACTGGAGTATAGTTCCTTTACAATGTTGTGTTAGTTTCTTGCTGTCAGCAAAGTGAATCAGTCATATGTATACATATATCCACTCTTTTTTCGATTTCCTTCCCATTTAGGTCACCACAGAGCACTGAATAGATTTCCCTGTGCTATACAGTAGATTCTCATTAGTTACCTATTTTATACATAGTTGTGTATATATGTCAGTCTCAATCTCCCAATTCATCCCACACCCCCACACCCCTTGGTAACCATAAATTTGTTTTCTACATCTGTGACTCTATTTCTGTTTTGCAAATAAGTTCATCTCTACCATCTTTCTAGATTCCACATATAAGCAATATTATACGATATTTGTTTTTCTCTTTCTGACTTACTTCAATCCGTATGACAGTCTCTAGATCCACCCACATCTCTGCAAATGGTACTATTTCATTCCTTTTTATTTCTCTTTACTCTTGAAGTACATTTTGTTGGATAAAAAATTATGGGTTGATGGTTCTTTTCTTTCAGCACTTAAAAAATGGTATTAAGTATATAGACAATAGTACGTAAGATGATATTTCACAAATCAGATAGATAGTGGATTAAATGTTAGTAAGTCTGAAAATCATTTCTATCAGGATATTCTGATTGATTTTCCATAAAACCCCATAAATGAGTTGAAGACAGCAGAACAGAAATAAACACTTCTACAATAACTCTTCTGAATCCAAATAACATTTTACCATTTATCCAAATATTTAGTGCTATGAAATTATTGCTAAAATATATTCATTCACAAGGGAACATGAATAAATGGGAACAGTTTGATTTGTTGGTGTAGGTATGCTTGTGGTTGACTTTTTTCTTTCTTTCATTTAGAATTCCATTAATAGCAGTATAATTTTTTAGAAGGAAAAAAACCTAAAAAAATCAAAAAGAAAAATATATTTATAGTTTTATTTTTAAACTGGAGTTAAAAACGTGGGAATATTTTCTTCTATAAATGGATACAGAAATGTTTGCGAAGACAGCGGAGTAGAAGGACATGTGCTCACTCCTTCTTGTGAGAACACCAGAATCACAACTAACTGCTGAACAATCATTGACAGGAAGACACTGGAACTCACCAAAAAAGATACCCCACATTCAAAGACAAAGGAGAAACCACAATGAGACAGTAGGAGGGGCACAATCACAATAAAATCAAATCCCATAACCACTGGGTGAGTGACTCACAAACTGGAGAACACTTATACCACAGAAGTCCACCCACTGGAGTGAAGGTTCTGAGCCCCACATCAGGCTTCCCAACCTGGGGGCCTGGCAACGGGAGGGGGAATTCCCAGAGAATCAGACTTTGAAGGCTAGCGGGATCTGATTGCAGGACTTCAACAGGACTGAGGGAAACAGAGACTCCACTCTTGGAGGGCACACACAAAGTAGTGTGCACATTAGGACCCAGGGGGAAGGAGCGGTGACCCCATAAGAGACTGAGCCAGACCTACCTGCTAGTGTTGGAGGGTCTCCTGCAGAGGCAGGGGGTGGCTGTGGCTCACCGCGGGGACAAGGACACAGGCAGCAGAAGTTCTGGGAAGTACTCCTTGGCATAAGCCCTGCTGGAGTCCACCATTAGCCCCACCAAAGAGCCTGCAGCCTCCAGTGCTGGGTTGTCTCAGGCCAAACAACCAACAGGGAGGGAACTTAGCCCTACCTATCAGCAGACAAGTGGATTAAAGTTTTACTGAGCTCTGCCCACCAGAGCAACACCTGGATCTACCCACCACCGTCCCATCTATCCTCCCATCAGGAAGCTTGCACAAGCCTGTTAGATAGCCTCATCCACCAAAGGGCAGACAGCAGAAGCAAAAAGAACTAAAATCCTGCAGCCTGTGGGATGAAAACCACATTCACAGAAAGATAGACAAAATGAAAAGGCAGAGGACTATGTACCAGATGAAGGAACAAGCTAAAACCCAAGAAAAACAACTAAATGATGTGGAGATAGGCAACCTTCCTATTTAGAATCTGAACTCTAAAAAGAATTTAGAATAATGATACTGAAAATGATCCAGGACCTCAGAAAAAGAATGGAGGCAAAGATTAAGAAGATGCAAGAAATGTTTGACAAAGACCTAGAAGAACTAAAGAACAAACACCTAGAAGAATTAAAGAACAAACAAACAGAGATGAACAATACAATAACTGAAATGAAAAATACACTAGAAGGAATCAATAGCAGAATAACTGAGGCAGAAGAGCGGATAAGTGACCTGGAAGACAGAATGGTAGAATTCACTGCCGTGAAACAGAATAAAGAAAAAAGAATGAAATGAAATGAAGATAGTCTAAGAGATCTCTGGAACAACATTAAACACACCAACATTCACATTATAGGGGTCCCGGAAGGAGAAGAGAGAGAGAAAGGACCAGAGAAAATATTTGAAGAGATTATAGTCGAAAACTTCCCTCACATGGGAAAAGAAATAGCCACACAAGTCCAGAAAGCGCAGAGAGTCCCAGGCAGGATAAACCCAAGGAGAAACATGCCGAGACACATAGTAATCAAATTGACAAAAATTAAAGACAAAGAAAAATTACTGAAAGCAACAAGGGAAAAAAGACAAATAACATACAAGGGAACTCCCATGTTAACAGCTGATTTCTCAGCAGAAACTCTACAAGCCAGAGGGAGTGGCACAACATATTTAAAGTGATGAAAGAGAAGAACCTACAACCAAGATGACTACCCAGCAGGGATCTCATTCAGATTCAACAGAGAAATCAAAAGCTTTACAGACAAGCAAAAGGTAAGAGAATTCAGCACCACCAGCTCTACAACAAATGCTAAAGGAAATTCTCTAAGTGGGAAACACAAGAGAAGAAAAGGACCTAAAAAGAAACCCAAAACAATTAGGAAAACGGTAATAGGAACATACATATTGATAATTACCTTAAATGTGAATGGATTAAATGCTCCAACCAAAAGACACAGGCTTGCTGAATGTATAAAAAACAAGACCAATATATATGCTGTCTACAAGAGACCCACTTCAGACCTAGGGACGCATAGAGACTGAAAGTGAGGGGATGGAAAAAGAAATTCCATGCAAATGGAAATCAAAAGAAAGCTGGAGTAGCAATACTCATATCAGATAAAAGAGACTTTAAAATAGAATGTTACAAGAGACAAGGAAGGACACTACATAATGATCAAGGAATCAATCCAAGAAGATATAACAATTATAAATATATATGCACCCAACATAGGAGCACCTCAATACATAAGGCAACTGCTAACAGCTATAAAAGAGGAAATCAACAATAACAGAATAATAGAAGGGGACTTTAACATCTCACTTACACCAACGGACAGGTCATCCAGACAGAAAATTAAGAAAGAAACACAAGTTTTAAATGACACAATAGACCAGATAGATGTAATTGATATTTAAAGGACATTCCATCCAAAAAACAGCAGATTACACTTTCTTCTCAAGTGCACATGTAACATTTTCCAGGATAGATCATCACATCTTGGGTCACAAATCAAGCCTCGGAAAATTTAAGAAAATTGAAATCATATCAAGCATCTTTTCCGACCACAACGCTATGAGATTAGAAATAAATTACAGGGAAAAAGACATAAAAAACACATACACATGGAGGCTAAACAATATGTTACTAAATAACCAAGAGATCACAGAAGAAATCAAAGAGGAAATCAAAAAATACCTGGAGACAAATGACAACGGAAACAGGACAATCCAAAACCTATGGGATGCAGCAAAAGCAGTTCTAAGAGGGAAGTTTATAGCAATACAATCCTACCTCAAGAAACAAGAAAAAACTCAAACAATTTAACCTTACACCTAAAGGAACTAGAGAAAGAAGAACAAACAAAACCCAATGTTAGTAGAAGGAAAGAAATCATAAAGATCAGAGCAGAAATAAATGAAATAGAAACAAAGAAAACAAGAGCAAAGATCAATAAAACTAAAAGCTGGTTCTTTGAGAAGATAAACAAAATTGATAAACCATTAGCCAGACTCATCAAGAAAAAGAGGGAGAGGACTCAAATCAATAAATTTAGAAATGAAAAAGGAGAAGTTACAACAGACACCGCAGAAATACCAAGCATCCTAAGAGACTACTACAAGCAAGTCTATGCCAATAAAATGGACAACCTGGAAGAAATGGACAAATCCTTAGAAAGGTATAACCTTCCAAGACTGAACCAGGAAGAAATAGAAAATATGAACAGACCAATCACAAGTAATGAAATTGAAACTGTGATTTAAAATCTTCCAACAAACAAAAGCCCAGGACCAGATGACTTCACATTTAGAAAACTAACAGCCATCCTTCTCAAACTCTTCCAAAAAATTACAGAGGAAGGAACACTCCCAAACTCATTCTATGAGGCCACCATCACCCTGATACCGAAACCAGACAGAGGTCACAAGAAAAGAAAACTACAGGTCAATAACACTGATGAATATAGATGCAAAAATCTTCAACAAAATACTAGCAAACAGAATCCAACAATGGAACAAAAGGATCATACACCATGATCAAGTGGGATTTATCTCAGGGATGAAAGAATTCTTCAATATACACAAATCAATCAATGTGATAAACCATATTAACAAATTGAAGAAGAAAAACCATATGATCATCTCAATAGATGCAGAAAAAGCTTTTGACAAAATTCAACACCCATTTATGACAAAAACTCTCCGGAAAGTGGGCAAAGAGAGAACCTACCTCAACATAATAAAGGCCATATATGACAAACCCACAGCAAACATCATTCTCAATGGTGAAAAACTGAAAACATTTCCTCTAAGGTCAGGAACAAAACAAGGATGTCCACTCTTGCCACTATTATTCAACATAGTTTTGGAAGTCCTAGCCACAGCAATCAGAGAAGAAAAAGAACTAAAAGGAATACAAACTGGAAAAGAAGAAGTAAAACTGTCACTGTTTGCAGATGACATGATACTACACATAGAGAATCCTAAAGATGCCAGCAGAAAACTACTAGAGCTAATCAATGAATTTGGTAAAGTTGCAGGATACAAAATTAATGCACAGAAATCTCCTACATTCCTATACTGTAACAACGAAAGATCAGAAAGAGAAATTAAGGAAACAATCCCATTCACCACTGCAACAAAAGGAAAAAAATACCTAGGAATAAACATACCTAAGGAGGTAAAAGTCCTGTACTCAGAAAACTATAAGACACTCATAAAAGAAATCAAAGATGGCACAAACAGATGGAGAGATATATCATGTCCTGGACTGGAAGAGTCAATATTGTGAAAATGACTATACTACCCAAAGCAATCTACAGATTCAGTGCTATCCCTATCAAATTACCAATGGCATTTTTTACGGAACTAGAACAAAAAATATTAATATTTGTATGGAGACACAAAGACCCTGAATAGCCAAAGCAATCTTGAGGGAAAAAGCGGAGCTGGAGGAATCAGACTCCCTGACTTCAGACTATACTACAAAGCTACAGTAATCAAGACAATATGGTACTGGCACAAAAACAGAAACATAGATCAATGGAACAAGATAGAAAGCCCAGAAATAAACCCACGCACCTATGGTCAACTAATCTATGACAAAGGAGGCAAGGATATACAATAGAGAAAAGACAGCCTCTTCAATAAGTGGTGCTGGGAAAACTGGACAGCTATAGGTAAAAGAATGAAATTAGAACACTCCCTAACACCATAAACAAAAATAAAATCAAAATGGATTAAAGACCTAAATGTAAGACCAGACACTATAAAACTCTTAAAGGAAAACATAGGAAGAACACTCTTTGACATAAATCACAGCAAGATCTTTTTGACTCACCTCCTAGAGTAATGGAAATAAAAACAAAAATAAAGAAATGGGACCTAATGAAACTTAAAAGCTTTTGCACAGCAAAGGAAACTATAAACAAGATGAAAAGATGACCCTCAGAATGGGAGAAAATATTTGCAAAGGAATCAACGGACAAAGGATTAATCTCCAAAATATATAAACAGCTCATGCAGCTCAATATTAAAAAAACAAACAACCCCATCAAAAAATGGGCAGAAGACCTAAATAGACATTTCTCCAAAGAAGACATACAGATGGCCAAGAGGCACATGAAAACTGCTCAACATCACTAGTTATTAGAGAAATGCAAATCAAAACTACAATGAGGTATCACCTCACACCAGTTAGAATGGGCATCATCAGAAAATCTACCAACAACAAATGCTGGAGAGGGTGTGGGGAAAAGGGGACCCTTCTGCACTGTTGGCAGGAAAGTAAACTGATACAGCCACTATGGAGAACAGTATGGAGGTTCCTTAAAAAACTAAAAATAGAATTACTATATTACCCAGCAATCCCACTACTAGGCACATACCCATAGAAAACCATAATTCAAAAAGACACATGCACCCCAGTGTTCATTGCAGCACTATTTACAATAGCCAGGCCACAGAAGCAACATAAATGCCCATTGACAGATGAATGGATAAAGATGTTGTACATATATACAATGGAATATTACTCAGCCATAAAAAGGAAAGAAACTGGGTCATTTGTAGAGACGTGGATGGACCTAGAGACTGTCATACAGAGTGAAGTCAGAAAGAGGAAAACAAATATTGTATATTAACACATATATGTGGAATCTAGAGAAATGGTACAGATGAACTGGTTTGCAAGGCAGAAATGGAGACACAGATGTAGGGAACAAACGTATGGACACCTAGGGGGAAGGTGGTGGGTGGAGGGGTTGGCGGTGGTGGTGGGATGAATTAGTGACCTATATACACTAGTATGTATAAAATAGATAATAAGAACCTGCTGTATTAAAAAAAATAAAATGAAATTCAAACAAAACAAAACAAAACAAAAATACCATGTTCTACTTCTAAACAAACTAATAAGGTAAACAGCTAGTTTTCTTTCTAAAAAATATTAAAGGAAACTATCATTAGATCAATGTTGTATTGAACAAAAAAAACTTTCCAACTTATACTGTCATTAACAAATGCCTGAATCTAAAAATACAAAACCTATATACCACCCCCCCTTCTCCCTTTTAGAACAACTTCAGAACACTTAGCAGAGTGTCTTTCCCATATTAATTATTTTCTACATGTTTGGGGATTTTTATGTGTGTGTATGCTCAAAATTATAAAACAAATCATTTTTAATGGAAATTTGTTTGACATTAAAATAAAACACTGGAAAGGAGGTGTTTATAAATAAACAAACAAATAAATAAATAAATAAAATGGAACTGTGTCTTACCACTGGTGGCATGTCATGGTTCAGTTGGCAGCACTTTTTCTTTCTTAGTGAGACATAAGTAATGGTGTATCTTAAACTTAGTGTCATCTTAGAAGTGATGAAATAAACATATTTTGGAATAAAAATAAAAAAGAAATGTTTTCAACATTGTCCAACGTCATCTAGATTATCATCCAATAGACTGTCAGTGATTAATCTTTTTTTTTAAGGAAAGACAATGGACAGCTTCAAGTTTGGCCTTAAAATCCAGCGTCAAAGAAGACTCAAGTTCTTTCACATTTCCTCTCCTATGAGTCCTTCCCTAGACAACCAAAAATTGAGGAGCGTAAACTGGCTGTCTTAAGTGCTGTGGTGCTTTTAGGGGAACGGTGTTGCTTAAAGCTGTGTGGAAGCCTGCCTGCTTGCAGCCTCATCTTACCCCACTCTCCCTCTCCTTCCTTGTATTACAGCCTCATAGTCTTTTCAGTTCTTCAAACTTCACAGTTTTTTCCCATCTTGGAGAAGCCACGTGAGTTTTCCTTTTCTAGAATGTTCCTCCACCTGTCCCTACTTTTATCTACTTTATTCCCACTTGTCCCTCATATCTTAATTTAAACGTCAAGTCCTGTTGGATGCTTAGAAGTGGTAAAGTAAAGACAGGATTGCCCCCCCCTTTTCTAAAAGAAATCACTTAATAATAAGGAGAAAAAAACCCAGAAATATGAACTTCATCTTACACACATCTAGTAGATATATGTCACTCTGAGATACAGGTAACCTCTGAAGTGAGGAAAAGCTGCCAGATAAAGGAAAATAAAAACGGAAGCACAAAAAGATACTGAGAGATGATTTTTTAAAAGGTATTATTTATCACGTTCTTACAGTGCCTAGTCAACATGCCTTTTCATGTATTAATTCATGTACTAGTCCCATACATTCAGTGAGATAAAAGCTATTATTATTACCTCTCTTCTGCAGAACTAAAATCATGCAGCTATTATGGGCCAGAGCTGTAGTTTGAAAGCAGAGCTATACTACACTGCCTCTGAGCTGTGAGCAGCCTGCAAATGTCCAGTTCAGGAAGAATTTCCTTCATTCAAAGGTGAGTAATAGCTAGAAAGGACCCACGCTGAATCTATGGAATGCTAGTTTTAAAAAATGTTGAAGGAACATGGAAAATAAATGGCAGATACACTTCCAGAAGCTAGGAGGAGGCAAGGAAGGATTCTACCCAGCGTCTCAGAGAGAGCGTAGCCTTGCTGACACCTTAATTTTGGACTTCTAGCTTCCAGAACTGTGAGAAAATTAATTTCTGTTGTTTTAAGTCAAAACAAAGCAAAACAAAAAACAAATGGCAGATAAAGAATATACCCCAGAAGAATTTTGCTATGAACCAAATGAGAATTATTACTAAATACATTGCCATGAATTAAAAACATTTAATGAAGGAAATGCCTATTTAAAATAAGAGCTCAAAGTAGATCTACAAGAATTTGGGGAAATAAGTGCTGAGAGGACAGAAAAAATGAAAGATGAGTGAAAGACAAAAATATAATGTTATTAGAAGTGAGGGTCACATTAGAATAAAGGAGAATAGTCACTACTAAAAGTATGAGAGAAGGAGGAGAGGATTGATAAAATAAAATTAAATTGATTAACAAAAGATGATAGGTGGGGAGATAAAAATTAAAATTAAACACACATAATTGGTATCCCTGAAGAAAAGGAACAAATAAGTGAACATAAACATAATTTAAGAAAAGTTCCCAGAAATAAAATAAGACAAGAATCAAAAGGCATAATGTGCCTTAGGAAAAATTGACAAAAATGACCAATGACAATTATATCTCAGCAAAATCTCTAGACTTCAAATCTAGAAAAAGAATTCTTGATTTCCAGATTAAAATGTTGGACAGTGTATCAACCCAGGTTCTCCAAAAAGCAGACACCAAGACAAGATTTAATGTGCAAGAAATTTTGGGTGGAGTGGGGAGGTGGGGAAACACCTGGGAGAGAGAATGAGGAGTCTGAGTGAGCCCTGTGAAGGAGAGAGGGAAGGAAGGAAGGAAGGAAGTGAGTAGGTAAGTCAGGCCTTAGACTGTGATGCACTTCTAAGAGACTGTTGGCAAGGCTGATGAGGCATGTGTCCTTCAGTCAACACTGTCCATTAGCAGGGCCTCACGTCTCCCGGAATGAGCCTACCCCAGTATCCCTGCCACCCTCCATCACTGACTGAGAGCAGCTAGTGGGGAAACTGCCTCCACACATGGTATTGGATTTCAGAGCATAACAGCTGTGCCTTGAGTCAATTATACTCCCTGCAGTAGGGCAGCTGAGAAGTGCATTTTCATGGCTGCCACAGATGGAATTGTGCACTTATCTCAATGTCCTCTCACTACTTCATTGACAAGATGGTAAATAAATAAAAAGGTAAAACCCCACATAGACAAAAAGAATGGGAGGAGAGGATGATGTATGTCAACAACATTTTGGAACTGGAAAGCAAGTGGTAATTGACCTAGCACAGCAAAGAAAGCTGAAATGTGGGCCAGTGTGTGTATAAAGCTCACAAGAAACAAAGATTGCTCTCATGGGAACTCAGATATTGAACACAACAGGTAGTTCTGAAGACAGGAATGCAGGGGGCATTGAAAACAAGAAAAATTATTATAAATGTTTAAAAAGAGAAGTTAAACCCCACCTCCTCCATCTCTTCATGATCCCAAACAGCCATAAGACCTCTTCTTAAGAGTCTCAACAGAAAGCTGGAGATTACTTGCTCGAGAACCCAAACCAGACAGACTGACTCTGGACCTGGGGGCATCAGGAACACCTTAAAGGGGGGGTGACACAAATCTACTTACTAAGAGGTGACAACCACCCTCCGACTTTTTTTCCTCAGGTTCCAGAATTCTAGCCATCATGCTTAACCCTGGCCCAGTCCTTATTTGCAACTGGGGTATTTCTTTCAGATGAAAGTCACTGGTTACAAGAGAAAAGACCCCCAAAGAAAGGACCAAGTCTCTCCTAATTACTCCCCACTGAGGCCAACCAATTTCCAAGCCCCATCAGTGCAATTGAGTTCCAATCCACTTTTTAGTGCTCCATTCCTTTTTTTAAATTTATTTTTATTTTAATTTTTAAATTTATTTTATTTATTTTTAATTGAAGTATAGTTGATTTACAATGTCATGTTAGTTTCGGGTATACAGCACAGTGATTCAGTTTTACGTATGTATATATATCTATACTTTTTCAGTTTCTTTTTCCTCATAGATTATTATAAAATATTGAGTATATTTCCCTGTGCTATACAGTAGGTCCTTGTTGGTTATCTATTTTATATACAATAGTGTGTATATGTTAAGTGCTTCACTCTTAAATATGAACTGACAGCAAAGGATCATTACACATTTGAAGAAAGTTTCTAGTACAAAAAAAAGAAGAAGAAGAAAACCAATTAAAACAATGTGGAAGAAAAAATGAAAAGAGTAGAAGAAAACTTTAATAAAATTAATAATTCAGAGAAATAAGAGAATACATCACATCCATGAAACAAGAACATATACATAGATATTTCTACACAGAACATTCAAAAAACAAAGAGGAATTTCTTCAAATTAATCATCAGCAGAAACTAACATTTCCAAAAGAAGAAATAAAAGATTAAGAAAAAAATTCCTAGATAAAAGCGGGGACGGGGAGAAATAAAACATGGAAAGAAAATTAATAGATTACTAGGAATTCACAGGCAAATATTTGGATTTTCAAAAAATAAGAAAAAAGAAAATGAAAGGGAGGAAATTATTAAATAAATAATAAAAAAACTCTCATTATTCAAGTACATGATTTTTCAGATTGAAAGCGCCCAGTGAGTGTCAGCGCACTAAATGGAAATGTGACTTCCCCTGAGATAGATGGTTGCAAATTTCCAGAGCATCAGAGATAAAGAAGAGTTTCTAAAAGAGTCCAGAGAGAACATACAAATGTTTGAGGATCAGACTGGCAAAGGACTTAACAACATTAGCACTAGAAGACAATGAAGCAATTTCTTAAAAAATTTTATGAAATTATTTCCCACTTAGAATTCCATATCCTGTCAAATGATAAATCGTAAGGGTGAAACAAAGATCATCTGAGAATGCAAGGTCTCAAGAACTGTCCTTCCAAACACACTTTCCCAGAAGGCTAACAGGAGATGTGACCTGACAAAATGAGGACATAACCAAGAATAAAAAAACCTTGTAGTTCATAAGGGCTCCAGTCAGGAAAGGAATTCCCAGGATGATGATGAAGGGAAGTCCTAGGCTGAGAACTGGCCAGAGCCCAGGACACACACAGTCCAGGCTGGAGCAGGACATGGGAATCCAAGAAAGAGACTTTTCAAGAAGAATAGGAAGTGTATATAATACTTGATATATTTGAATATATATAAAGGACGTTTTCAGTTCTGGTAAGGGTTTGGAACTGCTGCATGAAAAATTACACAAAAAGGAGGCAATTTTTAACTCCAGAAAACATAACAGAAGAAAAAAATCAACAAACAAAACGTTGTTCAAAAAAGGAAATGTAATCATTGTATACCACATAGCTGGGATGTGAATAATAGTTAAATGGTCATAATATGATCACTGGATATTGATTTAACTCCAAATGGTGAGGAAGAGGAAAGGAGGGGAAGTGTATAGTTGTATGTACCTGTGTGTATATGGATGATATGAGTTGGAGTTGGGTTGTAAAAGAGCTAACCCTCCATTGCAGGAAATCAATACATAATATCTATATCTGAAAAATTATGAAATAGCATCACTTATTAGTACAGAGATACATACCAAAAGAAATATCTGAGAAAGTTGAAAATTGCTGCCTCTGGGTAATGGGAATTGGGATGGTGGGGCAAGCAAAAATTAACATTAGAAAAAAAGTGAATAGTTTGAGTATTCAGTCAAAATATATAAGTCATCCATAAGGAGAAACCAACAGATGACTTCAGACCTCTCTGTATCAATATTCAATACTAGAAGGAAGGAGAGTAGTGCTTAACAAATATTTAAGAAATTGTGATCCCAAATTTTTATACCCAGACTGTCTTTCAGCTATAAAGGCAACAGACAAACATTTTTGAACATATAAAAACTCAAGGAATAAAGATCCCACGATCTCTTTGAAGAGGTCAAACTTCAGCCAATCAAATGTTAAGTGAAAACACTAAAGTCAAAAAGTTCATTCAATTCACTTAATTGATAAAACTAAAGCAAACTGTGAGGATAACAGTCCAGAACAGACTGCAAATATTATGTATAAATCATGACAAAATATAAATGAGATAACTAAGCAAGTTGGAGAGAAAAAAGAGATAAGATGAAAGACAAATATGCAGATTTCCCCACCTTTTATGACGAGGGGTAAAAAGATAAGTAAGGCAGGTATAATTTTACTCCAAGGTATAACGATAAACACTAAGGAAAATTAATATAATCAACTAAAGAGGGGGGTTGTGGGTAGTGGCAAATTATCTCTCCTTTGACCAAACTTATATCAGGCTCTTCTGAGTCCTCTTTCTGATTAATCCCTGACTTTGGACTCTGTCTATGGCCCATTTAGTCCAGTTTCATCAAGAATTCTGCTGGATCAGTGTTAGAAAAACTTCCAATCTTGATATCTGATCAAATTCCTCATCCCCCATGCTTGGTATCTTATCAACTGACCTGTCTTCAGCAAGAATCATGTTGGTCTAGCAAGAAGCCCCCTAGCCTTGATGTTTTCTGTGGGTAATTTTCCATCCACTTGCTCCTTGGCTATAAATTCTCACTTTTCCTTGTTGTATTTGGAGTCAAGCCCGATCTCTCTTCCCTACTACAATACCTATTGTGGTAGTTCTCCTGGATAAAGTTGGCTTTACTGTCTTTAACAAGTGTCATAAATAATTTTTTCTTTAGCAGTAGGAGATAAGGAAGTAGAGAGAGGAAATATGCTAATTTTGCCATTACTCAGAGTGGCTTCAGGCCAGTTTTCTAAAGGTCATTCAACAAACTGGCTTGAGAGCAAATTGACTTTTGGTGATGCAGGCAGCTCCTAGAAGGTAGAAAGGTGAGAAAACTGATTTCCCTCCTAGAACCTCTGGAAATGAACAAAGTCCTTGTGAAACCTTGATTTTAGCCCAGTGAGACCCATTTCAGACTTTTGACTTCCAGAACTGCACTATAATAAATTTGTGTTGTTTTAAGCCACTAAATTTGTGGCAACTTGTTACAGCAGCAAAAGGGAACTAATACCAGGGCTAATTAAGTAAGTTATGGTAATCTGTACAGTGGAATACCATGCAGCCCTTACAGAGGAATGAAGAAACTCTCTATCATGGAACAATCTCTGGAATATACACTAAGTAAAAAAAAAACAAGAAATGGAACAGTACATATAATATTGCCAACTGTTGTGAAGATGTTTTGAAATAAAGACATTCAAAGAACTAGGAAGACTAGTAACTTCCAGGCAGAGAAGTTAGGAGGCTGGGACAGAGGTGGCAGGCAGAAAAACACTTTTCACTACATGTCCTTTTGTAACTTTAAATATATATATTTTTTATTTACAAATTTTAAAAATGTGATTTTTACCAAAGAGGTCCTTGGCGCCTCAAAAAAGGTCAGGCTTTTGTGCAATACACTGAAAATTTTTGTACTTCTCCTTCATAATCGGATACTATTATAGCCTTAACCTCGTACTTCATCACCACAGAATCCTAAAACAAATAATTCTTGGTCCCAGAATATTTGTTCAATGCCTGTCTTACCCACTAGACTGTAAGTTCCACAAGGGCAGGGACCAGTTTGCCTGTGAATAATACCTAGCACAGTGCCTAGCCCTAATAGAACTTAAATATTTATTGAATGAATGGATGAACTAAATTAATGAACGCAGCCAAGTAAAAAGAATAAAAAAGGTTCCCAATCCAATCAATGATGATTTCCAAAATTAAACAGATAACAAATCCTAAAATACAAAATTAAATAACAAAAGCGTACGATAAAGAATATTATCCAAAGATATATAAATGTCTAGCTAGAAATAACTATCCCGCTCATATTGAACTCTATTAACTCATAGCTAAATCCAGTTCTCTAGCTTACTTTATCCAGAGAAAAAAGTTTCAACTATTTTTCAACTCGTGGTGTTAAGATCCCTGGACCACGTTCACAGATTGAAGCCATTTAATACAGGGTTTGCCTTTTTACAGCTGTCCAAGGCTTCAGCTGTCAGCGGAGAGGCCTCTCATTCACAGGCTTTCCCTGTTTGCTCTCTCTACCTCACTGTGACTGTTTCTTGAAGCTTCTGCTTTTCCCTGCAAACCTCAGTTTCTTTTTTTCATGAATAAAACATGGAAGCTGAGAGGAGGGAGAGAAGGCTCACTTTCCTATAGGCTTGGTGACCCCGTGACTGCCTACCATCAGGAAAATCATACCACATAAACCATTGCTTGGAGAGAATGCTGTTTGTTCACCACCATCATTTTTTTTCCTCCTGGGCACACAGCGAAGCTGTATTTCCCAGAATCCTTTGCTGTTGGGTGGAGCCATTTAACTGTGTTCTGGCCAACGGAACATGGGTCAATCATGGGTCTAGTGGCTGGATGCAGAGACCTGGTGAACTCCAAGACCCTGGAGACTGGTGAAGCTCTAGGCTGGAAGCAGCCTGGGTTCCTGAGTTGCCATGAGGAAGAAAGCTACGTGGGAGATCCATCTAACCATGGACACCTGTGTTGGACTGTTTCAGGTCAAAAAATATTTTATTATTTTAAACCACTGGAATGATGGTACTTTTATTACAGTTCAGAAACCTTGAAGTGGGGTGCTGCCATAGCATAAACCTAAAATATGTGAGTGAGGTGGTGAAGGGTAAGAAAACTGATAGTAGCAGCTGGAATGATGGATACTATGCTGTAAAGTGGCGAGACACTTTGAAAAATGGTCGCTTGCAGAAACTTGAAGGAAGACCGTGTGCTTATGGAAACAGAGAACATGGGAAGGTGGCTGGAAGTAATTTGAGTGCTATTGTGTGTTGGCTACCATTAGCTGTCTTTGGTAATGTTTTATAGGGGGAAAAAATGAGTTCAGGAAAAAATTGGATGGTTTGCAAGCTGAAATGAAAAAGAATAAAGAGTAAAGAAATCTGAGGTGTTGAAATGTTAGGATAGCTGATGCTTTTAGATTCCCAAATATTAGGAGATAAAGCTTTGAGTATTAAAGGCCAGTGGTACTCCTCAGTTAAACAAAAGACTTAGCCTTGGCGCAAAGATCAGATTAGGAATGTGGCCTTCCCATGTATTCTTTTAGCTGGACATGGGGTAGAGGCCATTAAATTGAGGGAGAATGGTTTAGGAGGAAGAAACAGAGAAATAAAGTAAATTTGAGAATTTATGTGTAGGTAAAATTTGGGGTGTTTTAGTGGTATAAAAACTGACTAGAGGGGCTTCCCTGGTGGCGCAGTGGTTGAGAGTCTGCCTGCCAATGCAGGGGATGCGGGTTCACGCCCTGGTCTGGGAGGCTCCCATATGCTGCGGAGCAACTGGGCCCGTGAGCCACAACTACTGAGCCTGCGCGTCTGGAGCCTGTGCCCCGCAACAAGAGAGGCCGCGACGGTGAAAGGCCCGCGTACCGCGATGAAGAGTGGCCCTGCTTGCCGCAAGTAGAGAAAGCCCTCACACAGAAACAAAGACCCAACACAGCCAAAAATAAATAAATAAATAAAATGCTGGCTTAACTCCTAGAGAGTTTCATTAAAAACAAAAACAAACAAACAAACAAACAAAAAACTGACTAGAAGCTTATTAGATTTTAAAAGGAAATTTATTTGTTGAAGATATTATGACCACCTTTTAAATGTCTTTGAAATGTAAAACAGCTTTGGAGCCCGCAAGTCATTCCAACAGGAAGCAACCTACAAAGCTGTGAAGGCCCTAGCAGATCACTTCAGATGTGGCCAAAGAAGATGATGGATGAGATGGAAGCTCCAAGAGGGTAGCGATAGAGGCCAGGGAGAACAACGGACAAGAGAGCTTTCAGCAGAGAGCTGAACCAGGCCCTAGTCAAACGGTAGAGACTTTTCAGAAGGTCTGTACAGTGGGATTTTATAAATGTATGGACCAGTGCTTGCTTTGTGTTTTCTGGTCTTATCCTTCCCAAATAGGAGGGTGGTTTTTGTTTGTTTGTCTACGGATATATCATCCCTGTCCCATAATTGTTCATTAGGGAAGGGTGAGAGACAACCATGAGAAACCACATGTGGACCTGATGGAGAAGGCCTGCATCACCAGGAGGTCCTGGACCTTGAGCTGGATGCAAAACCTGGTTGGGATTTTCTTTCTTTCTTTATTTATTTTTGGCTGCATTGGGTCTTCGTTGCTGCACACGGGCTTTCTCTAGTTGCGGCGAGTGGGGGCTACTCTGTTGCGGTGTGCGGGCTTCTCATTGCGGTGGCTTTTCTTGTTGCGGAGCATGGGCTCTAGGCGCACAGCCTTCAGTCAGGCTCAGTAGTTGTGGTGCACGGGCTCAGGTGCTCCATGGCATGTGGGATCTTCCCAGACCAGGGCTCAAACCCGTGTCCCCTGCGTTGGCAGGTGGATTCTTAAACACTGCGCCACCAGGGAAGCCCCTGGTTGGGATTGTGGATTGCTTCTTTAGGAGAAGGTTGAGGGTGCTCTGTGTATGGAAAGAAGTTAACAGATTCTCGTTGAGTAGAAGGGAAACTGGAGAGAAGATAGTGCTAAGGGCTCACTAAACCTAGTTTTCTTTTTCTCCTGAACACACAGCTGAGCTGCATTTCCCAGCCCTCTTCACTCCAAAGTTTGTTGAGGTCAGGTAAACTGAGTTATGGCCAGTGAGACTGCCACTTAAAGGTCTGGTTCATAACAATCTCCCGTATGACTACCCACGCTGTCTCTTCCTTTGTTGGCTAGAAGCAGAGATCTGAGATAGGTCTCTGATGCCCTAGAGCCTATGTCCTTATGGTCTATGGCTGCTTTCATGTTATAGAGTTGAGGAGTTGTGACCAACACTTTATGGCCTTCGAAGCCTAGAATATTTACTAGCTGGTTTTCTACAGAAGACCCTGTTCTAGGGAACAGCCGATCCCTGTTCAAGGGAAGGATTGAACCACTGGATAGAAGGATCCTGGCTCCTCAGTCAAAACCAACACTTGGAGGAGGTCCAGTAGACCAGGCACACGCATGCTGAACTGTTACCTAAGCTAGACATAAGCTTTTGTTGTAGTCGGCCACTGAGATTTGAGAGCAGTAACATTTTCACTCACCCTATGTGACAATTATGAAGGCTGTTGTTTACCTTGCACTGGAGAGTTTAGAAGCTTCTCACTCACTGCAAGACTTTGGAACGTGGCTTCTGCCATGATTCAGTTATACACCCTGGCATCCAACCATTCATCTATCCCCAAGAATTTCTTGAGTGTTTATTATGTGTCAGGCACTCTGCTTAGGATACAATGATGAATAAAAACACACTTGAACTCTGCCCTCATACAGCTTAGCGTCCAATGCAGCAGACAGTGGGAAGAAAGGGGGAGCTGCTAGCCTCTTTTAGACTTGACAGGAGCTTTCCCAGTTCATCAGCCCAACCCATTGGGCCTGCTTCCCTCATTTACCTGCCTGGCCCAGGCAGCATTTCAACCACCACGTCAGAGTGGGTGAAAGGTCAGTGTGCTGAAGCACAGTCATTGGAGGAGAAAGTAGGGCAAGATGTAGCTGAAGATCTGGTCAAGGGACAGATGCAGAAATAATAATAATAGCAAAAACAAATTCACTCAATAAATATTTAAGGAGCCCAGCAATAACATCAGCTCTGAGCAGAGCTGTATCCTCAGATCTTAATCCAGGGTCTGCTTGCTTTCCACCCAACTGTTTTGCTCCTTGATCTGTGTTCAAGAAAGGACCAGTGGAGAGGAAGTGTGACGGGCCTAGGTTCAAATCTTGACTCTCTTTATTAGCTACATGGTTTTGGAAAAGCTACTTTTCAATCCATTGGCTGAGGAGCCTCGGTTTTGTTTGTTTGTTTGTAATTTCCCCATGCCTTTGCTCATCACACGTGAACTAAGACCTAGTAGTTTCTTGCTCCCCCTGCCCTACTGACTGCCCAGATCTTGGACTTAACTTGCCTATCGACCTACCAAGTCCCATGGATAGTCTCGGTAATCAAACCTCCCTAAGCCTTGTCTTGTAAGCCTTGACAAATACTCTAGACTCTGCCTATTAACCCAAATCTGTGGCATCTACCTTTCTATAATCTTTAAGCCAAAGTCCACCAAGGTTTGGCTAGGACATTTTTCTTCCCAGACCTCCAGATCACCTATATTTTTTTCTATTATTTTTTCCCCTCTCCCCACCTCCACTACCAGCCAGCCTCATCGCTTGCTTGACCTCCCACAAATCTCTTTCCCCTGCTCCCATTTTTTTCTGTACATGTCAGTCTCTGTATGATTTCCCTTGGCTCCTAGGGTAAAATCCACACTTCCTTACACGGCCTTCAGGACTCTCAAGGTGTTAGCAGTTCACTTAGCAGAAGTAGCACACACTAGATATTTCAAGATTTAAAAAATTTTCTTGAAAATTTTAAACACTGAAAGAGACTGATTTTTAAGTGTATTTCCTTTTATCATTGCACAAGGAATGTAGAAATATTAGAAATACAAATGAGCAAAAATAAAAAATATATATTGAACTAAAGCCAAGCAAAAACCCAAAACTCCCAAGAAAAAAAATCACTATTAACATTTTGGAGTATATCCTTTTAGATTTCTACCCAAGCAAAATTGTATATTTTTCAAAATTAGATTATAAGCCACATTCTCTTATAATCTTTGCATCATTTAATATGTTATGAAAGGTACAATATCATTTTGAATGCCCATATATATTTCATTGTATGTATATACTATAATTTAACTAATCCACTACTGTTGGGCATTTGGAGCGTTTCCATTTGTTGTTAAGGTTAATTTTGTGTGTTAACTTGCTTGAGCCATGGGGTACCCAGCTTAAAGTTTTTCTGGGTGTGTCTGTAAGTGTTTCCAGAGGAGATTAGCATTTGAATCCGTTGACTGAGTAGATTGCCCTCCCCAGTGTGGGAGGGCATTATTTAATCTATTGAGGGCCTGAATAGAACAAAAAGCAGAGAATGGAGGAATTTGCCCCTTTTTCTGTCTGCCTGCTGGAGCTGAGACATCTCATTTTATTCCTTCTCATCTTATCTTCCCTTGCCCTTGGACTGAGATTTACACCATCAGGTCCTCTGCTTCTCAGGCTTTTGGATTCTGACTAACTTAACACCGCCAGTTTTCCTGGGTCACCAATTTCAGAGGACAGATTGTGGGACTTCTCAGCCTCTGTAATCACATGAGCCAATTCCTCATTATATGTACATATGTACAGCATATATATATATATTGATGATGATATGTACATATCATTAGAAGATATATACATATATCTTCTGGAGAAACCCTGACTAATAGAGTTGTTGTTGCTAATGCTGTTGACATTTGCTATCTTAAACAGGTAAATTGTCTAGTACATATATTTCTTCCCAACTTATCTGATTGTCTCCTTTAGATGGATTCCTAGGTCCTAGAATTTCTTGGTCAAGGGGCATGAGCATTTTTAGGGCTTTGCTACACATTACCTAACTGAACTCCAGACAATTATAAAAAGTGAAACAACTCTTAAGTAGAGATATACAAAAGTGGCATCTAAACTTCTGGCCAAAGTTTCTCAGACTGAGTTTCTTATCCCATTGTTTGGTTTTCTCCAAAATGTGATCTCTTAGGATTGACATCTTGCCTGGCCAGGGATCCGGTAGGGAGAAGTCCTCCTTCTGTCAGTCCTCCAGCTTTCTGACCAGGGAGCAGCCCTACTTAAAAAGTGCCCAGCTTCTCCCTAATATATCCAGGGCTCTTGAAATATTCCCAGCTCTGTTTTGATGAGCCAGCTGTTTCCTTGAAGTGGTATGAAGTCAAAGCAGGGTTACCAGCACAGGGACACTGTGAAATCACCAAAGCTTAGACCCCAGAGCCGAAAGAGAATCCAGGAAACCATTTGGCCCAGTCCTCTGGTTTCGGGCAGATAAGATACTCCATTAGCAGAGGGTTTTAGAAGATCTAGACTGCTTTTGGCAAGGAATGGTGTCTCTCTGGTCCTTGTGTTAAGATAAAACAGAAAGCACTCTGCAAGGAAAACAAATTGCAATTAGAATTAAAGTATTATGCCTGTGAAAGAATGGCACACAGAGCAGTAATCACATCTACACATGACTCTTCCCTTTTCATTACTGGTTTTTAATTTGCCACCAGCACTGCATCTTTTCCGCATTACTTTAATTGCAATTGCCATCAATTCACTTAGCACGGAGTGTCCTAGCTTCTACCAAGGTGTTAAAATTTTTTTTTCATTTTATTTTCTCTACAAAGAATGTTTAAAAAATAAGAGAAAGCCATCCTCCTAACACCATCTTAACACATACCCTACCATTTTAAAACAACCACTTTTAGCATCTTGGTACGTTTTGGTCTTTTGGGAGTAAGACCATCCCCCCAAAACTGGTTTTAATCACAATATACCCATATGGTACTTTAGGTTGCTTCTTTCCCTTAATATTGTTTCATAACAATTTTCATGTGATTAATAATCTATAAAACTATTCTTTTTTAATGGCTGCATTTACCCAACCTTCCCAATTTTTAATTATAAATAACAGGGCGGTAAAGACTTTTATGCATGGAGTGTTCTCCATATTTTGGATTATTTTAAGAAGGTAGATTTCTAGAAATTAAATGTCTTGTTCAGTGCACATGTATGGTTAAATAGTATACAATGAGGATACCTATTTCACCGTAATGCGGGGATTTTTCCAAATCTATTTTAAGAAATCAAAAGGTAGAATTGGACCGGGACTGTGAAACTGTGAAGATGGAAGAACAGATCAACTTTTTGAGAGAGATTTCTTATCTGTAAATAGGTGTAGTCACAGATTTTCCTTAACTGTTGTAGCCTCGGGAGCTGACTTAGTCCCTTCCCATCACTTTCAGCTGATGGAAGGTAGATGTGGGCAGGCACCATCACTATTCCTTCTTAATCTTTTTTTCAGGTTATGCGACATATATAACACAGTGCCTGACACTTAGTGATTAATAAGGCTTTGTCAAATGGGTGAATGAAAGAATGCACATGGAAAAATTTTGAATCACTATGTTGTACACCTGAAAATAACATTATATTGTAAATCAACTATATGTCAATTTAAAAAAAAAAAAGAAGAATGCATATGGGCTTTGAACCTGAACAGAGGGTGGTTCAAATCCTGTTTCTGCCACTTACTAGCTGTGGTATTTGTTAAAGAGATAAATTGCTGTGGAACACAATAAAGGCTGTGTCCTGGATAAATTCCAGAAGTCAGTGCCAAATCCTTTTGTAGTTCTTATGTAAAACCTTATATTAAACTCTTACGTAGAAAAAGCAATGCCCAAAACATATCTCAACATGAACTCTAAGGCTCTGGTATGATACAATAAGAGATTCTTTATGGTAGGAAACCACTGGGGCTAAGATGATTTTTGAAAATCAGCTTTTATTCCCTTTAATTGTTGCCAGCTCTTATAATCACTGAACCCTTACATGCCAAATCACTCAATGATCTCATCTACTAAAGCAGGCAGTAAGAATTGTGGAATGGACACCATCCTTGGTTTTTAATAAGATGAATTACCTTGGCTGGGCAAATAACCGCTGACCTGTGGTACTTCTTTCTAAGATTTCTACAGTGTCAGCACCTTCAGGCACCTAACAGGTATAGCAAACAAAGGCAACATCTTTGATCCGACTCCATTTCAATAAGGTGAGTTTTTAATGGGCTGTGCTATAGGGAGCAGGTTTGCGAAACCATAAATGACAAATTATTTCTGGATTCTAAGGTTGTTATTAATGGGCCAGTGAAATAGATCTCTGAAGTTTAGTTCATCTGCTATAAGGAAGATTTTCAAAGGGAAGAAATTTCATAGACGTTTTTGGCCTTCAACCAGGAAAATTGTTTTGTTTTTGAAAAACCTAATCTTAGGAACTAATAGGGGAGTGGAGTCAGAGTGGGGATAAAGCGGAAAGAGTATACACTTCAGGGTTCCAAACAGTGACCACTGGTGGGCTGTTTGCCCCATCCTCCCTGACATGGTTCTACAGATGAAGGATGCAGGAAAGGATGTTTAGAAGCTGGGGCTGAGCACGGGAATGGCACTCAAGTCAGGGTCAGATGGCATCTCTGGGAGGCTTGCTGGAAATAAAAGGAGTCTATTTATCCTTCAGCCTAAGAACACTTGTTGCTCTACTACAGCAGGGAGCTCACTTCATCTTGCATCCCAACCCTCTTCCTCAAACGCAGGAAAGTAAGCCCCTGGATGTGGCATTCTTCTCTCTCTTTAGCATCATTCCCCCTACCCGCCTCCCCACTCCTCCCACCTCCTTTATGTTAAGATAGGAAGAGAGAAGTTTGTAAAATGGTGTATCAGTCAGGGTTCTCCAGAGAAACAGAAACAGTAGGATATAATGGTACATGTCATATATAATATAAAGGAATATTATAAATACATAATATTATTGAGAGAGAGGTTAATTTCAAGGAATTGGTTTACACAACTGTTTTGAACTTAAGATCTTTCAACTGATTGGATAAGGCTCACCCAGATTATAAAAACTAATCTCCTTTAGTTAAAGTTAACTGATTTAACCACATGTACACAATACCTTTACAACGCCACCTAGGTTAGTCATTTATTAAATAGCTAGGTACTGTAGCCTCATTAACATGTCGCATAAAGCTGACTGTCCCAGACAGTCTTGGGAATATATCTACATTTGAAATTGAGCTATGAGAGACACAGTAAGCAGGCTAACATTCCTATTCTCAAGGTTTTTTGTTTGTTTGTTTTCCTTCTCTTATCCCATTCTCTTCTTTAAAGGAGATGAAGCTAATAAGGTTAATTCACACCAAAATGTAATTGACTGATGCCTCCTGCTGGAATCCACCAGAGAAAGTTACATACTGAAAGACTTAAGCTTATTTAATCAAATTAGTATTGATCCATTGGTGTGACTAATGGAAGGATTTCATCAGTGTCACCTACCGGGTCTTCCTACGTTATGGGAATCTGGGATTCTTCAAAGCATCTTCATTCTCCTATAAATATTGAATACATTCACTGAGTTTCTTGAACCTAAATCAGTTTCTTCAGGCTACTCCTTAGTGGACTTTTCCCCAGACTTCAGTGTGCCAAAGAATGACCTTAAAAGATATTAAAATTGTTGAATCCAAGTCCCATTTCTAGGGATTCTGGATCAGCAAATTTGGGTGTGTCCAGGAATCTTTATTTTTTTAACAGAAATCCATCCTAGGTGACTTATCCTTTGAGAAACACTGTTCTAGGGCAAGATATAGATACTCCCTTGAGACCCAACCAAAGAAAAGCTATCTCCAGTCCCAGCTCTGCTGAGAACCTCCCTAAGGAATATTGTGGGATCAAAGAAACAACTGTCAATTACTCTTCCCTCCAGGTACATCAGGGACTCTGGGACATATATGAGAAGGGTAGGCTTTAAAAAACTAAAAATAGAATTACCATATGATCCAGCAATCCCACTACTGGGCATATACCCAGAGAAAACCATAATTCAAAAAAGACACATGCACCCCCAATGTTCATTGCAGCACTATTTACAATAGCCAGGTCATGGAAGCAACCTAAATGCCCATCGACAGACGAACGGATAAAGAAGATGTGGTACATATATACAATGGAATATTACTCAGCCATAAAAAGAAACGAAATTAGGTCATTTGTAGAGACGTGGATGGATCTAGAGACTGTCATACAGAGTGAAGTAAGTCAGAAAGAGAAAAAGAAGTAATGTATATTAACGCATATATGTGGAACCTAGAAAAATGGTACACATGAACCGGTTTGCAGGGCAGAAATAGAGACACAGATATAGAGAACAAACGTATGGACACCAAGGGGGGAAAGTGGCTGCGGGGTGGTGGTGGGATGAATTGGGAGATTGGGATTGACATGTATACACTGATGTGCATAAAATGGATAACTAATAAGAACCTGCTGTATAAAAAAGTAAATAAAATAAAATTTAAAAAAAAAAGAAAGAAAGACAGGTAGGCTTGAAGTTGAGAAACAATAGGTAAAATCCAAACAGATATTCTAATATTTCTTACAATACTTTGTTTAGGCATAGGTGATAGCCTAAATAATAGATGCCTCTTGCTTCATTAGTTTTAGGCAATGCTTGTGGCAGAAACAAACTGAAGAACAGCTATGGCTTATGTATGGCTTACCCATCAGTACTGTCTTGACTCAAGCCTGCTAAAATGTAGCCAGAGGTTATTAGGCCTCCCTCATAGGGGATGGGGTTGCCTGTCTCTCACTTCCACATCTTGTGCCTATATTGTCATTCATCCCCACCACCCCTGCAAGTTGCATTATGGAACTTGTCATTCAAAAAACTGGCTTGGCAGACACTTGACTTCTATGTCTGGGGGGGCATAAAAAGGAGAGGACATATCTTACTCCTCTGTGTCCACTGCCGAACACAGTGTCAGGTATAGAATATGAGCTCAAAAAATACCAACATCTTGTTTATATACTGTAATTCTTGGTATCTTCTCTTGTAATAGGGAAGAAACTTTGTATTCTATTACAAGTTAATCACTAGAGAGATGTTGCCTATAAGCTTAAATTATCCATAATGGCCCATCTCTGGGAACCCTGCCTCCCAGGTAATGAGCATTAAGCTAAAATACCTTTGTTTAGCTCACAGGAAATATGCTGCCCAGGCCCACCTGTGAATGGCTTCAGGAAGAAAGAAATTAACACATCTCCTCCAGAGGCAGACCGGAACCAGGAAGTATTTGACTTTACTCCCTCCCCTTTTAGTATAAAAGAAGCCTGAATTCTAACTCAGGCAAGATGGTTCTTTGGGACACAAGTCCATCATCTTCTCTGTCTGCCAGCTTTCCGAATAAAGTCACTATTCCTTGCCCAACACCTCATCTCTTGATCTATTGGCCTGTCGTGTGGCGAGCAGTACGAGATTGGACTCGGTAACACTCTTACTATGGAACTAGAGAAGAATGACTCTGCTAGACTTTTTCAACTCCTAATTTTTAAAAAAAATTTTAAAGACTATTTAATTCATCATGATGTAGGTTTATTCTTTAGCCATTTAAAAAGATTGAGGCATAATAAGCTATATAATAATGAGACAGCTATCAAAGTTAAGAGTTAAAGGCAACCATAGTCATTACCTAGATCTGTGTGGTCCCATGCAGCAGCCACTGCCACCTGTGACTATCAGGCACTTGAAATGTGACTAATCCAAATTGAAGCATGATATAAGTGTAAAATACCCATCAAAGATTTGGCATGAAGATATGTGTAAATTGTCTCAATAATTTTTGTGTTGATTGTATGTTGACATGGTAATATTTTAGATACATTGAGTTAGACAAATTATATTAAAATTTTTTAAAATACCAACATCTTCATATTTAGATGAGGAGGACAATGAAGGAACATTTACTTACTGCCAGGGTAACATCTGGGAAGACCTCTGAGGCCATAGCACATGTTGGGAAGTACTCATTATACCACACCTCGTGGTGTAAATCAATAGAAAGAAATCAGCTGCCTTCTTGCTCTTTCTAGAGCTACAAGAATTTGGGTTTAATTATTCCTGATTAATCCCAGTATGTTGAAAAGCTGTATTTACTCCAACGTTAAAATGTGAGGAGAGTTGCCTTGGGAAAAAACATATAAATAGGCATTATTTAAAATTACATTTATCTCCAGGAATGCAAGGATTCTTCAATATATGCAAATCAATCAACGTGATACACCATATTAACAAATTGAAGGAGAAAAACCATATGATCATCTCAATAGATGCAGAGAAAGCTTTTGACAAAATTCAACACCCATTTATGATAAAAGCCCTGCAGAAAGTAGGCATAGAGGGAACTTTCCTCAACATAATAAAGGCCATATATGACAAACCCACAGCCAACATCGTCCTCAATGGTGAAAAACTGAAACCATTTCCACTAAGATCAGGAACAAGACAAGGTTGCCCACCCTCACCACTATTATTCAACATAGTTTTGGAAGTGTTAGCCACAGCAATCAGAGAAGAAAAAGAAATAAAAGGAATCCAAATCAGAAAAGAAGAAGTAAAGCTGTCACTGTTTGCAGATGACATGATACTATACATAGAGAATCCTAAAGATGCTACCAGAAAACTACTAGAGCTAATCAATGAATTTGGTAAAGTAGCAGGATACAAAATTAATGCACAGAAATCTCTTGCATTCCTATACACTAATGATGAAAAATCTGAAAGTGAAATTAAGAAAACACTCCCGTTTACCATTGCAACAAAAAGAATAAAATATCTAAGAATAAACCTACCTAAGGAGACAAAAGACCTGTAAGCAGAAAATTATAAGACACTGATGAAAGAAATTAAAGATGATACAAATAGATGGAGAGACATACCATGTTCTTGGATTGGAAGAATCAACATTGTGAAAATGACTCTACTACCCAAAGCAATCTACAGATTCAATGCAATCCCTACCAAACTACCACTGGCATTTTTCACAGAACTAGAACAAAAAATTTCACAATTTGTATGGAAACACAAAAGACCCCGAATAGCCAAAGCAATCTTGAGAACGAAAAATGGAGCTGGAGGAATCAGGCTCCCGGGCTTCAGACTATACTACAAAGCAAAAGTAATCAAGACAGTACGGTACTGGCACAAAAACAGAAACATAGATCAATGGAACGGGATAGAAAGCCCAGAGATAAACCCACGCACATATGGTCACCTTATCTTTGATAAAGGAGGCAAGCATATACAGTGGAGAAAAGACAGCCTCCTCAATAAGTGGTGCTGGGAAAACTGGACAGGTACATGTAAAAGTATGAAATTAGAACACTCACTAACACCATACACAAAAATAAACTCAAAATGGATTAAAGACCTAAATGTAAGGCCAGACACTATCAAACTCTTAGAGGAAAACATAGGCAGAACACTGTATGACATAAATCACAGCAAGATCCTTTTTGACCCAGCTCTTAGAGAAATGGAAATAAAAACAAAAATAAACAAATGGGACCTAATGAAACTTAAAAGCTTTTGCACAGCAAAGGAAACCATAAACAAGACCAAAAGACAACCCTCAGAATGGGAGAAAATATTTGCAAATGAAGCAACTGACAAAGGATTAATCTCCAAAATTTACAAGCAGCTCATGCAGCTCAATATCAAAAAAACAAACAACCCAATCCAAAAATGGGCAGAAGACCTAAATAGACATTTCTCCAAAGAAGATATACCGATTGCCAACAAACACATGAAAGAATGCTCAACATCACTAATCATTAGAGAAATGCAAATCAAAACTACAATGAGATATCATCTCACACTGGTCAGAATGGCCATCATCAAAAAATCTAGAAACAATAAATGCTGGAGAGGGTGTGGAGAAAAGGGAACACTCTTGCACTGTTGATGGGAATGTAAATTGATACAGCCACTATGGAGAATGGTATGGAGGTTCCTTAAAAAACTAAAAATAGAACTACCATATGACCCAGCAATCCCACTACTGGGCATATACCCTGAGAAAACCATAATTCAAAAAGAGTCATGTACCAAAATGTTCATTGCAGCTCTATTTACAACAGTCATGACATGGAAGCAACCTAAATGTCCATCATCGGATGAATGGATAAAGAAGATGTGGCCCATATATACAATGGAATATTACTCAGCCATAAAAAGAAACGAAATGGAGTTATCTGTAGTGAGGTGGATGGAGTTAGAGTCTGTCAGAGTGAAGTAAGTCAGAAAGAGAAAAACAAATACAGTATGCTAACACATATATATGGAATCTAAGGGGAAAAAAAAAAAGCTCATGAAGAACCTAGTGGCAAGACGGGAATAAAGACACAGACCTACTAGAGAATGGACTTGAGGATATGGGGAGGGGGAAGGGTAAGATGTGACAAAGTGAGAGAGTGGCATGGACATATATACACTACCAAACGTAAAATAGATAGCTAGTGGGAAGCAACCGCATAGCACAGGGAGATCAGCTCTGTGCTTTGTGACCACCTAGAGGGGTGGGATAGGGAGGGTGGGAGGGGGGGAGATGCAAGAGGGAAGCGATATGGGAACATATGTATATGTATAACTGATTCACTTTGTTATAAAGCAGAAACTAACACACCATTGTAAAGCAATTATACTCCAATAAAGATGTTAAAAACAAACAAACAAACAAATTACATTTATCAGTATGAAGAATGTGGCCTTATAAATTCCCATTTGCCTTAACTGATGTCAGTGCTTCATATTTAAGTCACACATGTGGAATTTTCAGACAGAGGACTCTAAGAATGAAGACATAAATTTTACCAACATTTCCCCAAGTTGGTATTTGAGGAAAGAGAATCAACTCTATAGCTGTGAGGAATGGGAC